>NC_056515.1:3411923-3439749 GCF_014905685.2 Nematolebias whitei | reverse complement strand
CTTTGTAGAGATGTGCTGGAGTGCTGCATGATGGCTAGATGGGGACATATTTGGCTATAAAGATATATATATATAAATATATGTATATATATATATAATCATTGTATAGAAACCTACAATGATGACCTCATATAGCACTTGACCTTCATTACAAAGTTCTTTTCAGCCCATTTTGTCCCCATCTAGCCATCATGCAGCACTCCAGCACATCTCTACAAAGATAATCAGAGTAAATCATTCTGTAGAGACTAATCAGAGCTTTCAGGTACATCCAAACATTGATGGGGCACATCTGAGGCACTGGGGTGAGGGTCAAACTGTCTCAATGGATGACTAATGCCCTAATCACTGATACACTGCCACCCAAACATTCCTTCACATTATAAACAAGCAATTTCCACTCTGAATAAATTAAGCATTTCTTTCCAATCTCAAAGACTCCCTGTCTTGTCTGTTGGACTCTCCTGCTTCATTATTTGCTGCCACACTGATGTTTAAGGTCAAAGAACAAAACAGGAGCAGACTTTATTCTTTCTTTTTGTAGCTTCTGTTTGTCACAAATGCTTTCAGGCATGTTATTCTGTGCAGACAGAAACCACTTTGATGGTTCAATTGTTTGATTTCAGAAATACTTCCGCATTTTAGACTCCTCCACTAACCTTTGAAGTTGATAAAGTGAAGTTGGAATATGCTCTGATGAGAGATTGTTCAACTCGTCCTTAATGCTTGTTTCTGTGCTTCAGTCTGCAGACACCACGGCTCTGAGCCACACCGTCACCAGCCTCAAACCAAACACCATGTATGAGTTTGCCGTCATGGCCACCATAGGTCGCAAGTCCAGCACGTGGAGCATGACGGCGCATGCCACCACGTACGAAGCAGGTACCCCCCCCCCCCCCACACACACACACACACACACACACACACACACTCCCAGGCTAGAGTTAGAGCTGAGGAGAAACCTGAAGCAGCATAAACCTGCTCCTCTGAAGGCTTTAAATAAAGAAACACACAGCAACTTTGTAGCAGAAAAAGATAAGCTGCAGAATTAACTGTAAATATTTAAAACAATGTAAGGAAAAGAAAAACACGATACGGTTCAGTTACCCCATGCACCCCCATGCCTCTACCAGCAACACAATGACTATCTGCAACAACTGCATCCAAAATGTCATGCTGTACTTTCAGGATGTAGACAATCATGTTTGGCGGATTTGTCACCCAATTAAGTGTGAACAGCATTAGTCCAGCGGTCCCCCGAGGCCCTTTGGAATACGTTGACATTCAGAGTGAGCAGACAGACTGGGCTTGCTTGGTCCTGGCGCTCCGACCCACTCAGAAGGCACAAACAACAAGCGCATTCTCACTGCAACAGATAAGAGACGGATCTTTGTTGCAGCTTGTAACCCTCAACCACATCAAGTCCCAAACACACCTGTTGACATTCGAACAATGGACATAACAGCCTAAAGGGAGTAGAAAGGTGGCTTAAATGAACAGAAGGATAGCTAAAAGGAGCAGAATAATAGCTGAAATGAGCAAAATGATATCTAAAAGGAACAAAACGATAGCTCAGAGGAAATGATAGCTAAAATTAACTAAAGCATAGCTATAATGAGCAAAATTATAGCTAAAAGTGACAGGTTTGGGTTTTGGATTCAAATAAGCCAGACACAGGAGTACAAAAAAACTGTTTTATTTATTTGGCTGCTGGATGGAGGAGTAAGGATCAGCAGTGTTAACAGGTCATCACAGGCTGGAGGGAAAGAGTCACCTCAGCATGGCAGTGATGATGTCACTGACAGAGTAGCTGCGATATTTGGTTCGTGTGGGGGCAAGTCCAAGAGCAATATCCAGAAAACTAGTGATGGGTCCGGCAACACCAATGTGTCAGCACATGTGTCAAGCTCATAGAGCAAAACCCGTGTTGGTGCGCGTATCGCTATTAGAAATTCACGTGACCGATACTGGAGCTGTTTCGAACTGACACAGATGCGTCAAACTGTTTATAAAGAACCGTATCTGTCAACGGGATGCATCTGCCAAAGGAATCTTTGATCTTTTCCAGTCATCATTGTAGTGTGTCAAGGTCAGCTTAGCTGTACCCTCACTGCAATTATATTTAAATAATGAGTTCTCTCTTTTTCGAGCTAATTACAGCCATGTGACAGAAGTAACTGTGCGTAGATGGTTTAATCAGTGACATGAGACGTTAATTTTCTTTGACCCATCAAAATAAATGTGGTCATTTATTGAACAGAATCAAAATTTAACATCAAAACATTGTACACTTGATTAGTTGATCTGGTTCTGATTAATAAAACTTGGCACGTTCTACTTAATAAAAACAACAGACATTTCTGAAGGCATCTAGATTAATTACTGGCAAGATAGAAGTTTAAAGATGGGAAAAATGGAGGAGTTGAAAGGGAGAGTTTGAAGGAAGATGTATAAAGGAAATGTCTGTTCGGACCAGGATGGCACGCTCCTTCCAATACCAGCTCACCTCCGGTACACTTCGCGTCACGACTCGTTACCTTTGCCGGGTACCTCTGCTCAGGAACAGGAGTCCATTTCAATGCGACCTTTCAGCGTCTCCGGTAAGGATGGCTGAGAATCGTCCGAAATCGTGTCACTTATCAGTTCAACAAACAGGCTCAGCTCCCTTCGAAGTTGTAGGGCATTTATGCCCAGGTGGACTCACAGCAAGCATCCGTGAGTCCTTTCAGAGTTTCCAATCAGAAGTGTAAAACTCCATGAAGACTGAGAACTGCAGAACTAGGAATAGTTCCAGGAAGTGTCGACTTTTAAAGAGTTCTGCTTCCGGTCACTTTAGTACGTCCTGATTGGTTGAAGAACCAACAGGGGGGTGGTTCTAGTGATGTCAGAGGGTCATTACAAGTCAAGAAAACAGCAGGAATGTTTTAGGAACAGACAGAGAAATGTTTTGGAGAAATGACAGACTTACAGGTGCCAGTTTTCTTATTTACTGTCTGAGAGTTTTAAAAAACATGACACTTCGTTCCAATAACTTCCCTTCTGACTTTCGACTGACGTCACTACTTCTCATTTCAGACAGAAGATCAAAAATGCATAATTACTTTGTAAAATAGACAATTAACTTGATTTCTAATTTAAATGAGGATTAAAAATCATTAATACTGTTTCAGAGTTGATTTAAAATGAGTGGTTCACTTCAATATTTAAAAATGGTATGAACTAAACACACTTTTGATTTATCAAGATATTGTAAAATAGTGATGATAATATAAAAGAAGAGTGTTCTTTCAATTGATTACTTCAGGATACAATTAGACAGTCTCTGGATGAGCTAATTTGTATTTTTGGATTTAAATCCATGGGGGAGTGGTGGCGCAGAGGTTAGAGAGGTGGGCCTGTGATCCGAAGATCGTCGGTTCACGCCCCGGCCCCGACAACATCAAAATTGTGGGTGGGGTGGGTGAAACACCCACACTTGCCCCCACCCTCATTTGCCCCACTCTGGGCCCATGAGCAAGGCCCTTAACCCCCACAATGTGCTCCCTAAACAGGTCTCTCTTGAAAATGAGTTCTCGTGGCTCAATGAGACTAACCTGGATAAATAAAGGCTAAATGAAAAAATAAAAATAAAAAAATCAATGAAATAACAGTACCTGTCCCATGAAGGTCTTCAGAGGCAGGTTTTGGTCGGAGGCCTAGTCCACTACATAATTAAATTCATCAAGAATTATGGAGCAGCCTCAAACCAAAAGAAAAGTTTCTGTTGTGTGGGACCATTTTGATCTCATATCAGAAAATAAGCTATTTGTTTTGGTTTCCTTGTTGTTTCATCCTGTTCCTCTCAGAGTTTCCACTTGATCTATCTGAATTCAAATTCATTTCAAAGTCATTCTTTGCAGGTGAAATGTCGCAATTCGACAGAGCTTTCGTATTTAAGTAAATCCACCTCCTCAATGTTGAGGCATGATACTCATTGCGTGGCTCCCAAGCCACATGCGGCTTGCCATGCTTTATTGGTGGCTTTCGTGACAGGTTACAACAGTGGTCCTCAACCCCCAGGCCATGGACCGGTTGGTCAATGGGTACCGAGGCTGCACAGAAGGGGAAAAAAGTTTTATTTTGAAAAATCACTGGATTCTCTCTACCACATAAGTCTATGACTCATCCTAGACGCAGATCAACATACACAAGTGGTTAGTTTCAGTTTCTGCTAGGCGCATGCACAGATCAGTTCAATATTGCTGGTGAAGAACAAAGAAATTCAGCTATGTGATCTGGCGCAGACAGGTGAGGGTGAGCAGCCGTATCTGTGCATTTTGAAGGATTACGCTGTGTATTTTTCAACCCGCCTGACAAAGATTGGCTATAAAATTATAACTAAATAAAACTATAGTTTTAACAAGCTTCCTAATATCACATCAGAGCTGTCGCCTCACATTTTTGCCTCAGCTCAAAAAAATCTCTGCCCCTAAAAGTTCAAAGCCATGGGTAATTTTATTATAAAACACAAAACTATAATTGAACATTTTGCAATGGACATAAGTTTCTGTGCTTTTGTGAACAATCTGATGTACGAATCACTGCAGGAGTTATCTGAAGTTTCACCGACCTGATAAAACAGCCGATGATCTCAGCTTATGAAGTTGTTTGTCATGTAGTCAGAGTATCTGAAGCAAAAAATGTTTTAAATGTTTGTAAAATACACCAGAATGCAGTAAATGGCATCTACTTTATTCAAAATTCTGTTGGGGAGGACCCCCAGACCAGCCTAACCCTAACATCCTCCCCCCCCATTCCGTGAAAATATTGTCTGACATCAAACCATTCCGTGGCGCAATAAAGGTTGGGTGGGGACCACTGGGTTATAACACACCAGCACAGCCAATACATTGTTAAAATGTGCTGGATCCTTGTGCAATAATTGGGCATGTCTGCTCAGGCTTCTATGATGCGGTTTCGTGAATCATTAATCAAAGAAAACTAAATAAGAATGCACAATATAAAGTTGTGTTAATCTACTTGTTGAGGAGGAAGCAGGTCTGACCGGCCGGTAGAGGTAAACTAAAATTCCTGTTAAGCTTAAGATGGATCAGCTCATCACTGGCCGTGGCTCCGTCCACGCGCATCCGCCGACCCGCTGGTCAAAAGACTTAAAAAATGTCCTGTTAACCTCAGATGGATCAGCTGATCATTACTGGCTGCGTGCATCTCTGCACCTTCTGTCATCAGTGGTGAAGGAACTAGGAGCATCACAGGGCTGGTTCCAGTCATGGTTACATGAGGGGGCAGGCGGAAATGTGAAGGGGGCATCTTCATCCGTACACATATTACAGCATACTCATTGTTGAGCATGGACTTTGGTATTCATTAATACTGTTGACTTGTATTTTCTTCATGGGATTGAGGTAATAGCTAAAATCTGATTTTTTTTACACCTCTGAGTCAACATTTTCAACCATGAAAACTATCAAGCAAAAACAGATATCGACAGACCCATGTCCATCTTGAATGCCTCACTATGGTTGTAACAACAAACTACAAATACAACATTAAAGCTGCAAGCAGCATTGGAGGCCCTTGCAGCAAAGTGCCGCTCCGGCCTTCTGGCGACCGCAGGAGGTCCAGCTAGTCTAATCAGTTGCCATTGCGAATGCTCTCGTGCCAATCCTACATGTGTTCACCACGGGGCGCATTTCCTGAATCTTTGACATCGCTTTCCGTCCATGTCAGTACTTGTCCAGCTGCAGGTCCTACAATTATAGGCAAAATCCGACCTTTCACACAGGAGTTATTGTGACTTGCTGTTTTGTGGCAAATGTTTGATTTTATGCTATTCATCATGTCATGTGTGGTAATCAACAGTTAGTGAACAAAGTTTCAGTCTAATAACTTACACAGTGCAATGCTGGAAGAATCATCGAATAATCAACAGTTTTTTGTATCTAAGTGGGTGGGGCTTAAGTAATGTCATGACTCAACCTTTTCCAATGCGCCTACAAGTGCTCACTGATGAAGCACAAAAAATCAGGTCCAGATCGGATGATGTAGCACTAAGATATAGCTTTTGGAATAATGTAGGGGGCGCACTTGAGTCAAATGTTAAACCACCATATCAATGTGTCTAGAAGTGCTCACTGATGAAACACAATTAATCTGGTCCATATCAGATGATGTATCACTGAGATATAACTTTTGGAATAATCTAGGAGGTGCACTGGAGTCAAATGTTAAACAACAATACCAATGTGTCTAGACATGCTCACTGATGACGCACCAAAAATCTGGTACAGATCAAAATATGTATCACTGTGATATAACTGTTGTAATAATCTAGGGGGCACACTGGAGTCATATGTTAAACTACAATATCAATGTGTCTAGAAGTGCTCACTGATGACGCACAATAAATCTGGTACAGATCGGATGATGTATCACTGAGATAAAACTGTAGGAATAATGTAGTGGGCGCTGTGGAGGATATTGGCCACTTTTCATGGATTCCTGTTCAAGGGGTGGATAATGATTGGTCATACTGATTTTGGTGCATCTCGGCTCAAATCTGTGGAATTTAGAGCCAATTGTATGGCGACAGCATTACGTCTTACTTCGCCACGCCACGACGCCCACATGCTCCACCCAAAGTCAGAGTCAGAGATTATTTATTGTCATTCGCGCCTCATGTGGTACATGTGGTGGAGGAAAATTGTGTTCACAGGGTCCCAGTTACATCCAACAATAAAATGTATAAGAAAAACAGTAATAACATCTAAGATATGAACTAAGAAAAACATTAACTAAATATACACTAAGCACTCATAACATAAAAACATTGAACATCAACACCATACCATACCATACCATACCAATTTATTTATATAGCACTTAAAACAGCAACAAGGCCAACCAAAGTGCTGTACAAAAGAACCAAACATGCACAGCAGACAGGAAAACATAAAATAGAAATACAGATACAAATAGCAGCAGAAGCTAACTAAAATGGCCAACAGAGTAGAGAACAGACCGGACCAAAACAAATCACACCGTGTTAAAGGCAAGCGAATAGAAGTGGGTCTTCAAGCGAGACTTAAAGACTGAGAGTGTGGGAGCCTGCCGGACACTCAGTGGCAACTCATTCCACAGTCGTGGACCTGCAACAGAGAAAGCCCTGTCACCTCTGAGCTTACGACGGGTTTCTGGGACTGAGAGAAGCATCTGGTCTGCTGACCTCAGAGAGCGCGGTGGGACATATGGCTGCAGAAGATCAGTGAGATAGGATGGGGCGGAACTGTTCAGTGATTTAAAAACATACATGAGAATTTTGAAATGGATCCGAAGGTGAATGGGTAGCCAGTGCAGGGAGGCCAAAACTGGCGTGATGTGCTCTCTATAGCCTGTACCAGTTAAAAATCGGGCTGCAGCATTTTGGACCAGTTGTAGACGAGCAATGGAAGACTGACTGATTCCAAACAGAAGTGAATTGCAGTAATCAAGCCTAGATGTTATGAAGGCGTGGATCACTGTCTCGAGGTTCTTTTTGTTGAGTATAGGCTTCAGCTTAGACAGCCGTCTCAGCTGAAAAAAACAGGATTTGACCATCATGTTTACGTGACTGTTGAGTTTTAAGGACGGGTCCATTATCACCCCCAGATTAGTCACCTTTTGTTTCTCTAGCGGGGCTAGAGAGAAAAGGTCAATGTCATAGTTCATGAGTGAGCCACTGGGATGGAACAGCATGACTTCAGACTTCTTCTCATTGAAGCTAAGAAGTTTAAAGCCATCCAGTCCCGGATGTCAGCCAGGCAGTCAAGAAGAGGCTGAATAGAGCGTGTGCCTCTGTGCCTCAGGGGGAAGTAAATTTGGCAATCATCGGCATAGAAATGAAAGGGTATGTCGTGTTTGCGGAAGATAGCACCTAGTGGCAGCAGGTATAAAGAAAAGAGAAGGGGACCGAGGATGGACCCCTGCGGTACCCCCCACTGGAGTGCGGTCGATGCCGAACTAAAATCTTTGATATTGACACAGAAGGTTCTGTCAGAGAGGTAGGACCCAAACCATTTAAGGGCTGACCCTGTGATGCCCACCCACTGCTCCAGTCTAGAAATGAGGATATTGTGGTCGATGGTGTCAAAAGCAGATGTAAGGTCCAATAGGACAAGCAGCACAGAATCACCTGCGTCTGTGGATATGAAAATGTCATTAAAAACCTTTAGTAGAGCAGTTTCAGTGCTATGGAGAGATTTGAAGCCAGATTGGAATAACTCAAGGATAGCGTGATCCCCCAAAAACTGTTTCAACTGAGACTCCACAATTTTTTCCAGTAGTTTAGAGGTGAATGGGAGTCTGGAGACAGGCCAGAAGTTGGACATGACTGAGGGGCCAAGGTTAGGTTTTTTCAGGAGGGGCTGGACAGCAGCATGTTTAAAAGTCTTTGGCACCACACCTCAGGATAAACTGCTATTCAGAATAGCGAGGATAAAAGGACCCAGGGTAGGAAAAATTTCCTTTAGTAGTCGAGGGGGGACCACATCAAAGGGGGAACCAGATGGCTTCATGCTGCACATTACCTGCTCCAGAGAGGACAGAGAGATGGGCTCAAAGTGGTCAAAACACAGCCACACACTGAGATGGGATGGACAGATCATGAGCTGGTGGAGAAATGAGTGCCTGGGTGTTTGCCACTTTTTCTAAAAAGAAATGGAGGAAGTTCTCACACAGCTCAGTTGAGGCTTCCAGAGGTGAAGGCTCACTGAGGTGTAGAACTGAGTTCAGGGTGGAGAAAAGAACTCGGGGGTTGTGGGAGTTGGAGACAATTAAATCAGAAAAGAATTTACATTTGGCTGCTTTAACGGTTTTCTGATAGTGACGCCAACTCTCCCTTAACATTTGAAAAGACACCTGGAGCCTGTCCTTCCTCCACTTTCGTTCAGCTTTGCGACACTGCCGCCTAACGGCTCGCGTGACGTCATTCAGCCAAGGCTCTGATTTAAGTTTTGTTTTTCTGGTCTTAAGGGGAGCAACACGGTCCAGAACATTTAAACAGGCAGAGTTGAACTGAGAGGTTAGCTCCTCAGTGGTAAGAGACACCGAGAGCTGTTCAATCCTCTCAGAATTAAAACCTTCATTAAAACGAGCAGAAGTGAAATGGTTAATGGAACGCGTACGTGCAGGAACGCACGTCTTAGCAGTAGGACAAGGGGGGGTGAAGTCAAACAATACAGGCATGTGATCTGAAAAAACATTGTCACCGATTTTCAAATTAGAAACAGAGACATCGCGTGTTAAAACGAGGTCCAGCGTGTGACCATGTTCTTGGGTGGGGCCACTCACCTGCTGAGCTAAATTAAAAGAGTCCAATAAATCCAGAAAGTCCTTCACTAAGGGCTTCTCCTGACAACACACATGCAAATTAAAGTCACCAATAAGCAAAAAGTGAGTGTATCTCTGTGTGATATCAGCCAAAAAGTCAGAGAATTCATTTATGAAGTCCTTAGAACGAGGTGGGCGGTAGATGAGCGCACACAGGACCGGAGGAGAGTGTCCAAGTTCAAAGGCGCTCAGCTCGAAGCTGGCGCGGGACACCGGGATGGACAACTGTTTACACGCAAAGTTTGCTTTAAAAACTGTTAATAATCCCCCCCCGCGCCGACCTGATGGCCGCGGGGCATTGAAACATACACAGTCCGGAGGGAGTAGTTCCACCAAGGCGCTGGACTCACCATCAGAAATCCAAGATTCTGTGACGAACAGAAAATCCAACTCCTGATCTTTAAAAAAGTCATTGAGGATAAACGTCTTGTTGGAAACAGACCTTGCGTTGATTAAACACATCCTGATATTGTCCGACACAGGCACAGCCGTGGATGGAGACGCGCGCGCCAGCGGGCGCAGGTTATGAAGAACAGCTCCTCCTGGTCTGCTGGTGCGGCGCACAGGTAAACAACTCCAGGTGTTTCCATGGACTGAGCGCGCGGGCAGCTGGCCAGCAGCCGGGCCCCGGGAGCACCACGGGTCAGAGAGGAGATGATCAGATCCAGAGCGAGTCCTGATAGAATAATCCACACTTTGCCTCAGTTTCACCAAAATCCCTGCACGCTTCCCACGACGTCTGCGACGTTTCCTCCATGGAGAAAGGCCAGGGTCACGCAGAAGGAACGCAGGAATCTCAGATAGGACCGGTGGGGGAGAGTGCTGGCTGCTGTTCAAAAACTCCGCGAGAATTTCAGCAAATGTACGGAGCTCCAAAAGTGCCCGACGATCATACTGAAAATATGACTCGGCACACTGCACAAACCATTGTAAAAATAACAAAAATAAAATACAAGCAGAGAGCGAGAGACGGGCAGCCCTACACACCGGCGCCATCTTGGTCATCTTCATGAGTCTCAAACACAAACATGAACATGAGTCTGTGTGAGCGGATGTGCACGCATGAACACATCAACATTGAAACAGATCAGTAGCAACATGATATGGTTTTTCACAGTGATTATTCTGGTTAGAGATTCATGAGTCTAACAGCCCCAGGGTAGAAGCCGCTCCTCAGTCCAGTGGCTCTACACTTAAGGCTCCTCAACCTCCTTCCTGAGGGGAGTGGGACAAAAAGTGTGTGTGCTGGGTGAGTGGGGTCCTTCATGAGGCAGGTGGCCCTCTTTCTGCATCTGGAGGTGTAGATGTCTGTGATGGCGGGGAGGCTGATTCGGACAGACTTCTGTGCAGCCTTCACCACTCTCTGCAAAGCTTTTCTTTCTGCAAAACTGTCAGCATTGGAAAGCAAGTTTCATGTCTTCAGTCACTGGACGCACCATCATGCTGATTACATCACAGGGGTCAGATAGGGACCGTTCAACGTAAAACTTTTCACTTCCTGTTGTCAAGGGGCGTGGCTTAAGTGATGTCATGATTTGACCATTCAGTCTTGCAGGAGACCGGATGTGGATTAATCACTGAAAGGTTGATGTCTGAGAAAGTTTTCGTGTAGGAGCTATTAGCGTTTCGTTTTTTGTGGCGAGATGTCAAACTTTGAGGTCTGGCCCCGCCCCTTCAGCATGCTCCGAAATGCACTGTTTAGATAACTTTTCATTCCCCATGCCTTTTGACCAAAATGGCCAAGTTTGAAACCGATTGAGCGAAATCCCTAGGAGTAGTTTGTTTAAATGCGGCGGTTGTAAAACGCCCAAAAGGTAGGAAAATTGGGACAGCATTCCAAAATGGCCACCTTCCTGTTTATAGTACAACATTGGTGCTAGACGGTTTTCTGTGCATCTTGGGGAATTGGGCAAGTGTATCAAATTTCAAGCTTCTACAACAAACTAAGGTTAAAGCGGAGGGTATTTTGAAAACTTCTAGGTGGCGCTTTTGAGCCGTTTCAGTTTTGATTTTTGCAACACCCTTAAAATACGTAATTTTCCACCAGTCCTGATGTGTCCGCCAAATTTGGTGAGTTTTGGGATATGTTAAGGCCCTCAAAAGGCCAATTCATTTGACGGAAAAATTGCTCGAGCCTAATGAACTGAGCGATTACAATAGGCCTTCCCAGCACTTTGCTTCTCGAGCCTAAATAATAGCTTGTAGAAACTGGATGATAGCTAAAAGTAGCAAAATGGCAGCTAAAACAGACAAAATGATATCTAAAAGGAACAAAATAATACAGACCTGATTCCAAAAAAGTTGGGACACTAAACAAATTGTGAATAAAAACTGAATGCAATGATGTGGAGGTGCCAACATCTAATATTTTATTCAGAATAGAACACAAATCACAGATCAAAAGTTTAAACTGAGAGAATGTATCATTTTAAGGGAAAAATCTGTTGTTTCCAAATTTCATGGCGTCAACAAATCCCAAAAAAGTTGGGACAAGTCCATTTTTACCACTGTGTGGCATCCCCCCTTCTTCTTACAACACTCAACAGACATCTGGAGACAGAGGAGACCAGTTTATCCAGTTTAGACGTAGGAATGCTCTCCCATTCATGTCTAATGCAGGCCCCTAACTGTTCAATCGTCTTGGGCCTTTTTTGTCGCACCTTCCTCTTTATGATACACCAAATGTTCTCTATAAGTGAAAGATCTGGACTGCAGTCTGGCCATTTCAGTACCGGGATCCTTCTCCTATGTAGCCATGATGTGATGGCTGCAGAATGTGGTCTGGTATTATCATGTTGAAAAATGCAGGGTCTTCCCTGAAAGAGATGATGTCTAGATGGGAGCATATGTTGTTCTAGAACCTGAACATATCCTGATGCATGCTCAACCTGAACGTAGTTCTCTGCATTAATGGTGCCTTTCCAGACATGCAAGCTGCCCATGCCACAAGCGCTCATGCAACCCCATACCATCAGTGATGCAGGCTTCTGAACGGAGCGTTGATAACAACTTGGGCTATCCTTGCCCTCTCTGGTCCGGATGACATGGCGTCCCAGTGTTCCACAAAGAACTTCAAATCGTGACTCATCTAACTTCAGAACAGTATTCCATTTTGCCACACTCCATTTTAAATGACCCTTGGCCCAGGGCAAACGTCTGAGCTTGTGGAGCTTGCTTAGAAATGGCTTCCTCTTTGCACTGTAGAGTTTCAGCTGGCAACGGCAGATGGCACGGTGGATTGTGTTCACTGACAATGCTTTCTGGAAGTATTCCTGAGCCCATTCTGTTATTTCCTTGACAGTGGCATTCCTGTTTGAGGTGCAGTGACGTTTATGGGCCCAGAGATCACGAGCATCCAGTAGAGTTTTACGGCCTTGACCCTTACGCACAGCGATTGTTCCAGATTCTCTGAATCTTTTGATGATGTTATGCATGGTTGATGATGATAACTTAAAAGTCTTTGCTATTTTACGCTGTGTAACACCATTGTGGTATTGCTGCACTATCTTTCTGCACAACAATGGTGGAGTTGGTGATCCTCTTACCATCTTGGCTTCTGAGAGACACTGACACTCTGAGAAGCTCTTTTTATACCCAATCATGTTGTCATTTGACCTAATTAGTGTTAACTGGTCTTCCAGCTGTTAGTTATATGCTCAATTTCCTTTTGCCAACCACTTATTGCTACTTGTCCCAACTTTTTTGAGATTTGTTGACACTGTGAAATTTTGAATCAACATATTTTTCCTTTAAAATGTTACATTTACTCAGATTAAACTTTTGATCTGTCATCTGTTATATTACGAATAAAATATTGACATTTGCCATCTCCACTTCATTGCATTCAGTTTTTATTCACAATTTGTTTAGTGTCCCAACTTTTTTGGAATTTGGTTTGTAGCTAAAATTAACAAAATAATATCTAACATGGAAAAAATAGCTAAAAGGAGGAAATTATATCAAATATGAGATAAATGAAACCTAAAAGGAGCAGAATAATAGCTAAAAGAAGCAGAATAATAGATAAAGGGAGTAAAATGGCAAAGAACAGAAGCAAAATGACAGCTAAAAGGAACAAAATGTTAGGATTGAGGTTGGATCAGAACCACAAGAATTCAGAAGAGGTTTAAAGGCTTTATTAATACACAAAGCTTTATTAATACACAAAGAGCTGCCGCTCTCGGCTGGTGTTAGTGGTCAAGGAGCCGGAGCTGGGTCTTGTAAGGCTCAATGGGCCGGAGGGAGAGCGCTGAAAAGTGCGGAAACGTCACCGAGGGGCAGTGTGCCTCGGTGGTCTCGAGTGGGCGATCCAGAGGCAGAGTCGTTGGCAGAAAAAAAGGTTGGCAACAGGATCTGATAAAGGCGATAGTACCCAAGAACAAGGCAAAACTCGGAGTCCAAAAACAAGCAGGTAAAGGCGCAAAAAGGCAGATGAGCAGAGGTACAAAAGGGCAAGACAAAAATCAGAGGTCGAGGGGCAGGCAGGAGACTGAACAAGCTCAGGATACAAGAGAGAAATGCTGGAAGACTACTCACCAAGGGCTTTCGATATTCTGGCACCAGACTATGAGGGAGAGAAGCTTTTAAGCACCAGAGCACAGGTGTTTCCCATGAACACTAAAGAGCTGCAGTGAGTGGAGGTGTGACAGACAGAAAGCTGCAGATAGGAAGCAGAGCTGACAGAAACCAAATGAACATAGAGAAAACTAGAACCCAAGCAGTGAAAAGAGCGTTTTAGCAAAGATTAAAGTGTGCATCGTGACAGGTCCCCACCTCAAGGCGCGCCTCCAGACATGCCACCTGGTTTGTCCGGATGCCTTCTGTGGAAGTCCCGGATGAGGCTGCGGTCCAGGATGTTGCGGGCTGGAACCCAAGAGCGATCCTCCGGGCCGTATCCCTCCCAATCTACCAGGTAGTGAAGACCGCGCCCCCATCTCCTCAACCAGAGGAGGCATCTCACTGACTAGGCGGGGGCCCCATCATTCAGACGGGCAGAATCAGGTGCTGGGTGGAACTGGGACTGGGTAAAGGGCTTGATACATGGAATGATGGGTGAATACGAAGTGACTTGGGGAGGCAAAGGCGAACAGAAACGGGATTGAAAACTCTGGATATGGGGAATGTGCCAATGAATCGGGGGGCGAGCTTGCGAGACTCAAGCTTAAGGGGCAGGTCCTTGGTAGAGAGCCAAACCTTCTGACCCTCCTGATAGAGGTTGTTGAGACCTCTATCGATTGGCCCCTTTAACGTAGGCTGCGGCGGTCTCCAGGAGGGCCCTCCTGGCTCTCTACCAGGTGCGTTTACAACGAAGGGCTGACGAGGGCAGAGGGAACTCGAGTCTCGCACTCCTGAAAAGAAAACAGAGGGGGTTAAAAACCAGATACAAAAAAAACAACAAAAAAAACAGGGATAGACCAGTGGTGGAGGAAGAGACTGAGTTCAAAGCATGTTCCACCCAGGGGAGATTGGACGACTATCTACTGGGGTCTTTCTGACAGAGGCCCCTCAGCTTGGTCTCGACCTCTTGGGTGGCTCTCTCCGTCTGGCCATCCATTTGGGGATGGAACCCAGACGAGAGACTGATGGATACCCCCAAGAGATCGCAAAACTCCTTCCAGAACTTGGAAACAAACTGCGGACCTCTGTCAGAAACTATTGGCGGGCAGTCCATGGAGTCAAAAGACTTCACGGGCCATGACAGAGGCGAGTTCTTTGGATGTGGGGAGTTTAGGAAGGGGGACCAAGTGAACCTGTTTGGAGAAACGATCAATAACAGTCAAAATAACAGTATTGCCAGCTGAGGGGAAAGACCAGTGATAAAATCTAAACTGATATGGGACCATGGACGAGAGGGAATGGGAAGAGGGTGAAGCAAACTGGAAGGGGGGTGACATGAGGTCTTAGTTTGATTACAAACATGGCAGGAGAGTACATAGGTCTTTACATCTTGGTACAGTGTAGCTCACCAAAATTGGGCTCGAACTAGGGCAAGAGTCTTAGCAATGCCAGGATGGCAAAACAGGTGAGAGGAGTGACAAAATTTTAACACATCTTTGATGTGATCGTGCGGAACAAATAGCCGGTTGGAGGGGAATGCAGCTGGTGGAGGGCACAACTGGTTGGCTTGGAGAAGGTCCCTTTCTAGCTGGGGGATGGCCAGGCGGGCAGAATTGGGAAGGATATATTGCTCGCCTTGGTTTACTGGGTGGGAACTGTCCTCCATCACTCTGGACAGAGCATCTGGTTTAGTGTTTTTGTGGCCGTGTCTGTAAGACAAAGTAAAGTCAAAACGAGCAAAGAATAATGCCCACCTGGCCTGTCTGGGGTTGAGTCGTTTGGCCGATTTAAGATATTCAAGATTTTTATGATCGGTCCAAACCTGAAATGGAACCTTGACGCACTCCAACCAGTGCCTCCACTCCTCCAACACGAGCTTCACAGCCAGTAGTTCACGCTCTCCAACATCATAGTTGTGTTCAGCAGGAGTGAGACCTTTAGAAAAATAAGCACAAGGGTGAAGTTTCCCATCCTCACCATGTTGACTTAAAATGGCCCCTGCACCAACCCCAGAGGCATCTACCTCTACAACAAATGGTCTTTCAGGGTCAGGGGCATGGAGGATGGGAGCTGAGGAGAACAAAGATTTGAGTTTGTGAAAGGCAGAGTCAGCGGCATAAGTCCATGTGAACTTAGTAGTGGATGATGCGAGTGCATAGAGAGGACTGGCGATACTGCTTAAATTCTTAATAAATCGCCTATAAAAATTGGCGAACCCCAAAAATCTCTGCAGTTGTTTTTTGTCCTTGGGTATGGGCCAGTCTAACACTGCAGAGACCTTGTTACTGTCCGTTTGAATCTGATTGGGTGAAATGACAAAACCTAGAAATGAAGTGGAAGATTGATGAAATTCGTATTTCTCTGCTTTTACAAATAAGTTGTTCTGAAGGAGCCTGGTTAATACTGCACGAACATGTTTCTGGTGAGTGTGTGGGTCTTTAGAAAAAATGAGAATGTCGTCCAAATAAAAAACAAATTAATCATGTCTGAATACATCATTTACCAAAGCCTGAAACACGGCGGGGGCATTAGTGAGACCAAAAGGCATAACTAGGTACTCAGTGTCCATTCGGCATGTTAAACGCCATTTTCCACTCATCCCCCTCTGATTCGAACCAAATGGTAAGTGTAGTGAACTTGACCTGATGTCAAAACTTGACCTTAGGATCATATGGTCAGAAACTGTCATTTCATTGATTTGCATCCCGAAATACAGGTTGACCCATCCTGAGACTTTCTTTCTTGAATTAATCAAGTGGAAAAAGACAATTCTCTATGATCATTACTATTTTACAGATGTTTTGATAATCAAATTGTGTTAGTTCAAACAATGTTTACATGTTGAAGTGAACTACTCATTTTTATTTACTTAAAACAGTAATAATGATTTTTAATCCTCATTCAAAGAAGAAATCAGGTTAATATGCATTTCTTGATTTTCTGTCTTCAATGAGCAAAGTTGTAAGTGTGTCGAAGTTCAAGTTTCGGTCAACTGAAAGTTTACTGAAAAGAAATGTCATGTTTAACTTTTACAGCAAGATACTAGGAGAGGTGGCTCCTCGAAGTCTGAATTCTCCATAACAATCTTTCTGTCTGTTCTTAAACAATCTTAATCTTTTCCCTTGACTTTTCATAACACCTTACATCACAAACCACACCTCTGCTTTGGTCCATCGACCAATCAAAAAGCTCTCAAATGAACCGGAAGTAGAGCCCATTAAAATGTTGGCACTTCCTAGTTCAACAGAAGAGTTCAGCTCGAGGTTCAGTCTTGAAGCTGCTGTAAGCTCAGTCTTGAAAATGGAGTAGCAGTTCAGAGAGTTTGCAGTTCCAGAATGCAGAATGCTGGAATGCAGCTGCTCAGTAAGCTGCCACTAAACCACGAGAGGAGATTCTGGGGATTATGAAAGTCTGTTTTGGATGACTAACACCACGACTCCCAAGGTCTTTAGCTGTTCTTACGGAGACGCTGAACAGTGGCTCGAAGTGGGACTTCACGCCGGAACTGATCTATCTTCAGAAAAGGTAAAAGTCGACCTTCACAAAAGTGTACTGTTGGGACAAGCTGATTTCCAAAGGAGCGTGCACGTTCTGGTTAAAACAGACAAATTCCCTCACACATCTCTCTCAGATAAACTTCATCTTTTCATCTTTAAATTCTTCTATCCGCTAAAAAATTAATCCAGATGTTTTCAGAAATGTCTGTGGTGAAGCAACGGAAAATCATGGCCGTATGGTTTTCCTGGTTGTAAAGCTGATTAATTATGTCGTTATTTTTCAATTCTTGCCAATTGATGTAAATGTGTGATGTGTTAAACTTGATTCTGTTAATAAATGACCGCATTCATTTTGATGGGTCAAAGATAATTAACGTCTCACGTCCACATTTTATTACATTCAACGCACGTTGATATACAGTCCAGAAAAATGAAAGAACCCGTTTTAACAGTATGAATATATCTCAGGATATGTCATACTACATAAGCATTCCTAAGATCAAGTTTCGAGAAAATGGTGGCCCCCTGAATGAGGTCAAAAGCTGAAACCATGAAGGGAAGGGGGTACTTGTTCTTTATAGTCACTTTGTTTAAACCCCTCTAATCTATACAGGGTCTGAGTGACCCGTCCTTTTTTTAACAAAGAAAAAACCAGCACCGGCTGGGGAAGCTGACGGTCTGATTAGAGCTGCTTGTAAAGATTTTTTAATATAATTTTGCATGGAGGTTTGTTCGGGAGCAGATCAATCAATTCAACTTTATTGTCCATAACATTCAATGAAAAGGAGATTTGTCTTTGACATCTGGCTTATAAAACAAAATAAAAATGTGATTAAAAACTCTAAAAACTTAAAACCAAACTTTGCTAAATCAATTAAAAATATTCAGTTAAAACCATTCTAAAATACACAATACATTAAAATATGGAACCATCTCAGCAGACAGTAGTTTATGTGAGGCTGCGTTTAAATACATTCACCACAGAGGGAACAAATGACTTTTTGTACCCATTTTTCTTTGATAAAGGAACCAGCAGTCTTCTACCAGATGGTACCAACCTGAATAATGGTTGCAGTGGATGAGTTGATGAAAATGAGTATAGTGCACCTTTAAGAGGCATGGTACCAGGAATCAGGTCAATGGCACAGTCATAAGGTCTGTGAGGCAGTAACAAAGTAGCTCTGGCTTTATTAAACACTTCTTTTAAATTGTGGTAAACCTTAGGAACCTTTGACAAATCTGGGTATGTCTCCTCGATCTGCTTAGAGGGGATTGATGGACGAACTGCCTTGAATAAGCAGGACAATAAACACTCCTCGGACCATCCCAAGATCTCCTTATGCCTCCAATCGATCTGGGGGTTATGTTTGGACAGCCAGGTTGCCACCAGAACCACAGGGGTCTGAGGAGAATTAATCACAAAAAAACGTCAGTTTCTCCTTGTGGTTGCCCCCCCAGACTCATTTACACAGGTTCGGTGATCAGTGAAGAGGAGTGAAGTGGGTGACCGTCGAGAGCAACAACAACCAGGGGTTTAGGTGAGAGAAGAAGCTTGATACCAGGAATGGTGAGAGATGAGGAGATTGAATAGTTCCGGGTCTGACTCAGCAAGCATCTCCTCGCACCTGCTGAGCTTGGCCTTTTAATGGACATATCGAGATGGAATGTGAACCTTGGCCGCAGTAGAAACAGAGGTGATTATGATGTCTTCATTCTTGTTCCTCTGGGGTCAGGCGACTTCGACCAATCTTCATGGGTTCTTCCTGAGATGACAGAGAAGGAGGTCCAACAGGCAATGGAACTTTAGAAAGCCTGAACTCACCCATGGTTCTTTGTGGCCTATAGGAGGCCTGAACTCACCCATGGTTCTTTGTGGCCTATAGTCCCTGCCTGGCTCTTTCCCTCAATCTCAGATCCACCCTGTTGGCGAGGTCCTCGAGCTTCTGTAATGTGTCAGGGTACCTCGATCTCATCAGAAAGTCCCCGAAAATAGGCATCAGAGCCTCCTCGTTCCAATGACTGCCCGTGGCGGTGGCGTGGAAGTTAATAATGTACTCAGTCACTCTGCGGCTGCCCTACTTGATAGAAAAAAGTCGACGCGCCACCTCCCTCTCAGGGAGCACGGGGTCAAAAATTCTGCACAGTTCTTTAGAAAAAGCAGCAAAAGAGGAACAGCACCTTGAGTTACGTTGCCATCCGAAGGTCCCCCAGGTCCTGGCCTTGCCAGATAACAGCGATATCACGTATGCCACCTTGGAACTTTCAGTGGGAAAATAGGATGGCTGGAGCTGAAAATGGATATCGCACTGGGTTAAAAATGGCCAACATTGGTCTGGCTCACCTTTTAATAACTCAGGTGGTGTCAAGCGTGGCTCGTGCGGTACTTTAGCTTGTGGTCCAGCTGGTACAAGTCCGGAAGCAGGAACAGAATTCTGTGGTGGTGGATTTTGAGGGGACATGTTTTTAAGTATGTTTACAATTTCCTTTATGCCGTTCTCTAATTTACTAATGGCTCCCTCGACACCAGCTTGCCATTCTGAACCTTGTGGGTGATCCATTTGGCCAGACTATACTGTTAGGATTGAGGTTGGATCAGAACCATAAGAATTCAGAAGAGGTTTAAAGGTTTTATTAATAAACAGAGAGCTACCACTCTCGGTTGGTGTTGGTGGTCAAGGAGCTGGGTCTTGTAAGGCTCAATGGGCTGGAGGCAGAGCACTGAACAGCGCAGAAACGTCACCGAGGGGCGGTGTGCGTCGGTGGTCTCAAGTGGGCGATCCAGAGGCAGAGTCGTTGGCAGAAAAAAAGGTTGGCAACAGGACCTGATAAAGGCGATAGTACCCAAGAACAAGGCAAAACTCGGAGTCCAAAAACAAGCAGGTAAAGGTAGCAAAAAGGCAGATGAGCAGAGGTACAAAAGGGCAAGACAAAAATCAGAGGTCGAGGGGCAGGCAGGAGACTGAACAAGCTCAGGATACTAGAGAGAAACGCTGAAAGACTACTCGCCAAGGGCTTTCTATATTCTGGCACCAGACTGTGAAGGAGAGAAGCTTTTAAGCACCAGAGCACAGGTGTTTCCCATCAACACTAATGAGCTGTAACGAGAGGAGGTGTGACAGACAGAAAGCTACAAATAGGAAGCAGAGCTGACAGAAACCAAATGAATTCAAAAAGCGTTCAATACAAAAACAACTGGACTTTATTTGTAACTGAAGATGTTTTGCTCCTCATCCGAGGAGCTTTCTCAATTCAAACAGCAGTGAGTGAGAGATTCATGTTATAAGGCTGAATGAGATAAGAGACACACACATATGTAGATTGGCAATTCACACCTAAACACCTTAACAGTAGGGGTTTCTTAAAGTCTTTGTTACTCTAATTCGCAGACGAGGCCCCTCTGTTTCCATCAAGTGTGAAAACTGGCTGGGAATCAGTCTTAAAGTTGCATTATATATTTTTGAAAGTAGAAATCTGAGGCCTCCTCCTCTATTAAGAGATGGCTTTTCTCTTTTTACATAAATTGCTTCCTTCACCCCCCTCTCAAACCATCTGTGTTTTCTGTCCAAAATGTGCAAATTTTGGTCCTCAAAAGAGTGTCCCTTATCTGTGAGGTGGAGGTGAACAGCTGAATCTTGTCCTGTGATGCTGGCTCTCCTGTGTTAAGCCATGCGTCTGTGAAGAGGCTGTTTATTTTCTCCAATGTAGAGGTCTGGACAGTCCTCGCTGCACTGGACCGCATACACTTCACCACTCTGTTTGTGTATGGGTGTTTTGTCCTTAGGGTGGACGAGTCTCTGTCTGAGAGTCCTGCTGGGTTTGAAATGTACTGGGATGTTGTGTTTGTTGAAAATTATTTTGAATTTCTCTGATACTCCAGCAACATAAGGGATGACAATGTTTTTCCGTCTGTTATTGTCCTTTTTCTATTTATTACAACAATAAACCAATAATTAGTTATACTTTTGAGTCATTGTCTGTAAGTCTGTCCCACCCAAAATGGAAATCAGAAAGGTCACTCTCACTAGTTGTTATATATCATCCACCAGGCTTCTATGCTCAGTTTTTGTCTGAATTCTCAGATTTCTTAAATTACTTACTATTAAATACTGATAAAGTAATAATAATGGGTGATTTCAATATCCATGTAGCTGTTGAAAGTGATAGCTCAAGCATAGCCTTTAAAAATTTAATAGAATCAACTGGTTTTACCCAGTCCACATGTCTACTCTTTCTCATCATCACACTCTTGATCTGGTTCTGACTTATGGCATCAAGTTTAATGACTTAGTAATTCATCCTCATAATCTTGTTCTATCTGATAATTTTTAATAATCTTTGATTAATTAAGTTAATTAATTAACATTAAAGGACTACACAGTCACTGAGTGTAATTTTCATCTTAGCAGGTGTTTATCAGAAAACACTCTAACCAATTTTAAAGATTATCGTCCATCGTTTTCCTCTGTCTTGCAGAGTAATACATCAGAGAGCAGTGACTTAGATCAACTGGTGGATAAATTTGCAACTTCTTTGCAAATTGCACTCGATAAAGCTGCTCCGCTGACAAAGAAAGTAATCAATCAGAGGAGACTTGTTCCTTGGTTAAGTTCTGAGTTACGTACTTTAAAACAGGCATCTAGAAAGCTGGAAAGAAAATGGCACTCTACGAACGTTGAAGAATTTTACTTATCTTGGAGAGAGAGCCTGTTAACATACAAAAAAGTGCTCTGTAAAGCTAGAACTTTGTTATTCATCTTTAATTGATGAGAATAAAAATAAACCCAGGTTCCTTTCCCATAGATAGTCTAATGTAGTGAACTTAACCTGATGTCAAGACTAAGCCTAAGGTCAAAACTCTTGACCTTAAGAACCTTGTGGGACAGGAACTGTCATTTCATTGATTTGAATCCAGAAATACAGGTTCACCCATCCTGAGACTTTCTTTCTTGAAAATTCAAGTGGAAGAACACTCTCTGTTCTATTATCATTACTATTTTACAAATGTTGATAATCAAAGTGCCTTAGTTCAAACCATTTTAGATGTTGCAGTGAACTAATCAATTTTATTAACTGTGTAATGATTTTTAATTCTCATGCAAAGTTAGAACTCATGTTAAAGCTGTTACAGAGTAATTATGCATTTTCTGATTTCTGTCTTTGAATGAGCAAGTGTGCGTTCCAGGGTCAGGAGTCGAAGCAGACATGCGTTGGAACAACTGTCTTGTTTATATCCTCTCAGACGTCAACAGGGGGGTTTTGGCACCTGTTTCTAAAACTCGCCAAAACAAAACTCTCTCTGTCTGTGAGAACATTTCTGATCTGTTCCATAACAATTCTTGCTGTCTTCTAACCTCTTACGTCACAAAACACACCCCGTCTGGTCGGTTCTGACCAATGGGAAGACTCCCGAATGAACCGGGAAAAGAGCTCTTTAAAATGTCGGTACTTCCTGGTCTACACAGTTCTGTGCTGGTTCTGTTCGGTTCTGTGGGTCGGAGAAGTTCAGTTTCTGTGAGAGTTGAGCAGAGCTGTTCGGTTCTGTTGGTTGGAGAAGTTCGGCGGCGCGGACAGTTCTGATATGTCCTAGCGCTGTGCAGTAGCTGTGGGAGTCGGGAAGACCCTGACATGACCACAGAGGTCTTCCGAGTTTCATGGGATTATAACATTTTCCACTGAGGTGAGCTTGTGTCGGACAGAATCTCGCCGCTACTCCGGACGAGTAACAGCATCCTACGGAGACGCTGAAAGGGTGCGTTAAACGGAATCTCGCCTGAGACATCTCCAGGTAAAAGAGTCGATTTCACCACCTAAGTGTACTGTAAGGAAGAAGCTGAAGAAAGCCCGGAGAGTGCCGTTCTGTTCAACACTCTCCCTCAAACACCATCCTTACTCCCTTAAACTTCCTTCCCATCTTTAAATTCTTCTCTCAAGTAGAAACTCTTCCAGATATTTTAGAAATGTCTGTGTAAAGTGCTCATCCACCGCCGTGTGGATAAAAAGATCATAATTGTACAGTTTTCATAAATGTCTGTGGTGAAGCAACGGAAAAATCATGGCCGTATGATTTTTCCTGATTGATTGCTTTTGTTGTTATTTTCATAATTTGCCAAATTACTGTAAATGTTTGATGTTAAACTTTGATTCTGTAAATAAATGACCGCATTCATTTTGATGGGTCAAAGATAAATGACGTCTCACGTTTGCATTTCCTTAAAATTCAATGCACGTTTTATTCAGTCCAGAAAAATGAGGAATCCGTGTTAATTGATGAATATATCTGAGCATCTGTTCATCTACACTAATGAAAAATCATACCTCTGTTTATTCATGTATCTCTACAACTATAAGCAGTGATGAGTTCATGAGATTCTTTATAAATAAAATTATTTCAATTAGGGAAATTCCTAGTATTGCCTCTGGTTCTGTGTCAGAGGGGACAATTTTTAAAATGTCACTAGAACATGATTTATGTTTGGACTGTTTGTATCCTATTGAGCTCTCTGAATTGTCAAAAATAATAACTTTATCAAAACCATCTACATGTCTGCTAGATCCCATCCCAACCGGGCTATTTAAAGAGTTGTTTCCCTTAATTAATAACCACTGTTTTGATGTACTTAATTTGTCTCTAATAATTGGTTACGTGCCACAGCATTTTAAGATTACTGTAATTAAACCTTTACTTAAGAAACATAACGTAGACTCGGGAATCATTGCCAATTATAGACCTATATCTAATCTAACTTTCTTCTAAAAAAAATCTAGAGAAAATTGTTGCAGGTCAGTTGTATGAACATCTACAAAGAAATAATCTGAAGAGTTTCAGTCAGGGTTTAGAGCTCACCATAACACAGACACAGCATTAGTGAAAGTCACTAATGATATTCTCATGGCCTCTGACAATGGACTTGTGTCTACACTGGTCCTGTTAGACCTCTCTGCTGCATTTTATACAGTTGATCACAATATTCTACTGCAAAGACTTGAATATGTTATTTGGATTACAAAAATGGCTCTAAATTGATTTAAATCATATTTATTTGATAGATTCCAATTTGTAAATGTAAGTAATGAATCTTCTTCTAACACCCAAAGTTAGTCATGGAGTTCCTCAGGATTCAGTGCTTGGAAAATTACTCTTTACCTTATTTATTCTTCCATTAGGTAACCTTATTAAACATCATGGAATAAATTTTCATTGTTATGCTGATGATACATAGTTATACTTGTCCATGAAACCCAATGAATCCAATCAGCTACTTGAACTACATGGATGACCCTATTTTTTAAATTTTGAATACAGACAAGACTGAGGTTTTGGTTTTTGGACGTGAGCATCTTAGGAGTAAAATTTTCAGTCTTTTACCCTCCTTGGATGGCATTAATTTGGCCTCCAGCTCTAATGTTACAAATGTTGTTGTTAATTTTGATCAGGACGTGTCTTTTATCCCCCATATTAAAACGTTACTAGAACTGCCTTCTTTCACCTGCGTAATAGCACTAAAAATAGAAACATCTTATCTAAAATATCCTGATGCATGCTCAATAATCCAGGTAGAAAAATCCAAAAAAGTTCAATCTGGTCCTCTGGACATTCAAAAAACAAAAAAGAAAACAAAGCAAAAAAAAAAAAAAATAGAAACGTTTTAGGCTGATGGTCCTTCTTAAGCATGTGAGCAGCTGGTTTTGGTTGACAGCAGCAAACTGGTTGATCCACTCTGAGAAGGTTCTATTTAAGAGACTGAGCTGAATACAGCACCTCAGACTGAGGAAGTCTCTCGGATGAGAGACGAAACGTTTCTATATATTTTTTTGCTGTTTTGTTTTTTGTTTTTTTGAATGTCCAGAGGACCAGATTGAACTTTTTTGGATCTGTGTCAGAGGTCACAAATCAAAACCAATGTGTCATTTTAACTGCAGTAAACACATTTAAGTAAAAGTTGTCTGTCTGAACAAAAGGAGCATTAGACCCAACTAACAAAGGAATAGGCACTGATCATTTCAACTGATATTTCAACTCCAGTTTGTCATCAACACTAGTTAAAATACTGTCTCTTCAACCTTGTAATGGATCAATATTGAACAATATTTTAACTTTCTGACAACATTTTAAAAACTTGGACCTGAGTGTCGAGCCATTTGGAGACGTCTCTTGTCTCCCAACATCATGAACTGACACATTTTAATATTGCAGCAAGAATTTCTTGTTCAAGTTCAGAAGAAGTTGGTTTTCAAAGATTTTTGAGTCCAATCTGGTTCTTTTGGGAGAGAGAAGCTGTCCTGTTGTACTGAGCAGTCTTTCAATAAGGCCATGGGTGGAGCATATCTTCTGGGTGACTCTCTTGCAGTGGAATACATTTTGGGTGTGTTAGTGGTGCTGTGGGTGCACCCAGCTCAGTGACATACATACTAGAATATATGTCATTGGCCCAGCTCTTCTTGAAGGCGGGCCTAACGTTACCTGCTCACTTTGCAGTGATTCAATGGACCAACTCCCCTCTCACCATTGGTTACTTTCAAAGCAACAAACAAATCAAAAAGCCGCAACATGAATGTAACTTGTAATGCAACGCGTTATAGAAATGTAGTGTAGTAGAAAGTACAGATACTTGATGTAAAATGTAGTGAAGTATAAGTATAAAGTACCCACATTTAACCCTACTTAAGTAAAGTACAGATACACAAAAAATGTACTTAAGTACAGTAACAAAGTATTTGTACTTAGTTACATCCCACCACTGACTATAGGACAATTCATCCATCCATTCATCCATTATTTTTACCCGCTTCTTCGTTTTCGAGTCGCTGGACTAGAGGACCACCTGATCTTATTTCCCTAAATTAATTGTTAAAATTGAATAGTTTTCATTTGAGACTATTTCTATTTTAACGTGATTCTTGACCTGCCGTTGTATATCTGTTCCTCCTTCTTGTTCCTCTCAAACCTAGATGGTCAAAGCAGATGGAAGATGTTGTGCGCCTGGTTCTGCTAAAGGTTTCTTCCTCATTAGGGAGTTTTTCCTTTCCTCTGTTGCCACTGTGCTTCCTCAAGTTGAGAGTTCTTCAATAGAGTTAAATTCAAAGCAGTCTGCTCCTCACTTAAATAGTAACTTATTTTGTATATATATATGAATGTTTCTGTTCAGTGCCCTGTGATGACATCTGTTGTGACTTGGCGCTATAATTCAATTCAATTCAATTCAGTTTATTTATAAAGCGCCAAATCACAACAAAGTTGTCTCAGGGTACTTTACAGAAATATTCACATACATAAAAGCCAGTTAGTAAAGTTCTCTATCTAAGGAATCCAGCAGACAAGTTGAATCTTGGCTTTGTTGCAGTCTCCCATCCTGAGCAAGCACAGTGGCAACAGTGGAAAGAAAAAACTCCCTTTAACAGGAAGAAACCTCCAGCAGAACCAGGCTCAGGACAAGCGGCCATCTGCTTTGACCGGCTGGTTGAGAGGACAGGAAGGAGAGACAGACGAACACAGAATGGTAGGTCCAGGTATAGGTCCAGGTGTACCTGAAAGACAAAAAAAACAAACACGTTAAGGATAGAAAAAATTAAAAAAAGTTCAATCTGGTCCTCTGGACATTCAAAAAAACAAAAAACAAACCAAACCAAAAAAACATTCATGCATCAGGATAGAAAAAATTATTGCAAATACAAAACAGGTTGAGCAGAGTAAGTAAAGACAGCAGCAGAGAGAAAATTGTGTAGAAATAAACTGTATTTAATTGAAATAATAATAGATAAAAGGAAAAAAATTGAGAGTTAAAAGGAACAAAACGATAGCTAAAATGAGTCAAATGATAGCTACAAGGAGCAGAGTGGTAGCTAAAATGAACAAAATGATTGCTAAATGGAGCAAAATTATAGCTAAAAGAAACTAATGATAGCTAAAAGGAGAAAATGATAGCTAAATTGAACAAAATTATAGCTAAAAGGAAGAAAATGGTCAGCACGGTGGTGCAACTGGTAGAGCTGCTGCCTCTCAGCAAGCAGGTCCCTGGTTCAAATCCCGGTCCGGGGGCCTTTCTGGGTGGAGTTTGCATGTTCTCTCTGTGCATGCGTGGGTTTTCTCCGGGTACTCTGGTTTCCTCCCACAGACCACAAACATGCATGTTAGACTGATTGGTAAGTCTAAATTGTCCCTAGGTGTGAATGAGAGAGTGAATGGTTGTTTGTCTCATTTGTCTCTATGTGTCCCTGTGATGGACTGGAGACCCGTCCAGGGTGTACCCCGCCCCTTGCACAGTGATTGCTGGACATGGGCACAGGCGATCCCCGTGACCAAAAATGGAAGAAGCGGATAAAAGATAATGGATGGATGGATGGATGGATGGATGGATGGATGGATGGATGGATGGATGGATGGATGGATGGATGGATGGATGTATGAT
>NC_056515.1:3400496-3411823 GCF_014905685.2 Nematolebias whitei | reverse complement strand
TGGCCAAAATTAGGGCTCTCCTGGCTTTTCTCCAGACTCGCTGGCAACGTAAAATTGCGAGTCGTGCAGAGGGAACCCGAGCTTCTCTCCCCTGGACTGAAAAAACAGGGGGTTGGAATCCAAAGACAACATGAAAGGGTGAAATACCTGATGTAGAGGATGGAAGAGAGTTGATTGCTTGTTCAATCCAAGGGAGGTTGGACGTCCATTTCCTCGGGTCCCCCTCGCAGAGGAGCCGAAGCTTGGTCTCCACCTCCTGGTTGGTACGCTCAGATTGTCCATCCGTTTGGGGATGAAAACCTGACGAGAGGCTGACCGAGATCCCTAGCAGGTTGCAAAACTCCCTCCAGAACTTGGAAATGAATTGGGGACCTCGGTCAGACACAATGTTCTGGGGGAGCCCATGGAGCCTGAAAACCTCCTTGGCCATGATAACGCTGAGCTCCTTGGAAGAAGGTAACTTGGGGAGAGGAACCAGGTGGACCATTTTAGAAAAACGGTCCACAATGGTCAATAACACTGAATTACCTTCAGAAGGGGGTAATCCAGTCACAAAGTCCATAGCAATATGTGACCATGGGCGTGAAGGAATTGGCAGTGGTCGTAGCAGCCCGGCAGGTGGGCGATTGGAAGACTTGGCACGATTGCATTCGGGACATGACTTGACAAAGTGCTTGGTGTCCTCCGTAAGCGTAGCCCACCAGAATCGGGCGCGAATGAGTTGGAGGGTCTTGGTGATTCCTGGGTGACAGAACAACTTTGATGAATGGCATAATTCAAGAACCTCTTTTACCTTTTGATTGGGGACAAACAGGCGCCCCCTAGGACAGGTGGGTGGACGTGGCTCAGAGAGTTGGACTTGTTGGAGATCGAGTTCTAATTGAGTCAAAGAAAGACGTACGGTCTCAGGTAGGATGAACTCGACCTCTTCTGAGGGCCCTTCCTTGACCTCAAAGACCCGGGACAGGGCATCCGGCTTGGCATTCTTGGGCCCGGGTCTGTAAGAGAGGGTGAAACTGAACCGAGAGAAAAACATAGCCCACCTGGCCTGACGGGGATTGAGTCTCTTTGCTGTGCGAAGGTACTCCAGGTTTTTATGGTCGGTCCATACCAAAAAGGACTTCTTCGCACCCTCCAGCCAGTGCCTCCATTCCTCCAGGGCCATCTTGACTGCCAAAAGCTCACGGTCTCCCACGTCGTAGTTTCTCTCAGCGGGGGAGAGTGCCCTGGAGAAGTAAGCACAGGGGTGGATCTTACCATCTGTGCTGCGCTGACTGAGGATGGCGCCCACCCCGGTGCTGGATGCATCGACCTCCACAATGAATTGTTTCTCGGGGTCTGGAGAGTGCAAGATTGGAGCAGAGGAAAACAATGTTTTGAGTTTCTGGAATGATTGGTTGGCAACGGAGTCCCAGATGAACTTGGTCTTAGATGAGGTGAGAAAATGAAGAGGAGCTGCAACTGAACTGTAGTTCTTAATGAACCTCCTATAAAAATTTGCAAAACCGAGAAACCTTTGCAGCTGTTTACGATCCTTGGGCTTGGGCCAATCCACCACCGCTGATACCTTCCCGGGTTCCATGGATACTTGACCTGGAGAAATGTTGAACCCAAGGAATGAGGTGGACACTTGGTGGAAAGCACACTTCTCTGCCTTGACAAACAAGTTGTTCTGTAAAAGGCGGGTTAAGACAGCTCTGACATGGCGACGGTGAGAAATGCTATCTTGTGAAAAGATAAGTATGTCATCAAGGTAAACAAAAGCGTAAATGTTAATCATGTCACGAAGGACATCATTAACCAGGGCTTGGAAAACGGCAGGAGCGTTGGTGAGGCCGAAAGGCATAACAAGATATTCATAATGGCCATCTGCGGTATTAAAAGCCGTCTTCCATTCATCTCCCCGCCGTATCCTGACCAAATGGTAAGCGTTGCGAAGATCCAGTTTGGTGAATATCTTAGCATTTTGGATTATATCGAAAGCAGAGTTCATGAGGGGCAGAGGATACTTGTTCTTTATGGTTATTTTGTTAAGTTCTCTATAGTCAATGCATGGACGAAGTGACCCATCTTTCTTCCCTACAAAGAAAAAACCTGCACCAGCGGGGGATGCTGAAGGTCTAATGATACCAGCTTGGAGGGACTCTGTTATATATTTCCTCATGGACTCTTGCTCGGGACCAGACAAAGAATATAATCTACCCCGAGGGGGGGTAGAACCTGGGATCAGGTCAATACCACAATCGTATGGACGATGTGGCGGAAGGGACGTAGCTTTTGATTTATTAAAGACCTCTTTCAAATCATGGTACTCTTTAGGTACCTGACTTAGATTAGGATAGGTCTCCTCATTGGCTGTGACAAGGGCTGGTGAACTGGGTTGGCTCTGAATACATGTAGAATAACACTCATTAGCCCATCCTACAATCTCTTGGTTCCTCCAATCGATTTGGGGGTTGCGTTTGCGTAACCAAGTGGAACCTAAAACCACTGGGAGTTGGGGTGAATCAATAACAATGAATCTGATCAGTTCCGAATGGTTGTTGGCCGACACCATGGTGACTGGAACAGTTTCAAGACTAGATTGACTTAAAGGATGACCATCTAAAGCGAGGACCTTATGGTTGTTAGGTGATGGAACAATGGTCAGATCTATGGATTTGGCAAAGGTTTTATCAATGAATTCCGTGTCGGCCCCTGAATCAATAAAAGCTGAGACGATGACGGGTTGACCACCCTTTATTATGAACTTGACCTTGGACTTGGACATGATAGGTGGAGAGGACTTGATCTTATGACTAAGACTCAACAGGAGCCTCTCTTCTCCTGCTGAGCCTGGTCTTTTTACTGGACAATGATGACAATCATGACCGCCTTGACCACAATAAAAACAGAGATGGTACCTCCTCCGACGTTCTCGTTCCTGGGTGGTCAGACGACTTCTTCCTAGTTGCATGGGTTCCGTAGCATACAGAGGATCCTGAGGGCTCTTGATTTGTTCCGTTTTAGGTTCATGATCCACAAGGTGATGTCTGGTTCTGGACATGGCTGTGGCCTTGCCTCGACTCTGTTCACGGTCACGCTCACGCTCACGCAGGCGAAGGTCAACACGGGTGGCCACCTCCTCCAGCTGGCGTAGGGATGAGGGATAGTCCATTGTTGCCAGCACATCCTTAACATCTTCATTAAGCCCCCTGAAGAAGGCGTCAGTGAGTGCGTGTTCATCCCAATGACTGTCTGCTGAAACAGAGTGAAAGTGAATGATGTATTTGGTTACAGAATCCTTGCCTTGTTTAATATCAAAAATTCTTCGGGCTGCCTCTCTCTCAGGGAGGATGGGGTCAAAAACCCGACACAACTCTTTGGAAAATTCAGAAAAATTACGACATACCACGCCACCTTTTAACCATTCAGAAGTGCCCCACGTCTTGGCTCTTCCAGCGAGAAGTGAGACAGCATAAGCTACTTTAGCATGCTCAGTGGGAAAACATGAAGGTTGCAATTGAAATTGAATGTCACACTGAGTCAAAAATGGTCGACATTGCTCAGGCTCACCTCTGAAATGTTCAGGGGGGGCTAACCGTGGTTCTCTTGGTGCAGGAGTCAACAGGGTTTGGTTGATGACTTGGTTTGACTGTTGGGACAAAGCTTGAAGAGAAACAACCATTTCCTGAAGCCCTTTCTCAAGTTTACTAACAGCCCCTTCTACCTTAGAGCACCACTCTCGGGTTGGTGTTGGATCCATAATGGCCAGATTCTACTGTCATGAACCAGAGGCCGGATCGCAAACAACAACAACAACAACCACTGAGAGGGTTAAAAGATTTATTGTGAAATAAAGTAAAACTCTGGAGTAGGTCCTGCTCTGGGCTGGTTCCGATCTTCTGATTGGTAGTTCGTGATTGGGTAGTGTTGTAGTGGCGGGCTGCCAGTAGAAGTAGAACTGATGTTAAGGTCCACTGGAACGGAGTCCAACAGGCTTGCAACTAAAAGATAAAGGTTAGTAGATGCAGGGGGAAAGAGACTAATTGGGGAAATGAATCTGTGGGAATCAGATTCAGGGATAAGGATAAGTCCGTGATACAGAATGAGCTTGACCTTTAATCCGTGATCCAAAAAACAGTCAGAAGGGAAAGGCAGAGTTCATACCGTGAAGTCAGTTGTTCAGCAGAAGTATCCAGTACGTGATCCAAAAAGAGAGTCAAAAAACAAGAGCATGAGTCGGTACCTGATCAGATGAGCAAAAGCAGACGAGGGCTGAGGCAAAAGCGTGGTCGTGGTCAAGGCAAGGGTCATGAACGTGATGAGTCAATCAATGGAATGCTGGAAAGTCTACTGCTGATGAGACAGGATAGAGAATCTGGCCCAGACTGAGAGGAATGAGTGAACTTAAGTACTGACTGGACCAGGTGGTGGAGCTGTGGGATAATGAGCGGTGACAGGTGACATGAGTTGAGTGATTACTGAGTGTGCAGCATGACAGAGGAGCTGACAGAGAGCAGAGCTATGACAGGTCAGAACTCCTCCAGAACCATGAGGGATAAACAGGAAACCACTGCTGCTGAACTAGGTTCTCCAAGTCTCTGGATCAGGACCTGGAACCAGTTTTTTTTTTTTTTGTGAAGTATTGTCTCGATGGAACTTGTGTGTTTTTGTTTACATGAAGTCAGATTTGAATTAAGGATTTCAGAACATAAAACCCTGAAACACTTTTGGATTTCTTTTTTCTCCTAACCATGAATGTTGTTGTTTTGTTCTTGATTGACAGGTTACATCTTGTACTACACGCTGGATAAAAACATACTGATCGATGACTGGGCAATGGAGGCCATTAGCGGTGACCGGCTGACCCACCAGGTCGTGGATCTGAACCTTGACACTGTTTATTACTTTAGGATTCAGGCCAAGAACGCCAAAGGGGTCGGACCCCTATCCGAGCCCGTCCAGTTCAGGACAGCCAAAGGTCAGTCTGTCAGAAGCTGGAGTGCCAGTCAGAGGAGTGGGGCATGGGTGGAGGAGGCAGAGCCTAATTACTCCTCTTTCTGGTTGTGCTCAATGAGCAGAGAATCCACCGTTAACTGTGAAGTCAATAAAAATTATTTTGTATCATTCAAATGTGTTTCTTCTTCTGTTTCACTTCCAGTGGAACTTCCTGACAAGATGGCCAACGATCAAGGTAGGACTTTCCCTTTTTGTTCCTTCAAATTAAATTCAAAGACTCAAAGAAAAATCTTTCTTCTATATCTGTCTTCCTGTTTGATGTTTCATCTCTGAATCAGAATAAACTTTGTCCTCCTCTGGAAACTTTACCACATTCATCTCATGCTTTGAAAGTTTTCTTCAACATTGTCTTCCTGCGTTTCTTCAAATGTCTTGTTTTTTTTTTAAGTGTTTATTCTTTAAGAGCAACAAGTGGAAGTGAACTGACTTGAATTGGTCAGCATGCACAGTATTGGACGGGACGGTTGCTATGGCGGCGCACAGAAAGTGCAGCGGCTTCTCATGCTCCCGCGTTTAAGCCTTATTTTAATTCCTATGAGGCTGTTTTACTGGTTCAGTGCTGTATTCGCTGCTCAGGTACAGCTCAACCGAGCTGATGACCATCAGAGACAGTTCGGTTGATTTTTGAAATCCGCACTCAGCAGTCAGCAGCTCCTGAGGACAATGGAATGGCACAGCAGTATGGCGCAGTGAGGGAGAGGAGCAACGGTCAAAAGGAAGAGGGGGAAGCAGAGGCCGCATTGGCCCAGCTAAAGGCTAGAAAAACCACTGATTTCTACTCTCTTTCTGACCAATTTCTACTCACTGGATAGCAAAGTGGACTTGTTACATCTGAGGATGAGTGTTTGTAAAGAGATGAACTGTGCTGTTCTTACAGAAACCTGGCTTAACAACAACAACATGCCGGACTCAGCCTTCCAGATCAACGAGCTTCAGTTATTCTGAGCAGATTGTGACCATCGGTCGGGATAAACATTCAATTCAATTCAATTCAGTTTATTTATATAGCGCCAAATCACAACAAAGTTGTCTCAGGGCACTTTACAGGAACATTCACATAAAAGCCAATTAGTAAAGTTCTCTATCTAAGGAATCCAGCAGACAAGTTGAATCTTGGCTTTGTTGCAGTCTCCCATCCTGAGCAAGCACAGTGGCAACAGTAGAAAGGAAAAACTCCCTTTAACAGGAAGAAACCTCCAGCAGAACCAGGCTCAGGACAAGCGGCCATCTGCTTTGATCGGCTGGTTGAGAGGACAGGAAGGAGAGACAGACGAACATAGAATGGTAGGTCCAGGTATAGGTCCAGGTGTATCTGAAAGACAAAAAAGACACATGTTAAGGATAGAAAAAAATAATTACAAATACAAAACAGGTTGAGCAGAGTAAGTAAAGACAGTATTAGAGTGAAAATTGTGGTCAGTTTGTCCTCCAGCAGTCTAAGCCTATAGCAGCATAACTAAGGGACAGCTCAAGAAACCCAAGCCAACCCTAACTATAGGATTTATCAAAAAGGAAAGTCTCAAGTCTAGTTTTAAAACTGGATAATGTGTCAGCCTCACGGACAGAGATTGGCAGTTGGTTCCACAAGAGAGGAGCCTGATAACTTAAAGATCTGCCTCCCATTCTGTTTTTGTAAATTCTAGGAACCACAAGTAAACCTGCAGTCTGAGAGTGAAGTGCTCTGTTAGGAAAATATGGAACAATAAGATATGTAATATAAGATGGAGCTAGGTTGTTGAGAGCTTTGTAGGTTAGAAGTAAGATTTTGATTTCTATTCCGGACTTGACAGGGAGCCAATGGAGAGAAACTAAAACTGGAGAAATATGATCTCTCCCAGTAACTCCAGTTAAGACTCTAGCAGCAGCATTTTGGATCAACTGAAGACGTTTTAAAGAAGTATTTGGACACTCAGATAATAAATCATTGCAATAGTCCAGTCTAGATGTGACAAATGCATGGACCAGTTTTTCTGCATCATTTTCAGATCAGATGTTTCTAATTTTAGTGATATTACGCAGGTGGAAGAAGGCAGTTCTAGTAACGTTTTTAATGTGGGGGATAAAAGACATGTCCTGATCAAAAATAACACCAAGATTTTTAACATTAGAGCAGGAGGACAGATTAATGCCATCTAAGGAGGGAGAAAGACTAAAAAATTTGTTCCTAAGGTGCTCAGGTCCAAAAACCAAAACGGGGGGGGGGGGGGGGGCATGGGGGGGGACTCTGTGTGTTTGTAAATGAAGGAAGCTGTGGAGATCTGGACATGGGAGCTGTGAGTGCTCTGTCCTGAGGAGCTATCGCTGTGTGGTGAGTATCGTTCTCTGTAGTGATGTGCGGATCATATTAAAATATTGATTACTATCAATACTATCTATACCAGAACGTTTCGCTGTAGAATTGATGTTTAAATCAAACTATTGATACTTTTGATACTTCAGTCATTTCAAGTAAGGCATATCATTAACAGCAAGATGGTGGAAAATGCTGGTGAAGATTCTCAGTCATCCAGGACATGATGAATTCAAAAAGAGTTCAATACAAAAACAACTGGACTTTATTTGTAACAGAAGACGTTTGGTCCTCATCCGAGGAGCTTTCTCAATTCAAAGAGCAGTGAGTAAGGGCTGAGTGAGCAAACTTTGCCATCTCCCCTCAAGAAATACCTATTGTGGAACTAATCACGGCCACTGAATCTGCAATTAGGAACAACAACTTGACGGAAGGAGAGGCAGAACAGCTCAGAATGGAAATATCAGCAACCCTCTCCAGTGCCAAACCGGCTCCTTCAAACCTCACACCACAGGAAAGGAAAGCTGTAACATCACTCAGCCAGGACCAAAACATCACCATTTTACCAGCTGATAAAGGAAGATGCACAGTAGTCCTCAACACTTCTGATTACCGGGAAAAAATAACTACACTACTGAGCGACAGCAACACCTACGAGACCCTGAAGAGGGACCCAACCAGCACCTATTAAAAGAAAGTCACAGATCACCTGCAAAAACTTGAAAAGGAGAAAACAATCAATCTATCTTTGTATTATAGATTGTACCCAGGGGAAGCCACTCCCTGTCTTTATGGACTTCCAAAAATACACAAAAAAGGAACACCACTCAGACCCATCGTCAGCAGCATGAACTCAGTGACATACAATATTGCTAAACATCTGGCTGGTATTTTAGCTCCTCTTGTAGGAAACACACCTCATCACATAAAGAACTCCATTGATTTTGCCAACAAAGTTCAACATTTGAAACTAACCCTAGGAGAAACCCTTGTATCGTATGATGTGACTTCTCTTTTCACTTGCATACCCATCTCTGAAGCAGTAGAAACCGTCAGAAAACAACTTGTACAAGAGAAGGACTTAATCAACAGGACCAACTTCACCCCGGACCAGATCTGCACCCTGTTGGACCTCTGCATCTCCACCACTTATTTCAAGTTCAATGACAGTTTTTACAGACAGAAGCACGGCTGTGCCATGGGCTCTCCAGTGTCACCCATTGTTGCCAATCTCTACATGGAGGAAGTGGAACAGAGAGCCCTAAACTCCTATGAGGGAACAACGCCAAGCCATTGGTTCCGATATGTGGATGACACCTGGGTCAAAATCCAAGCTAAGGAAATAGAAGCGTTCACCAGACACATTAACTCGGTCGATAACAACATCAAGTTCACCAGAGAGGATTCAAATGACAACAAACTGCCTTTTTTTGGACTGTTTGGTTCAGATGGAAAGAGAGGACAGCCTAAACATTAAAGTTTACAGAAAACCAACCCACATAGACCAGTATCTTCTGTTTGACTACCACCATCCACTGGAACACAAACTCTCTGCCATCAGAACTTTACAACATCGGGCCGAACGCATCTCCACGAAGACAGAAGGGAGGGAAAAGTAACAGAAACACATTCAAGAAGCTCTTCAAACATGTGGACATCCTAACTGGGCTTTTATCAAGTCAGCAAGGAAATCTACAAAACACACTAATAAACAGAAAAAGGACAACAGCAGACGTAAAAACATTGTCATCCCTTATGTTGCTGGATTATCAGAGAAATGCAGAAGGATCTTCAACAAACACAAGATCCCAGTACATTTCAAACCCAGCAGGACTCTCAGACAGAGACTGGTCCACCCTAAGGACAAAACACCCATACACATACAGAGTGGTGGAGTGTATGCGGTCCAGTGCAGCGAGGACTGTCCAGACCTCTACATTGGAGAAACTAAACAGCCTCTTCACAGACGCATGGCTCAACACAGGAGAGCCACCTCCACAGGACAAGACTCAGCTGTTCACCTCCACCTCACAGATAAGGGACACTCTTTTGAAGACCAACATGTGCACATTTTGGACCGAGAACACAGATGGTTTGAGAGGGGGGTGAAGGAAGCAATTTATGTAAAAAGAGAAAAGCCGTCTCTTAACAGAGGAGGAGGCCTCAGATTTCCGCTTTCAAAAACATATATTGCAACTTTAAAACAGATTCCCAGATGGTTTTCACACTTGATTAGATGAACAAAGATCTACTGTTAAGGTGTTTAGGTGTGAACTGCCAATCTACATATGTGTGTGTGTCCTATGTGTGTGTGTCTTATCTCACTCAGCCTTATAACCTGAATCTCTCACTCACTGCTCTTTGAATTGAGAAAGCTCCTCGGATGAGGAGCGAAACGTCTTCTGTTACAAATAAAGTCCAGTTGATTTTGTATTGAATGCTTTTTGAAGATGGTGGAAAGTAATTAAACTATTGAGATCTTGTCTAAATGATACAAGGTTGGAGGGAACTACTTTTTTCCACCTGAGTAAGTGCGTAATGCGTTTCAGCGTAGCGGCACGCTGCTCGTCAGTCTCTCAGTCTGTAGACACAGCGGCGGAGTTTAACAAAGTCATTTGTGGAGCTATTTCAGCTCCAGAAACAGTCGAGAAGCAGTTTGCGACGTTTGTGGAAAATCTGTAAAGAGCTGTAGCAACACAACAAACCTTGTAAAACACTTCATCTTAAATCACAACACAGAATATGAGGCATTGATGCGGTGGATAGAGGAGGAGAGTTAGGTGCTGCTGCTCTGGAAGAGTCCTTCAGGGCTGCAGGACTAACCAGGTACAGAGGGAGGAAATGTGGAGCTTTCAGCAGTGCTAAGAACTGCTGCAGTTGGAGTTGTTCAAATTAATACATATGATTATGAAATAATTAACAAAATAAATTCATGCTTCAACAAATAGTTGCATGAGTTCAGTTTGGAGTAATATGTGTATCACTGAGATAATCTCACATGGGCAAAAAAGCCTAGATTTATTCAGGTAAGGTTTCATAAAGAATTTATAATTTAAAGTGGATTACATGGACCAGGTGTCGTCAAGTTATACAGAGCAATGGAGATAAAACAGCCTTGGTGAACTCTGAAAAATATATACTACAAAAATGTGGATAAAAATATAACATATTATCTTAAACATATCTCTTTATTTAATAGATATGTAATAATTTATTTTAATATTTTTATGGTTTTTATTTTTTATTTTTATTGTTTGAAAACTTGCATTCTTTATGCAGCTTTGATTTGAACACACTACTTTTTTAGGTTTACCTAACACATTAGGCGTATTTACAAAAAGTACCAGTATCGGTATTGATACCACCAATACTTGCATGAATTTTACCCGGTATCGTATCAGACCAGAAAATCCTGGTATCAAACAACACTGATTCTCTGCACCTGCATCACCTTGTGGCATGGCATGGGGGCAGGGGGAGGCTGCAACTGGGGAGCAGCCCCCTCCCCCCTTCCCTCAAGCAGGCGGCTGAGTGCATTCAGAGCAGCTGCTGGTGCTGAATTCGAGCTGCACTTAATTCAGCCTTATCTTGCTTTTTAACTTAATTTATTTACCCGTGCATACACTCACGTGTGTGTGTGTGTGTGTGTGGGGGGGGGGGGGGGGTACATGTGTATATATTTATACTCTTTTGTATTTATTTATTTGTTAATTGTTAGGCTTCTTGATCTGGGACCTGAGTCTGAATTTCATACCGTTAACATGCATATGTGAGCTGGTATGACAATAAAAATCCTTGAATTCTTGAATGAAGCGGTGGACTCTGCTTGGTTACAAAAACACCAATAAATCCAAGTTCAATCATTAAAATCATCCACTGAACACAAGCTGACCTCAAACAATTAACGATAAAATGTTGCAGAAACTTGTCCTAAGATTAACACTCCACATTGACGAACACCTAAGTATTCTCTGCTCAAATGACATAAGGAATGGTTTAGTTTTGTAACTGCTTCTCTGTGGGTGTGTTCAATGGT
>NC_056515.1:3389255-3400396 GCF_014905685.2 Nematolebias whitei | reverse complement strand
TGGGGTGGGGGCTCTCGTGTGGGGGGCTCTGTGCTGTGGGACCGGGGGAGTCTGGGCTCGCTGGGTGTGTGCCCACACTTGCATAGGGCGCTCTCGCTGTGGGTGTTGTTATGGGTGGACTGGTCTTTTGCTTTTTTGGGGTGGGGGGGCGCTCTTGGTCGCTGTTTTGCTCTATCTGTGACTGTTTGGACACTCCTGGCTGATTATCCCAGTTGGGGTTTGGTGGCCTCTCTGGTTGGGGGGCTGGGTGTTGGGCTGGGAATCGGGTTGGGGTGTCTGGACGGTTTCGGGATGGGTCTGGGTTGCTGGCCCTGGTTCTGGTTGGTCCTCGGGGGCTATGTGCCGGTCCGTGGCCTTGATCCCTGGTGGTGCGGCTGCCACCTCCTCCTGGGTATCTCTGTTAGACCCTCTGTCCCCTGGTGGATCTCGGAGAGTGGGGGTGCCTATTGGGGTCAGCGGGGGAGCTGGTCCCCTGGGGGGGCATTGCCACCTCAGTTCACCTCCCCATCCCAACGTCCTCCTCCGCCCACTCCACCACACCACCACTCAAACAGGGTTTTGGGGTTCAGGTGCACTGCTGAGCTACAGGGAGAATCATCCATCTCCGTGGCTGGTGGGGTCCTGGGCCCTAATTTTAATATACAACCTAGACACTCACTTATAACACTCTCACGACACATGCATATATAGGATCTGGAGTGGGCACATGATCGCACTTAGGTGGTGGGATGTACTACCATTTCCACCTCCCCGGACCTGTGCCCACTCTCATATGTAGCATGTAGACATTTAGGGTTCGGGGCGGAGATGAGGGGTGAACGGGCACCGCCTGCTCTCTGGGCAAGAGGTGGGTCTGTGCCGATCGCCACCTCATCCCCCCATTTTAAACGCACTGTATAACAACATGCATCAACACCATATTCGAGTGGGAGGAGGAGGAAGTGGGTCTGTTCATAATTTATTTATGCATATATAGATTATTTATTTATTTATTTATTTATTTATTTATTTTTTTTTTTTTTATTTTTTTTTTTTTTATTTATTTATTTTTTTTTAATCACAAACACCTCCTTTCTCTGTGTGACACTAGGGGTCTGGGATGGAGGGGGAGGGGGGCACATTGTTGGGGTCTGGGCTGTGGGTGGGCTTTGGGTCTTGGGGGCGGTCAGTGGTGGGGCCGGTGCTTCGGTTCCTCCTGGGCTGTTCCGATTCTTTTAATCTAGGTTCCTGGTTGCGATGGCCGGCACTTTGACCGGGGTGGCTGCCGGCTTTCGGCGGGGGGTCGGCTATGGTAGTGTACGTGTGGTCATTGGTGGTGTAGGGCGGCGGTTGGGGGCGTGGCTTCGCCTCATCGGGGCACTGGCTGGTCTTCCTGTGTGGCATTTGCGGTGGGGGTGCTGTGTGTGTGGGGGGGTGCATAGGTGGCGTGCTGGGGCGTCTCCGGGCCTATGGTGCGGGGCTCTTGGTGTGGGGGCCGGCCCTCCTCAGCTGCGGCTCCCTGCTGCTCTGCCCTTTGGGCTGGGGCCGGCCTGTGGTCGCTGTCAGGTAGATGGTGCATGCTATCTGTGTGTGCCTGTTGGTTGCTCAGGTTGGGTTTTTGGTGGTACCCCTCTCTTGGATCAATTTGGGCCCCACATTTGGTGTGGGGCCCACTCCCCCCGGTCGTGCCCCCCTTTGGCGGGGGACCCCCTTGCCGCCGGTGCATTTGTGGCTCTCGGTGTCTGGGCTGGGTGGTGGGGTGCACGTCGGTCTGCCCTGGTTGCTGCCTGGCGGGGCCTGGGTGCCCTGGCTCTGTCGGGGCTCTGCCGGGGGGTGGTATGGCCTCGGGGCTTGGGGCTCGGTGTCCATGGCCGGATCTACTTGGGGGGGCATGGGTCGCCGGCCGGACCTGTGGGCTCGTCACTGCAGCTTCCTGGAAGCTCTGCATTGTGGTGGCTGGGGTCACCCGGTTCTTTCCTCTGCTCCTCTCTGGGGGGGTGCGGTTCTCCCTGTTGGGAGACTCCTGGGGCTCCGGGCCTGTGGGCCGCTGTGTGTCTGTGGCTCCGGTCCTCCCTATGTTGCCATTGTGTCCTGGGGGACGGGTCTGTGGGCCCCCGCGTCCACTATTGGGCATTCTTTTGGAGAAATCTGGTGGTGGCAGGCGTGCTTGCGCGGGTGTTTGGATTCAGGTGCTGTGACAGATGCACGCTAGGTTGGGTAGTGGTGGAAGCTAGATGATTCCTTGTGCAATGTCGAATGTTTCATGGTGATATTGTGGGTGGCATTGTGCTGTGCATGTTGTTTTGTCGTGGTGGTCTCTTGTCTTATCTATTTCTCTTTTATTATTTAATTATTCTTCTTTCTTCTCTCTTAAAAAAAAATAAATAAATTGAGCGATGACGATAAGTTCATTGAAACACTTCACAATGTTTCTACACTTAAACTGAGCTCAAAAAAAAAAAAAAAAAAAAAAAAAGGAAGGCCCAGTTAGGATATCCACATTGCTCTAAAGCCTGTCTTGTGTGGGATTTCTCCTTCTGCCTGACTCCTGAGCTAGTGGGGACGCTGTCTGCTCTGTGATACAGAGTCCTGATGACTCCTAACTTGTGTTCCAAAGGGTGATGGGAGTCAAACTGCAAATACTGGTCTGTGTGGGTGGGTTTGCGGTACACCGCAGTTTGCAAATGTCCTCTATCAGAGACTGAGACCTCACAGTCCAAGAAAGCCAACTTGCCTTTTTTTTCATCTTCTCGTGTGAACTTGATGTATTTATCCACAGAGTTGATGTGGTCAGTAAAATGTTGGACTTCCTGAGATTTAATTTTAACCCAGGTGTCGTCAACATACCTGAACCAATGACTTGGTGGTGTCCCTGAAAAGGACGTCAAGGCTCTCTTTTCTACCTCCTCCATGTACAGGTTGGCAACAATAGGAGAAACTGGAGACCCCATAGCACACCCATGTTTCGGCCTATAATATTGCTCCCCATATGTGAAGTAGGTTGACTGCAGGCACAGTTTCAAGAGTTGACACAGTTGTTCTGTGGAAAGCGTGGTCCTGCTGCTCAGAGTGGTGTCTGATTTTAATTTTAAACTGACCACCTCTACTGCATCATCAACAGGAATGCACGTAAAGAGTGATGTGACATCAAAAGAGACCATTGTTTCATCAGTCTCCATGATGACATCCCTCACCTTATCTACAAAGTCCATGGTGTTCTGTATGTGGTGTTCTGAACTGCCAACTAAAGGGATGAGTACAGACGCCAGATATTTGGAAACATTGTAAGTGACAGAGTTAATCATGCTAACGATTGGTCTTAAAGGTACACCTTGTTTGTGGATTTTAGGTAAACCATACAGACTAGGTGTGGCCTCCCCTGGGTACAGTCTGCGGTACAGAAAACGGTCAATAGCCTTGTCCTGCTCCAAAATTTTCAGGCAATCTATCAATTTCTTCTTGTAACCACTTCCTGGATCTCTTTTCAGAGGTTCATAAGTGTTTACGTCACTAAGGAGTGTCATAACTTTCTCATGATAGTCTTTCTGGTTCAAAATCACTGTGCACCTTCCTTTGTCTGCTGGGAGAATGATGATGTTTTTGTCCTTGCTAAGAGTGGTGAGTGCGTCCCTCTCCTCTCTACTGATGTTGGAAGGTGGTGGTTTGGCATTGCTGAGGCAGGCTGAAACTTTGATTCTGAGCTGTTCTGCTTCAGCCTCTAATTTTGTTGTTGCGGATGGCTGACTCAGTAGCTGTGATCATCTCCACCAGAGGAATTCTACTTGGTGCAACCGCATAGTTCAGTCCCCTGGCAAGAATCTCTGTCTCTGGCTGGGTGAGCTGTCTGTCAGATAAATTCTTCACCCACTTTTCTGTCTCCCTGGCATGTAATTGACTACTGGAGTGTTGTCCTACACTGAATGTGTTGTTATTGGAATAGTGATGTTGTTGATGAGTTATTAGTAAGTTAAACTTGTTTTGTTGTCGAGTCTTGGACTTGACATGCTGTGCTAAGCGTGCCTGATCTGTACAGTCCAACACTTGCTGAAGTGTGGTCTGATCTAGACACATAGTTAGTTTCTGTTTAATGTGCTCTTCTTTGGCCTTCAAGGCCTCAATAGTAAAATTGGTCTGTCTCACCCGTTCATTCAGCAGCTGCTGTGCCTTCTGAAGGATCTTGCTTGCCCGGTGCCCGCTGACCGAAGATTTTAGTTCCAGGCTCTTGGGAATGATGCCACTTTGTCGACATCTGAGGTTGAATCGCAAGTGGTTCCTGTAGTCTGCCCTCTTCCTTGCTGTTTTCTCAAACTCTCTAACTAGTTTGAGGCAATCCTGGCCAAAGTGGTTCAAAATATCTTGATGCATGCTCAATAATCCAGGTAGAAAAATCCAAAAAAGTTCAATCTGGTCCTCTGGACATTCAAAAAAAACCAAAACAAAGCAAAACAACAAACCATTTGCGATTCAACCTCAGATGTCGACAAAGTGGCATCATTCCCAAGAGCCTGGAACTAAAATCTTCGGTCAGCGGGCACCGGGCAAGCAAGATCCTTCAGAAGGCACAGACACAGCTGCTGAATGAACGGGTGAGACAGACCAATTTTACTATTGAGGCCTTGAAGGCCAAAGAAGAGCACATTAAACAGAAACTAACTATGTGTCTATGTGTCCTGAAAGCCCAAAGTCTACTTACTCTTTAAAAAAATGCTTTCTGCATCTCAGAATGAGCTACACACGCCTCAACAAAGTCGTTTCTTTCCTCAGGAGGAAGCGGTCATATGACGGATCCCATTATTTCGTGCTTCAAAGAGTTCTGATGTGATTTTTCCATCTTCCTTCTCCTGCAGGTCAACGAGGAGAACATGCCTACTGGCCTTCTGACACCAACCAGATTGACAGGAGCGGCATCAACGGTAACCAACTGTCATCCTTTGCTTCTTCATCCAAATGTGACTGTCAGGACAACAGCTACTGTTGCATTCATTAGCCGGCTCAGAGCCAAAACAACATGCTCAAACCTCCGGAGACCTGAGACGCTTCTCTGCGAGTGTAGAATTCAGAGGCATTGCTGGATCACGGTGGAGTCTGAGCTGTTTTGTTTAATCACAGTGCTCAGTTATGTCTAAACTTACCTTAATGACTTGCCGTGTACTGGCTGATTTAGCGTTAGTTAGCACTGCATCCTGTTTATCAGATCAGCTCGAGCAAAAGAATTAAATTAGATCCATTATCTCCCCATCAATCTGTGCTTCTGTAAACTGGAGAAAATAATTGTCTTTGTGGCAGGAAGAGATGAAAACACAGAGGTGATGTTTGTATAAAACACTTCTGTTTTAATTCCACATCTGAAAAATCTCAACGGTGCTACAGTCCATATCAAATCTGCCTGACTGAAGTAATTATTTCTGCAGCATTACTTTGCGATATTTAATATAGAAAACAAGTGTTTCAGTGTCGGCAGCACGGTGGCGCAACTGGCAGAGCTGCTGCCTCTCAGCAAGCAGGTTCCTGGTTCAAATCCTGGTCCGGGGGCCTTTCTGGGTGGAGTTTGCATGTTCTCTCCGTGCATGTGTGGGTTTTCTCCGGGTACTCTGGTTTCCTCCCACAGACTAAAAACATGCATGTTAGGCTGATTGATAACTCTAAATTGTCCCTAGGTTCGAGTGAGAGTGTGAATGATTGTTTGTCTCGTTTGTCTCTATGTGGCCCTGTGATGGACTTGCGACATGTCCAGGGTGTTCCCTGCCCCTTGCACAGTGATTGCTGGACATGGGCAACGGCAACCCCCGTGTCCCAAAATGGAAGAAGTGGGTAAAAGATAATGGATGGATGGATGGATGGATGTTTCAGTGTCATATTTTCACTGACTTGTTTTGAATAACTTTTACCATTATAATAACTAAAGCTCAAATATCCTGTAATTAATAATAAGTGTTTAACATTATTTTACTAAAAAAACTGAAGTAAATATGCTCGGGTGGGGTCATCAATCTTTACACATAGTAATGTGATTGCGCTGCCTGATACATTTTCGCTGGTATACTTGTAATGTTCCTGGTTCCTTTATAATTAACAAAACATGTCTTGTTTTCAAAAAATTTTGGTACTTTTTAGCACAAGCACAGCATATAGTTGATAGTTGTTTGATTTGAATTAGTTTCCTGTCTGGTACATGTTTGTTTGCAAATGCCGTTAACAGATTCTCTTGTTAAGTTTAAGGTCATTGAGTTGGAGCCAGCTTGTGGTTGTAAAGGTATCTGTGTGATTTATGGAAGAACTGAGGTGGTGTGTGTGTGGGGGGGGGGGGGGGGGGGGTTAAAGTCAACCCACCACTGTCCCACCTCTGAACCACCAACTGAGGAGGTGAAAGAGTGGTACCAGTGGATTTACTGCGTAGAAAAGTATGTCGGTGTCCCAGCTCGATAATGGAATGTGGTGATGATGGTCTGTGTGACCAGCTGACCATGGGGTTTAGAGTGGGACGTGTTCGGCACCGTCCAACATCAGAGTCACAGAACCACACTCTACGTCTCCTTTAGCTCAGTGATGCAGTCTTCATTTATTAAAGCTAACATTGTCAAAGTACCCTAACCTTGACTTTCTTCTTGATTAGAGATTTATGAATGACCAGCTTCTGGTTGGGTTTGTGGTGGTTTGTCCTGTCTTTTCTGTTTCCTCATGATTCATTCACCCCTCAGCGTTCCTCCTCCTTTTGCTCAGCCCTTGTCTCACCTGTGCTCAATGCTAATCACCACAGGTGTTTGTCGTTCACCCTCATTAGTGTGTGTATATTGTACTGTATATTCAGCTCCCTTGTGTCTTATCATTTGTCTCTGGATTGTCCTTCATGGATGTTGTAATATGTCTCCCTCAGTGTTATCCATTGAGAAAGTTAGCTGCCCTGTCAGCATTTTAATTTGTTTATTTAGAAAATAAACTCTGTTACTTATTTTACCTGGAGTCTCCCAGTGCCTTCCTGCATGTGGGTTCAACACTATTAGCCAGATCATGGTAAATGGATGGTAAATGGACTGTACTTTTATAAGCACTTTTTGTATCTGATCAAGATACTCAAAGTGCGTTACAACACAATCTGTGTTCTCATTTACCCATTCATACAGCACTCTACTAGATCTCTACAAAGCTAATTGAACAAATCATTCTAAAGAGACTAATCAGAGATTTAGATCACATTCATACACCAATGGGACACACATCGGAGGCGATGAGGGGTTCAGTGTCTTGCCCATGGACACTTCGGCATGTGACTGCAGTTGGATTTGAACCCCCAACTCTTGCATTGGCAGACAACTGCTCTAACCACTCAGCCACAGCTGCCCCTCATCATGATAGAATCTAGAGACCAACCTGAACCCAGTAGGAAGATGATCACCCTGTTTGAATTCCTGGCCTGAGAAACAAATAAGAATGTCCAATGGGATAAAGAGGAGGAAGAGAGGAGGAAGGTTTTAGTTCAGAGGAACCCACCTGGGTTTCAAACCTGGGTCCTCAGTTTCATCATCTCCCCTTCCTTTACCGCCTTGCCCTGCTGCAACACCTCGCTACTCACCTCCTTCCCACTCACCTCCTGTGTTTCCAGGGTGGTCCTCAATGGGAACTGGGCAACCCACTGATCCTTCTCATGTCCGCCGTGAGAGGGGTTGATTGTAGAACCGGACCAGACCCACTGAATTACAGCTCCTCCCTCCACCCGAGTCTTCTCAGATGCAGCTTGAGGAACGGTGGAAATTTTCACATGCGCGGGGTCTCAGTCGAACCCTCACTCACCGGGGGAGCAGCCGAGACCAGCCCCACGGATGAAACAGCTGAGTGGCAGGCAGCCCTCAGCAAAACGCCACTCTGGCCTTACGGCGACCGTGGAAGCTCAAGCTAGTCCACCCAGTCGCCATCGAGAATGCTCTCGTGCCAATCCCGCACGCATTCACCACAGGGTGCATTTCCCGAATCTTCGGCATCGCCTTCCGTTCATGTCGTTACTTGTCCAGTTGCAGGTCTTACAAGTATAGGTGAAATCTGACCTTCCAGACAGGAGTTATGGTGACTTCCTGTTTTGTGGTGAATGTTTGACCAGCACTTCCTTTATGCTTTTCAACATGTCATGTGTGGTAATCAACAGTTAGCGAACAAAGTTTCAGTCTAATATCGTACACAGTGCGAAGCTGGAAGTGTCATCCAATAATATACTTTTTTTTTCTCTGACTAGGTGGGGCTTAAGTAATGTCATGAATCAACAATACCAATGTGTCTAGACGTGCTCACTGATGAAGCACAAAAACTCAGGTTCAGATCGGATGATGTATTACTGAGATCTAACTGTTGGAATATTGTAGCGGGCGCACTTGAGTGAAATGTTAAAGAACAATACCAATGTGTCTATAAGTGCTCACTGATCACGCACCTAAAATCTGGTACATATTGGATGATATTTCATTGAGATATAACTGTTGGAATAATCTAGGGGGCGCACTTTAGTCAAAAGTTAAACAACAATAGCAGTGTTTGTAGAAGTGCTCACTAATTACTTACTAAAAATCTGGCCTAGATCGGATGATCTGTCACTGACATATAACTCTTGGAATAATCTAGGGGGCACACTTGAGTCATATGTTAAACCACAATATCAATGTGTCTAGATGTGTTCACTGATTATGCACAAAAACTCTGGTTCAGATTGGATGATGTATCACTGAGATATAACTGTTGGAATAATCTAGGGCCGCACTTGAGTCAAATATTAAACAACAATATCAGTGTGTCTATAAGTGGTCACTGATAACTCACAATAAATTTGGTACATATTGGATGATAGTGCACTGAGATATAACTGTTGGAATAATGTAGGTGGCGCACTGGAGTCAAAAGTTAAAAAACATTACCAATGTGTCTATAAATGTTCACTAATGACACACTTAAAATCTGGTTCAGATCAGATGATATATCACTGAGATATAACTTTTGGAATAATCTAGGGGGGCACATTCAAGTCAAATGTTAAATAACAACACAAATGTATATATCAGTGCTTATTGATCACATACAAAAAAAATCTGATGCAGCTCGGATAATATATCATTGAGGTATAACAGTTTGAATAACGTAGGGGCACACGAGTCAAATGTTAAACAACAATACCAATGTGTCTAGACATGTTCACTGATGATGCACCAAAAATCTGGTGCAGATCAAATTATGTATTACTGAGATATAACTGTTGTAATAATCTAGGGGGCGCACTAGAGTCATATGTTAAACCACAATATCAATGTGTCTAAAAGTCCTCACTGATCATGCACAATAAATCTGGTGCAGATCGGATGATGTATCACTGAGCTATAACTAGGAATAATGTAGGTGCCGCTGTGGAAGCTATCGGCCACTTATCATGGATACCTGTTCGAGGTAAATTGCTGATAATGATTGATCATAGTGATTTTGGTACACCTTGGCTGAAATCTGTGCAATTTAGAGCCAACTGTATTGCAACGGCATCACTTCTTGATTCGCCATGCTGCCACGCCCGCATCCTCAAGCAAAAACTGTTTGCGCTTTAAATCAAGTCAGACTATATTATCTGTCTTCTAACACAGGATCATCCTGATTAGGTCAATGGTGTCAAAGAGGGAGCATTCCAAGTTAAAAAAGAGACTTCCTGTTCCGAGGGGGCGGGGCTTTGACGTCAAAATATGACCACAGTGGATTGTCGGGCATCCAACAGGGATGAGTCCTGCCAAGTTTCGTGCATTTCGCTCTTTCAATGTGAAAGTTAGTGTTTGGAAATTTATCGCATGAAGCAAAACTTTGAGTCCTGGCCACGCCCCTTTAACATATACGAAAATGCAAGCTTTAGATAACTTTTACTCTACAATGTCTTAAGGGCATATCAACCAAGTTTGAAGGCAATCCTTCAAAAATTCCTAGGAGGAGTTTGTTCAAATTTGCAATTAAAAACACCAAAAAATGACCCTTTGACCCCAAATGGCCGACTTCCTGTTGGGTTTGGACCAAGGCTCCAAGAGACTTTTCCATAGGTCCTGAGAAGATACAGATGTTCACCAAGTTTCAGAATTATCTGTCCAAAAATGGCTTGGGGCTGAAGTTTTAAAATATTCTAAGGGGCGCTTTGGAGGCTATTGGCCACTTATCATGGCTTCCTGTTCAAGGGGTGGATAATGATCGATCATACTGATTTTGGTGCACCTCTGTTTAAAACTCTGGAATTTAGAGCCAAACGTATGGCGACGGTGTTATGTCTTACTTGGCCATGCGGCGCCACCCACATGCTCCACCCAAAACTGTCAGTGTTAGAAAGCAAGTTACATCAACATGTCTTCGGTCACTGGACACACTATCATGCTGATCAGATAATGGGTCAAATAGGGATCATTCAACATAAAACGTTATACTTCCTGTTGTCAGGGGGCGTGGCTTAAGTGATGTCATGATTTGATTTGAGTCTTGTAGGGGACCGGATGTGGATCAATCACTGAAGGTTTGATGTCTGAGACAGTTTTCATGTAGGTGCTATTAGCGTTTCGGTTTTCATGGCGAGATGTCAAACTCTGAAGTCTGGCCCTGCCCCTTCAGCATGCTCCTAAACGAACCGTTTAGATAACTTTACGTCCCCCATGCCTTTTGACCAAATGTCCAAGTTTGATTGAGTGAAATCCCTAGGAGGTGGGGGCGGCTGTGGCTGAGTGGTTAGAACAGTCGTCCTCCAATGCGAGAGTTGGGGGTTCATGCTGAAGTGTCCCTGGGCAAGACACTGAACCCCTCATAGCCTCTGATGTGTGTCCCATCAGTGTATGAATGTGATCTAAAGCACTGATTAGTCTCATTAGAATGATTTGTTCAATTAGCTTTGTAGAGATGTAGTGTTGTATGAATGGGTAAATGAGGGCACAGATTGTAGTGTAAAGCGCTTTGAGTATCTTGAAATAAGATAGAAAGGCGCTATATAAGTACAGTCCATTTTACCATTTAGGAGGAGGAGTTCAGTTCAGTCCCCTGGCAAGAATCTCTGTGTCCGGCTGGGTGAGCTGTCTGTCAGATAAATTCTTCACCCACATTTCTGTCTCCCTGGCATGTAATTGACTACTGGAGTGTTGTCCTACACTGAATGTGTTGTTATTGGAATAGTGATG
>NC_056515.1:3366697-3389155 GCF_014905685.2 Nematolebias whitei | reverse complement strand
TCCCCAGCAAAGGAGGCCTAACTTTGCTAAGGAGGTCCTGCACCTCAAAACCTAACATACATGTGTTTGTTCTGTGGGAGGAATAAAATGATGAATAGTTTTATTACCTGAAATTAAAAACCCAAACTAATACAGCTCCATTTCCAACCCTGGCATGAATCAGTGTTGCTTAACCTGAATAGTTTACATGTTATTTATTTATGTAAATATTAATGAATAATTTAAATGTTTAAATATTATTGTCTACTCTTCTCTCCTGAGTCCAGATGAGAGCTGTCATCACCCCCAACAGACCCAGCAATTTTATTTAATAAAAATAAGAAAACACCTCAGCATTTTACCTCAGGTGAAATTTCATAGCACTGATCATTACACATGTATGTCAATAACAAAACAATTCAAATTAAAGATAAACATTATAAAATCAGAAACACAAGTAAACAGCTTTAGTAATGGAAGATAGAAAAGATGGAACAGTTATCAATATCCAATCTAATAATGCAAAGTTAAATCATGACGGTTCATGTCATGATGACCTGCAAACTCTCTCATTCTACAGATAAAAAAGGCACAAATATTACGGTTATCCCTGTTCTAGTAGACACCACAAGGTTAACAAAATTATCATATGTCTAAGACTTATTAGATATGTCAATCTCATTTATCATAACATTATTCCATAACATTCATATATAGTATATTTCTTGTTTACTAGATTGTTCAAATAACATATTCATAGTAAGTTAGATAGTTTCTCCTCTCCATCAGTCAGTTATCTTAAATGTTTTCTCTAATCTGGAATTGTTTCCCCCATCGTAATTCATCCTTATGTCTCTAAGGGACTCTCATAAGAATTGTTTTATACCACTAGTGTATTTTTATTTCATGTTTTTCAGTCTACACCTTAGATTTATCACTGTTTATCTTTTAAGTTTAATACTTTTGTTAAATAACTAATATATAAAGAGTGTTTTCTGCCAAATACACTTAACTTTTATAGAAATATGTCATTATAACTGTTTCTAATCTACTAATATATTTATCACAATCTTCCCCAAATACTTTTACCCTGGTTGGTTTAATTTCACAGACATGTTTGAGTTCCCTCATAGATTTAATTAACTTTAACCTGTAATAATTTAAAATCTTGCAAAAAAATGAAAAAACAAGGTCAGACGACACTGGTAGTCATCCTGTTTATCCAGGCAACAAGGCTGCAGTCAATCTCTACTCCAAACACAACGACACGATAATCCACACACATGATACTGTTGTAAATGAAAAACATGTTTGACCTGTCACATTATCTTCAGAGAGAAGGTCTTTGTGTGTTCATCTACTCACATCAACTTGAGTGCGGAGATTTCTGTTTTCTGTCTGGGCTGCCAGTTTGAACTGTACCTGTTGGTCTTCAAAAGTAATTTAAATAAATTTATGCTAATATAAAAAGGTCGCTTACCAATTTTATGCCTGATGTTGGATGATTTCCTCCGCCTTATGTTTTATAAGTCTGTGTACATTTCTTGTCATTAAGTGACCTTGTACTAGATGGCTGCTAAAGTTATCAGTTTTCAATCTTATCAATATCTGTAAAGTAACCCATATCAGTTATACATTAACAAACATCATTCATCATTCATCATTAATCACATCATTTATACAACAGACACTCCAACATCATTCATTCAACAAATATACATGACATTTACAATGTTATATTTCCCTATTCCTGCCTAACTAAGGTTCTTGTCTGTCCCTCAACTTATAAAAACATATTTCCCTCACTGCTTATTCTAAAAAGCTATCTGTCCCTGTCTTTAATAAATCCATATACTCATATGCAAAACCCTAATCCAACAAAAACATTTTACTCTCTTTTGACCATGAAAATAATTTCTATCTGTCCCTCTCTGCCTGTTCTAAAGATTTCTAATTATCCCTATGTTAACCATAGCAACACTCCATAAATTCTTCTTTAGGTACCTCTTCTAGATTCTTCCTAGGGATCATTCTTCTTCTAGATTCTTTCTAGGGGTCATTCTTATTTAGGTGTATTTTAAGGATTCTGCCATATCAGAAGCACAGCCCCGACCGAAAGTAGACAAGAATAAAAATGTATTAAATATATATATATATATATAATAACAGCTACATCGCTCGGGGATGCACTGCTGACCAGTCTGTTTTACTTTGCTACAGACCTAAGGATGCTATAATAATCAGAAACTCGAGGCCATCGCTTTCTTTCAAGGAGGTAGTCATTTCTCACCACAGGCACCCAAAAACCACGTAGTCCCCACAGGCACCCAAAAACCACGTAGAGTTTTCTTCGAACTGTCACATGACCCACCTCTTGACGCTGTCCAGACGTCCAAGTTTTAACGCGTTTCTGATAAACAGCGACGGGTAATTACACCCGGAACATCTTTCGGACTGAGCACATTTCTCGTAAAGATTCTACCATGAGCAAAAATGACGTCACAATTTTTACGTGGGGCTTTAAACCGTCAGCCATGTCGAATCCTCTATATCTCTTCGATAAACAAACAACAATTTATATACAGGCATTTAAATCAACTGGACTAAGCTTAATTTTAGAGCAAAAATTTACGTTTCGCGTGTTTATAACGCTCGCGGAACACTTCCGGTTAGCGTTGTTGCTAACGCTTCCGGCTCGCTCCCCGCGCGCCCAGGCGAAAAAAATGTCACATATATAAATTGTTACGTCCGATAAATACACTCACAAAATCACGTATTATACTATAACGTTCTACTGCCTTTTAGTTCACTAAACTATGTGCACCGTACCGAAAACAGAGCAGCTTGAAGTCCTTAAACCCAAACAGGACACCAGTCAGCCATCACTTGAAAAGGAGGAACCCAGACCCAGACCAGTGGTCATTCCATATGTTGAGGGAGTATCAGAGAAATTGAGACGTTTATTTTCTAAACACAACGTCCCAGTGGCTTTTCCAAAATACATTACGGCAAAGACTGGTTCATCCCAAAGATCCAGTACCCCGACACAAACAGAGTAATGTTGTGTATGCTGTTCAGTGTCAGGAGGGCTGTGATCAGTCTTACAACGGGGAAACTAAACAGCCACTGGCCAAAAGGATGGCCCAGTACAGAAGATCAACATCATCAGGCCAGGACTCTGCGGTCTACACTCATCTCCAGGCCAGCGGTCACTCTTTCAGGGATGAAAATGTTCACATCCTGGACAGAGAGGAACGATGGTTTGAGAGAGGAGTAAAGGAGGCCATCTTTGTGAAAAGAAATCGTCCATCATTAAACAGGGGTGGAGGTCTCCGTGTTCAACTGTCCCCCTCTTACAATGCTGTTATTGCTAGTATCACTCAGCCTTCTGTGAATAGTAAACAGCCATCAGTGTGCTAATGATCCATTGTTAGGCTGATGGTCCTTCTTGATCATGTGAGCAGCTGGTTTTGGTTGTCAGCAGCAAACTGGTTGATCCACTCTGAGAAGGTGCTATTTAAGAGACTGAGCTGAATACAACACCTCAGACTTAGGAAGTCTTTCGGATGAAAGTGTAGTGAAATGTGGGGGTCAGCTTCACTACTAATTACTACTAATTACTTATTCTTAAAGCTTGTTCAAGCACAAAGAATATTAATTGTTAATTACAACGGAGTCTTTCTTTTTCGAGTTAAATTAATGCCATGTGACCAAGCTAACTGTGAGGATTGTTTAATCAGTGGCATTAGATGCCATTTTATCTTTGACCCATCAGAATAAATGCGGTAATTTATTTAACAGAATCAAAATTTAACATCAAAACATGTACACTTGATTTGCTGATCTGGTTCTGATTAATAAAAACTTGGCACGCTTTACTAACAAGACAACAGAACATTTCTGAAGGAATCTAGATTGATTTACTGGCAAAATAGAAAGGTTTAAAGGAAGGAATGGAGAAGTTTAAAGTAGATGGATGGAGGAAGATGTATGCTGTTGACCAGAATTAGCACGCTTCTTCCAACACCAGCTCAAACCCCCGGTACACTCGGTGCGTGACGACTTGTTACCATTGCAGAAGATAAATCAACTCTGGTACAGAGGTCCATTTCAACGCTACCTTTCCAGCATCTCCAGTCAGGGTGGCTGGGCATCGTCAGAAGTCGTGACGATTTACTCCGTCCAACAGACAAGCTTCCTTCGAAGTTGTAGGCGTTACGCCCGGGTGAGTTCACAGCGAGGCGCCGTGACTCCGTCAGAGATTCCACTCAGAAGTGGAAGACTGCAAGAAGACTCCAGGAAGACTCCGGTCAAAGACCCAAGAGTCGAGAAGACTGACTAGTTCCAGGAAGTGTTGACTTTTAAAGAGTCCTCACTTCCAGTCACTTGGTACTTCCTGATTGGTTGAAACAACCAACAGGGGGGTGTTTCAGTGATGTCAGAGGGTTATTAAAAGTCAAGAGAGGCTGCAGGAATGTTTAGGAACGATTAGTACAGACAGAGAAATGTTATGGCAAAGTGAGACAAACGCAGATGCCAGTTGAAGTTATTTACCCTCTGTTAGGTTTAAAAACAAGACACTTTGTTCTAATAACTCGTTTTCTGACTGTCTCTGACTTTTGACCGACATCACTGACTTCTCATTCAGACAGAAGATCAAAATGCATAATTACTTTGTAAATAGACATTTAACTTGATTTCTAATTTAAATGAGGTTTAAAAATCATTAATACTGTTTCACAGTTGATTTAAAATGAGTGGTTCACTTCAACATTTAGAAATGGTATGAACTAACACACTTTGTTTATCAAGATATTCTAAAATAGTAATGATAAAAAAAGAAGAGTGTTCTTTCAATTGATTAATTCAGGATACAATTAAACAGTCTCTGGATGAGCTAATTTGTATTTCTGGATTCAAATCAATGAAATAACAGTTCCTATCCCACGAAGGTCTTGAGAGACAGGTTGTGGTCGGAGGCCTAGTTCACTACAGTCCCCCCTTTGGAAATCATTGCCTGTCCATGGGGGATGAATTCCAACATGAACTTACGCCTCCGAATGTCTTTGATCTTGATGTAATCCAGCAAGAGGAAAACAAAGTCAAAGAAGGAAATCCCACAACGGTTTAGGTAATTCTACAATGTTGTTGGTAATTCCATAATGTTGTTGGTAATTCCATAATGTTGTTGGTAATTCCATTATGTTGTTAGTAATTCCATTGCAGCAATGCTTTAACCCCTTGGAAACAAAGTCTGTAATCCATTGGAAAAAGTCATATAATCCACAACGATAAATCCACAACGATTGGAGATGTTGATTGATCAGCATGCAGAGGGGTTCCCTCAATTGAACTGCAGAAGCGACCACTGGATGGAGATTGGAGACCCACATTGGAGTTGTAGGTCCCTTCAGCGAAGGTTGCTGCTGGTGGTTCCCAGTGGGTGCCATTCTGGTTCTATGTGTTATGCATTTATGTGGTTTTAGTTGGGCTTATGAGTGGGATTTTACATAAGACCTTAACCTATATGCACCTGGTGTGTAAGCTATCATGGTTAAGATCAGCTACAGTTACCAGTTAAAGGGTGGGTCATGCTGAAAAATTATATATAGGGATTTATACCTATAGAAGAGCATTCCAAACTATTTTTCCATTCCTAACTTGGTTTAAGTTAGATTTACATGGCAAAATATAGTTTGGTTCAATTGTCTGTTGTCTCTTTAGACGAACGACTTGAGGTTTTGTTTTTGGTTTCCCCCTAAATGTTTTGGAGTCTATGGCGAGACTCAACTGAAGGATTAGCTCAGAGGTCTGGGGCACTCTTTCTGGATCCGCTGCTGTTTCTTTTTTGTCTCAGGCTCTTCAGGCCGACGTGGTGGGGGAGCAGGTCCCCTCCTCTGGGGTTCCCAGTGGGACCCCTGGTTGTATGGGTCACTTTTGGTGCCATACTTTTTACCCTTAGGGCGTTCCCCCCCCCCCCCCCCCCTCTGTACATTCGTTCATCCTCTGGTTTCTTGGGAAACCATTTAGGATCTTTTTCTGGACCAGGGGGCACTCACCTGTTGTGGTTTGGCTGCTGGGAAACCTCGTTTCCTCTCGCCTTTTTTGGGAGGGGGAGCTGAAGCTCTCGTCCCTTCCAATTCTAATGACTGGGCAGGAATCCTCTCACCTGGGAACACCTCAAAGGGTGTTTTGGCCTGTGAACGGGCTTCAAAGACATTCACAGCACAACTTTTTATCTCACTGATGGTTTTCTCTTTGAAATTAGTCATCATTTGCACTGACATCCTTATGTCAGGGTGGAGATTTTTGCTGAAAACGAACTTAAACGGTTCTTCCTCCTCCATGCCGGTTTCGTTCTGGTAACCAAAATAAGCCTGCAAAATTTTGGAATAATATGCCCTTGGGTGTTCATTCTTACCTTGCATGACCTTGTCGGTGGCTGGATATCCGCCAGGTCCCGCGCAAGGGGTATACTCTTTCATAAGAGCGGCACATAACAGGCAGCAATCCTTTCTTGTGGCATCAGGTTGACGCTCTATGAAGGAAAACACTGTCCTGGCTGAAGTGAGCCTGATTAAACCTACTTTATCCTCAACTGTAGCATTGGGATAGTTTCTTGATTGGAAGTCAAGGTCGTTCAGATAGGCCTTAGTGTCGGTCGAACCCAACGGCCCCGGCTCAAAGCGTTGGACATACTTCGCTATTTTACGCAAATCCGCTATCGAGAGCAGAGGCTGAGTGATTGGTGTTGTTGGAACAAAATAATCACGTGGAGGTGATTCACCAGACTCACGTGGAGGTGGCAGAAGGGGGTTATGTGTAGGAGGTACAGCAAAATCCTTCTGAGGTGGTGGTGGGTGACCTGGACTCTGACCTAGTTTGTCTTTGAGTTCCAGACAGCCTTCCCCCTCGTCAGAAATTTCATTTGTTGCTGCGGCTAGTTTTGCCTCACAGGCTATAAAGCGTTCCTGTGATGTATGGCACTCACTTTGTAAATGCACGCCTTGTTGGACTAACGCCGCTTTTTCCAATCTGTATTCGTCCAGAGATTTTGATGTGAGCTACAACCTTTGCCGCAGATTATAATAGTCTGAACACAGTGCTAGGTACTTAGTCCCTCCAAAAAAACGTTTCTACATTTTTTGTTGTTTTGCTTTGTTTTGTTTTTTGAATGTTCAGAGGACCAGATTATTTTATTTTTAGATTCAGCTTATATTACTACCTTGAAATACTTATTCATACAAATTCATCTTACTTGCACCATTATATTCTACCATATTGTTTACTATTTTTTCTTTAGGACCTTGTAAATATTGTATTTACTTTTTCACTTTTTGGTTCTTTATTTTGTACCCTTATTGAATGCTTTTGTAGTTCTTGCTTGTTTGTTCTTTGTTTTAGTGAGTCAAATCAGTTCTTCTCACCCTGAATATTTTATTGTAATGTTAACCTTGTGTTAACCTGCATATGACAAATAAACATAACCTGAATTAAGCATTAACCTTTAATTTAATTATTAAACAAACAATGTAATTATGACAGAAAATGGAGGATTGACCTGCAGTTACTTTCGTAGAGATGAACATGTGGTAGCTACTTCCTGTTTATAACTTGTGATCAGCTGATGGGGTTGGTCCCCGGCTTTTTACATGTTTTCCAAACTCCATTTAATTTTTGAAAAAGAATAAACTGGATCACATCCTCTAAACTCTCAGGGTAACACGTGTCTGGATTGTCTGTTCTCCACTGACACTGTTTAACCATTTTTGTTCTGGTGATTTTTCACAAACCCCTCTGACTGTAAAGCGTCCAGGCTGCAGGCAGACCCATATCTGCAGGTAAGGGGTGTTTACCTTCGGGATAAATTGAGGTTACCGATTGGTCATTTGATGACATGCCTACGGAATTGATTAACAGGTTGTGCAGCGGAGCCGACTTGTGGAAAAAAAAAAAGAGAGCTGCAGCCCTGCGGTGGAGGCAGGGCAGCCCAGGAGCAGCGGCAGCGTGTACTGTATTTATATGCTGTTAATAAAAAGTTTTAAAAAACTTAAAAAGCAGGGGGTGCCGGCCCTGCAGCCCACAAATCAGACCGGCCCACCGGGAATTCTCCAGACCCTCCCGACTGGCCACTCCAGGCCTGCTCCGAGAGGCGAGGAAAAGACTGACTGCATGCATTATAAGGGCCAAAGCCACATACGTCCAGAAAATTCAGTGTCACTTCTTCACTAACGACCCTCAGCGCATGTGGAAGGGCATCAAGTGCATTATGAACTACAACATCAGGGATGCACAATGTCCAAAGGACCCCTCATTACCAGATGCACTCAACAAGTTCTATGCTCGCTTTCAGGATCCTAACACTCCCTCCAGCACTAGACTTATACCACCACCTGGTGACACACCCCTCTGTGTGACCACAGCAGATGTGAAGAAGACCCTCCAGGGAATCAACCCCCGTAAGGTTGCAGGCCCCGACAACATCCCAGGGTGGGTACTGAATGACTGCGTATACCAGCTGTCTGAGGTGATGGCAGACATCTTCAACACTTCACTTTCAATGGCAGTTGTCCCCACCTGTTTTAAGTCTGCCACTATTGTCCCTGTATCCAAGTGCTCCACAGTGAAAGGCCTGAATGACTACCGACCTTAACATCGGTAGTCATGAAGTGCTTCAAGAGGCTGGTCATGACCCATATCAAGGACTTCATCGACATCACTGTGGACCCACATCAGTATGCCTACAGAAGAAACCGCTCCATTGCTGACACCATCTCATCAGTGGTCCATGCAGCCCTCACCCACCTGGAGAGCAGAAATTCTTACATCCATCTGCTCTTTCTAGATTTCTCCTCTGCCTTCAAAACCATCTTCCCACAGATGCTGGTGCAGAAGCTCTTCTTTCTTGGACTGAGTCCCACATTGTGGAACTGAATTCTGGACATTCTGACCAACAGACCTCAGACTGTCAGGATCCACAACAGCATCCCCTCCTCATCACCCTCAGCACTTCCTGTCTGGTCAAGAAGGCCCACCATCATCTATACTTCCTCAGGAAGCTGAAGAGACCTGGAATTGGGAGCTCTGTCTTGAGTAGCTTCCATCACTGTGTGGTGGAGAGCTTTCTCTGCAACTGCATACCCATGTGGCACGGCAACTGCACTGCTGCTGAGAGGATGGTTCTGCAGAGGGTGGTTAAGGCTGCACAGAAGACTGTGGGAAGCAGCCTTCCCACCACCTAGGACCTTCACACTTCACGATGTAGGGGGAGGGCGCTGAAGGACTCCACTCAAGCCCCCAGTATACTGCCGCGTACGTCCATACGCAGAGGTACGCACGTATGTATGCAGAGGTACGAGCGTACCCCCAGGGCATGTCCGTGCAAAGCTCAATTTTTACAACCACATACGCGTATGCGGTGTCGCACAATAAACTGCCTGGCGACGGACTGTTTTGTATGCGACACCAATGTTTTACATTCCCCTTCTTCATCCCTGATCTGGCCTTTTCTTTTTTTCTTTTTTTTTTTTTTGCCAAGAGGCAAGCAATCTCTTCCTCCTCCGTTGGTGCAATGACTAAAATGGTGAGAAATGAAAGAATTTGTCACGAGCGAATTAAACTCAGGTCCAGCCTGGCTGGGGGAGGGTCTGGAGATTTCCTGGTGTGCTGGTCTGATGTGTGGGCTGCGCAGAGCCAGCGCTACCTGTTTTTTTGTTGTTGGTTTTTTTTTAGATCTTTTTATTAACAACATATAAACACAGAACACCGCTGTGGCTGAGGCTGCCAGCGCTCGTTTTTTTTTTTCCTGACCTGTCAATCAATCCAGGAGGTGTGTCAGCAAATCGCAACCTCACTTTGTCCCGAAGGTAAACGCCCCTTGTTTGTGAAGCTGCTCTGCAGCTGCTCGGGGTGTACGCTGGAGTACGAAATCTGAACCCTCTGCATACAGTACACGCATACGTACGCGTGAATGGACGTACACGGCAGTATACTGGGGGCTTCATCCTGCACACAGTCTGTTCCAGACCCTTCCCTAAAGCAGGTAGCTGAGGAGCATTCAGAGCAAGACCACCAGGCTCATAAACAGTTTCTTCCCTGCAGCTGTCAGACTGCTGAATTTGATCTGCACTTAATTCAGCTTCATCTTAGTTTTTTTAACTGTATTTATTATTTATATATTTGTATTATTTTGTATTTATTTATTTGTTAACTGTTTGGCTTCTTGATCTGAGACCTGAGTCTGAATTTTGTACCACAACCATGCAAATATGAGATAGTATGATAATAAAAAATCCTTGATTCCTTGAAATGCCTTGGAGTCCTCCCAGAAGAGCTTGAATAAGTAGCTGTGGAAAGAGATGTCTGGGCCTCGCTGCTCAAGCTGCTGCCCCTGTGACCTGACTTTGGAACAAGCAGAAGCTAATGGATGGATGTATGGATGGATGCATGGATGGATGGATGGATGAATAGCTATAAAAAAGCATCAAACCTCAAATAAAAGCTTAAAATGCACAAATACAAACCGGATTCCAAAAAGTTGGGACACTAAAGAAACTGGGAATAAAAACTGAATGCAATGATGTGGAGAAGGCAAATGTCAATATTTTATTCGTAGTATAACATAGATGACAGATCAAAAGTTTAATCTGAGTAAATGTAACATTTTAAAGGAAAAATATGTTGATTCAAAATTTCAGTGTCAACAAATCCCAAAAAAGTTGGGACAAGTAGCAATAAGTGGCTGGAAAAAGGAAATTGAGCCTATAATGAACAGCTGGAAGACCAATTAACACTAATTAGGTCAATTGACAACATGATTGGGTATAAAAAGAGCTTCTCAGAGTGTCAGTGTCTCTAAGAAGCCAAGACGGTAAGAGGATCACCAATTCCACCATTGTTGCACAGAAAGATAGTGCAGCAATACCAGAATGGTGTTACCCAGCGTAAAATAGCAAAGACTTTTAAGTTGTCATCATCAACCGTACATAACATCATCAAAAGATTCAGAGAATGTGGAACAATCGCTGTGCATAAAGGTCAAGGCCGTAAAACTCTACTGGATGCTCGTGATCTCCTGGGCCTTAAACATCACTTCACTTCAAACAGGAATGCCACTGTCAAGGAAATAACAGAATGGGCTCAGGAATACTTCCAGAAAGCATTGTCAGTGAACACAATCCACCGTGCCATCCGCCGTTGCCAGCTGAAACTCTACAGTGCAAAGAGGAAGCCATTTCTAAGCAAGCTCCACAAGCGCAGACGTTTGCACTGGGCCAGGGGTCATTTAAAATGGAGTGTGGCAAAATGGAAGACTGTTCTGTGGTCAGATGAGTCACGATTTGAAGTTCTTTATGGAACACTGGGACGCCATGTCATCCGGACCAGAGAGGACAAGGATAGCCCAAGTTGTTATCAACGCTCCGTTCAGAAGCCTGCATCACTGATGGTATGGGGTTGCATGAGCGCTTGTGGCATGGGAAGCTTGCATGTCTGGAAAGGCACCATTAATGCAGAGAACTATGTTCAGGTTCTAGAACAACATATGCTCCCATCTAGACGTCATCTCTTTCAGGGAAGACCCTGCATTTTTCAACACAATAATGCCAGACCACATTCTGCAGCAATCACAACATCATGGCTGCGTAGGAGAAGGATCCGGGTACTGAAATGGCCAGCCTGCAGTCCAGATCTTTCACCTATAGAGAACATTTGGCACATCATAAAGAGGAAGGTGCGACAAAGAAGGCCCAAGACGATTGAACAGAGGCCTGTATTAGACATGAATGGGAGAGCATTCCTATTTCTAAACTTGAGAAACTGGTCCCCAGACTTCTGTTGAGTGTTGTAAGAAGAAGGGGGGATGCCACACAGTGGTAAAAATGGACTTGTCCCAACTTTTTGGGATTTGTTGACACCATGAAATTTGGAATCAACAGATTTTCCCTTAAAATGATACATTCTCTCAGTTTAAACTTTTAATCTGTGATTTGTGTTCTATTCTGAATAAAATATTAGATGTCGGCACCTCCACATCATTGCATTCAGTTTTTATTCACAATTTGTTTAGTGTCCCAACTTTTTTGGAATCCGGTTTGTAGTATCTAAAAGGTAAATGATAGATAAAAGATGATAGTAATGGTAAATGGACTGTACTTATATAGCACTATACTTATATAGCTCCTTTCTATCTCATCAAGACACTCAAAGTGCTTTACATTACAATCTGTGTCCCTATTTACCCATTCATACAGCACTCTACTAGACCTCTACAAAGCTAATAATCATTCTAAGGAGACTAATGGCTTTAGCACATTCATATGACTGACTGTGGCTATTGAACACATCACTGCACTTTGTATGCTGCAGCAAAATGTCCCTCTTTGACCGCAGACTTCCTCACTTGTTGGTTTTTATCTATAAATGCATCCTTGGGCATCTTCCTACATATTTATGTTCACTTTTATCTAGAACGTTTAACCATTATAGTCTGCGCTCTCAGGACATCATTTTGATGGTCAGAAATGAATTGGGTAAAAAGGCTTTTAAATATTTTGCTCCACTATTCGCTCCATATTCTGCAGAAGGATTTAAAGTTATCTCCTGTTACATTGGGACAATTTACATCAATTCTAAAGGAATGAGCGATCAGATCACTTGGCTCCTGTAACTGTCCTAATGTGTAATTATGTGATTTATCTTGGATATGTATTTTGTGCATTTGGTTTAGTATTTTGGATTTGTTGTATGTTTTATGCTGCTGTCTTGGCCAGATCATGGAAAAGAGGTTTTAATCTCAATGAATTATTTTTCCTGGTTAAATAAAGGATACATACAGACAGACAATGGAACACACATCAGAGGCAATTTATTAGTGTCTTGCCCAGGGACACTTCAGCATGTGACTGCTGCTGGATTCGAACCTCCAACTCTTGCATTGGCGGACGACTGTTCTAACCACTCTGCCACAGCTGCCCTCAATAGTAGTATAGCTAAATGCTACCAGTAACAAACTAACTTTTTGCTCTGAATTTCTGCCTACAGCGGTGCTATGTATTGCCCCTCCCACTTTCTGCCCTCCCAAACAACAGAAATCACCATGGCAACCAGTGACTCAGCAGATTCAGTCACTGTTGTCTACATTAGAATAGATAAAGGGAAATGACTTCTTTAAAAAAAAAAATCATCATGGCTGCCCCCATAAAAACAAAGAGGAAGACATTTGGACCTAGAGTTTCAAAATAAGAGTCCAATTTTGTCACAGCTTAAATTATTACAAATGAAGTTCCAAATTGTTGTTTTGCTTCAGAGACGTTCACAAATGTTGTGATTTTGATGAATTCTACTTTTAAGTCTTTTAATATTGTTTTCTGAAATATTTTAATTTTATTGACACTCCAAGTTTTATTTCATTAAACCTGTGATGGACTTGCGACCCATCCAGGGTGTACCCCGCTCCTCGCACAGTGATTGCTGGACATGGGCACCAGTGACCCCCGTGACCCAAAATGGAATAAACGGGTAAAGATAATGGATGGATGGATGGATATAATTTCTGAATAAGTCTACATCAAAGCTGTAACATTTTAACTTGTTGTGAGCAGTGAGTTTATTTGTGTGACATTTAGAGGTGCAAAATTCAAACTAATGAGCTGACTTTCAGTAATAATTGGCCTTGGAGGAAGTGGAGGGACACATTTAAACAATCCTGATAGGATGGTAAATTATAGGCTGTTTTAAAATCAAGTCTGATCTTTCTGTTGGAGCCATAAATCAGAATATGATCCTAGAGGTAAGGTGCATTAACTTAACAAGGTGTTAAATGTTTTCATTTAGAGCTGAGATAATTATGATTAGATGTCATTAATCAGGTCTTTCTATTCTGGGCCTGAGGAGAGTGATTAGTCTGTCAATCTGCTGGTTGATTTGAATAATTCCTTTTAGCAGAAACTCGTCAGATTTCAGGTTGAAATTAAATAAAGCCAAACATTTGCATCCTGTCTGCCTCCATGTCTTTTTCACTGCCTGAGCTTCACTTTGTTTTACTTTTCCTCCTTTTGTCATTTGGACCTGCTGCTCCTTTCATTTCCTTCTTTCCTCCAAAGTCAAGTGAATGAGTGATGGTGTTTCTCCTCATTCTTCCTCATAAAACTCCTCATGTCTTTGCTCAGATGGTGGAGTAGCCAGCCATCTGTCAGTCCTGCTTTGTTAGGTTTGTGCGTTCTGTTTGCTCATGGGATGGATTCTCCCTGCTGCTCTACGAGCTCGTCTTGGTACAACACCCGAACCACTTTGGTACATTGGACCTGAGCTCAGAAAGCAAGAAGTTTTCCTCCATAAAACCCTGTAGAGTCATCAAATAGAACTGGCGGAACCATCAGAACCTTCTGCTGCTCCTGAGTCAACAAGATTAAACATCAGACAAAGTTTTCACACAGTGCCTGAAAGCGGCAACATGGTAGCCACAAGTTATAATTACCAAAAGTAACTAAAAGTGGATTTCTCTCTTCAGGTCAAGGGTGAGGTTCTGCCTCAAGTGGAGGAGATCAAGTATCTTGTAGTTTTGTTCACGAGTGAGGGAATGGAGCATGAAATTGATAGAAGGATTGGTACAGCATCTGCAGTGTTGCGGACTCTGTGCCGGTCCTTTATTGTGAAGAAGGAGCTGAGCCATAAGGCAAAGCTCTCTGTTTACTGGTCGGTCTTGTAGTGAACCAGATGACCTCAAATCTACCAGATGGACAGAGACTGTTATTTTCATTGATCTGAATAAGTCTGGGCCATCTGATGACTTTCTTTCTTGAATTAATCAAGCAGAAAAGACAATTCTTTATAATCATTACTGTCTTACAAATGTTTTGATAATCAAATTGTGTTAGTTCACTCAATGCTTATAGGTTGAAAAGAACTACTCATTTTTATTTTACATAAACAGTAAGTAATGATTTTTATTCCTCATTCCAAGAAGAAATCACCTGAATATGCCTTTCTTGATTTTCTGTCTGAAATGAGCAAGTCGTAAGTGTGTGAAAGTTGAGGCTTCGGTCAGCTAAATGTTTACTGAAGAAGAAATGTCATGTTTAAACTTTTTCAGAAGATTACCAAGAGTAGACTCCAAAAAGTCTGCTGCTTCTGCAATAATCTTTTCTGTATGTTAAACAAGTTTCATTCTCTGACCTCGACTGTTGATAAACACCTTACGTCAAAACCACTCCTCTTTCTGGTCCTTCCACGAATCAGAAAGCTCTAAATTGAACAGGAAGTAAACTCATTTAAAATGTGACAACTTCCCAGTTCAAGCCAGATTTCCAGAATTCCGAGAGAAATTCCAACAGATTGAGAGTTCTGGAGAACGAGAGAGTTCCAAGATTGAGAGTGCAGTCGGTTCTGAAAGCTTCAGAGCAATGAAGAATCCAGAGGTTTTTTTGGGGATTATAATTCTGTTTTGAGCTAACCACGCACGACTCTCTGAAGGTTTGGTAGCTCTCGACGGAGACGCTGAAACGAGTCAGAAAGGAACTACTCCAAGGCTGATTCATCATCAACAGGTAGATGGTTCTATTTTGACCAAGTGTACCGTGAGAAGCTGAGATCGGACGGAGCGTGCAACTTCTGGTCAAACAGATTAAATTCCCTCACATATTTCCTCTGTAAGATAAATCTCAATTTAATCTTAAACTCTTCTCCCTCATATTGAGGGCGGCCGTGGTGCAGTGGTAGTGGCAGCCGACCTCTGATCGGAAGGTTGGAGGTTCGAATCCTGACTTCCCACACCATGTGCCGTTGTGTCCCTGGGCAAGACACTTAACCCCGAGTTGCTCCCGGTGGGACTGGATGGCGCCTTGCATGGCAGCCTACCGCCACCGGTGTATGAATGTGCGTGTGAATGGGTGGATGGCTGGTACTGTAAAGCGCCTTGGGGCCCCTCATAGGGGGCTGGAAGGCGCTATAGAAGTAAGCTCCATTTACCATTTACCATATAAATCAGTACAGATATTTTTAGAAATGTCTGAAGCAAAGTCCTCAAATCACCGCCGAGTGATTTGAAGTTCATTTTCTGTGAAACTGTCTGTTATTATTTTCATATTTTGCCAAATTAATGTAAATGTTTGATGTTAAACTTTGATTTTGAAAATAAATGATTCCATTCATTTGATGGGTCAAAGGTAATAACGTCTCTCGTTCGCATTCCTTTAAATTCAATGCACGACATTACACAGTCAGAAAAATGAAGAACTCGTGAATATTGTATGCATATATAATTCATATATTTGTCATACAACAAGTGACACGTACCTCACGTGACTCACTACAGTCTACATTCCTACCCTAACCTATGGCCATGAGCTTTGGGTAATGGCCGAAAGAATGAGATCACCCCATCACACTTAGAGTCTGCACTGCCCTAAATCTGGTTTGTACTTGCAATTCTGGGCGTGTATTGATAAAAATTATGTTGTAGCCCTTGTTGAGTTTGTTTTGCTTCAGTTTTGTATTGGCGAATTGTAAACAGGAAGTGCCGCATGGCAGCAGTGCTGCCAGCTTCACAGGTTCATTCTAACTCTTTGGTTTAAATGTGACTAGTGACTTAATCTGGGCTGTGTTGTAAATCATCTCCCACTCAGCGGTGAACCGTGATTAGACGAGCTAGGCCTTCAGGTAGGATGGAAAATAATATCACTCTATTAAATGCTAACATGGATGATGTGGAATCACAGTGCGATTACATCACTTTACTTTCAGTTTTGCTAATCTTTAACTCACTGATAGGAAGTGCGTTTCTGCTATTCATCCATCAGGTACAACACCTGACTTATGGTGTCATTTCTTTACAGTCACCTGCAATGCAATAACTTTAATATAAATGCCAACTCAACACCAAACAGAACAAACAGGGACAACCCAAATGAACACAGAACCTGAAAAAGTCCACCTGTTTTTGCCTCAAGATTATGCAAAAGAACATGCAGCTCACAGTCTTGTGTGCAAGTACAGCACGTAAATTCGAACACTACTTGAGTGCAGGATACTTCTTCATTAAACACAGAGTGTGTAAATCCATCCATCCATTTTCTTCCACTTATCTGGGGTCGGGTCGCGGAGGTAGCAGCTTAAGTACGGAGGCCCAGACTTCCCTCTCCCCAGCCATTTGGGCCAGTTCCTTCGGGGGAATCCTGAGGCATTCCCAAGCCAGTCGAGCAACATAGGTCCTGGGTCTTCCTCTGGGTCTCCTCCCGGTGGGACATGTCCGGAACACCTCACCAGGGAGGCATTCAGGAGGCATCCTAACCAGATGTCCGAGCCACCTCAACTGGCTCCTCTCAAAGTAGAGAAGCAGCAGCTCTACTCTGAGTCCCTCTCAGATGACCGAGCTTCTCACCCTATCTCTAAAGGAGAGTCCAGACTCCCTGCGGAGAAAACACATTTCGGCCGCTTGTATCCGAGATCTTATTCTTTCGGTCACAACCCAAAGCTCATGACTATAGATGAGGGTAGAAACGTAGATCGGCCGGTAAATTGAGAGCTTCGCCTTTTGACTCAGCTCTCTCTTCACTACGACAGACCTGTATCCGCCTATCAATCTCTCGCTCCATTTTTACCTCATTCTTGAACAAGACCTCAAGATACTTGACCTCCTCCACTTGGGGAAAGATCTCCTCCCCGACATGGAGAGGGCACTCTACCCTTTTCTGGCTCAAGACCATGGCCTCAGATTTGGAGGAACTGATCCTCATCCTGGCTGTGTCACACTCAGCTGAGAACTGCTCCAGCGAAAGCTGTAGATCATGACCTGATGAAGCCAATAGGACCACATCATCTGTGAAAGCAGAGATGCAATCCTAAGGCCACCAAAACGGATCCCCTCAACACCTTGGCTGCCCCTAGAAATTCTGTCCATAAAAGTTATGAACAGAATTGGTGACAAAGGACAACCTTGGCAGAGCCCAGCTCTCACTGCGACGAGCCCGACTTACTGCCGATGATGCGGACCAAGCTCTGTCGCCGGTCATACAAGGACCTAACAGCCCGTATCAAAGGGCCTGGTACTCCATACTCCCAGAGTACCCCCCACAGGGTTCCTTGAGGGACGTGGTCGAAGGCCTTCGCCAAGTCCTCAAAGCACATGTAGACCGGTTGGACAAACATCCATGCACCCTCCAGGACCCTGCTGAGGGTATAGAGCTGGTCCAGTGTTCCACGACCAGGATGAAAACTGCACTGTTACTCCTGAATCTGAGGTTCAACTATCCGATGGACCCTCCTCTCCAGAACCCCTGAATAGACCTTACCAGGGAGGCTTAAGAGCGTGATCCCCCTGCAGTTGGAACACACTCCACGGTCCCCATTTTTGAATAGGGGGATCACCACCTCAGTCTGCCAATCCAAGGGAAGTGCCCCCGATGTCCATGCAATATTGCAGAGTCGTAGCCAACACAACCCCACAACATCAAGACCCTTAAGGAACTCCAAATGAATCTCATCCACCCCCTGGTGTTCTGCCACCGATGATCTTTTTAACCACCTCTGTGACCTCAGCACCAGAGATTGGAGAGCCCGACCCAAAATCCCCAGGCTCCACTTCCTCATTGGAAGACATGCTGGTGGAATTGAGGAGGTCTTCGAAGTAATCCGCCCACCGACTCACGACATCCTGAGTTGAGGTCAGTAGCACACCACCTGCACTATAAATAGTGTTGGTGGTGTAACTAGGGATGCACCGATCCACTTTTTTTTTACTTTTAATCCGATCCCGATACCTAAATCTAAATATCGTCCGATACCAATCCAGTTCCGATATCATGATCATCATTGATTTTATATATGAGGCTGTAATAATCTCCTCTCAACTACAATTTGTACAAGTATATGCATGCATGTCCAAAAAGGCAACTTGAGGTAAGTTGTATTAATGTTGGATAAGTTTTAAAGTTAGAATTAAATTCTGCTAACACAAAACGTTTCTTTTTATTCCTAGTTTTAAAGTGGATATTAAAGTGATTAATTTAAGTGATTGTTTAAAGTTATTTTAGATTTTTTTAAATAAGGGGCAGATATAAGAATTATTTTTCTTCTTTCTGCACTCTTTTAATTCAATGTTTTCTTTTTTATTTTTTTTTTATTTTGTTTCTTTTAAATTAACAAATAAATTAATTAAATAAAATAAAATGTTAAATGGCTTCAAACACCTGGCATAAACCAACAGGCATGTTCCTGTTTTTAGTATTTTACATCACTTTATATTGTAGCTGTTTTTGTTTTTAATATAATTTTCAAATCATGTTTTTTATGATTGTCTACTGTTCTGATAAATATCTCCTGGAGGGTAAACTATATCTTGGCTGCAAGTATCAAGCTGTGAAATCATTCGTTTTCTACAACTGATAGTGGTTGGTCATGAATCATGATGAAGTTTAGCAACTTCTCTGTAAACATTTGAGCTCTGTGGCTTCAGCGATGTCTTCTTCTTGTTCAATCCGAAGCAGGCAGCCTGATTTGGGGCAGCCACGCTCAAGTCTGTCCCTCCTCAGAGACGGGCAGATTGAGCGGGGCAGATTGGACGCGGCTGGCCGGGGTCGAGTCACCTGTTGTGGGTTGAGCAAAGAGCAGCGCCCTGCTGAAGCCATGGAGCTCGAATGTCCATCGTAAAACTAACTTTACCGTGGTTTAATGTGGCGCTATGGCTCTGCAGACATTGCACGATGCTGTCTTGTTTTGTGGTGTTTCTAGTGTAAAATACTTCCACACAGCGGACATGTTTAGATGAAAAGTTTGTTAGCTGTTAGCCACAGTGCTGCTAACTCAGTCCTCACGTTGTAGCTGGCTGCAAACTATGAAATGGATTTCCTGAATGTGAGGCGGGTCTTACTACTCTGGGTTCATGAGACACGCCGCCGTTCATCAAATCCATTCCATAGTTTGAAGCCAACTTGCATCATGGATCGGAAATGTCAGCAGGTGGATCGGAAAAATCCGATACGTAAATGATGCTGGTATTGGAGGCCGATACGATACTGGATCGGATCGGCCCCATCCCTAGGTGTAACCGCACACCCCCACCACCACCCAAGATGTCGGATGGTGGACCATAATCGCCTTGAAGCTGTTCGAAAGTCATTCTCCATGGCCTCTCCAAACTTCTCCCACACCCGAGTTTTTGCCTCAGCGACCAGCCTCTTGGACTGCCAGTACCCATCAGCTGCTTCTGGGGTCCCACAGGCCAAAAAGGCCCGATAGGACTCCTTCTTCAGCCTGACAGCATCCTTCACTGCCGGTGTCCACCACCGCTTTCGAGGGTTGTCCGGTGTCCACCACCAAGTTCGAGGGTTGCCGCCTCGACAGGCACAGACAAGCTTATGGTCACAGCTCTGGTAAGCCACTTCAACAATAGAGGCATGGAACATAGCCCACTTGGACTCAAATGTCTCCCACCTCCCCCGGCACATATTCGAAGTTCTCCTAGAGGTTGGAGTTAAAGCTCCATCTCATGGAGCAGTCTGCCAGATGTTCCCAGCAGACCCTGACGATACTTTTGGGCTTGCCAGGTCTGAACATCATCCTCCCCCACCATCGAAGCCAACTCACCACCAGGTAGTGGTCAGTGGACAGCTCCACCCCTCCCTTCACCCAAGTGTAAATGGTAAATGGACTGTACTTATATAGCACCTTTCTATTTTATTTTTAAGATACTCAAAGCACTTTACACTACAATCTGTGCTTCATTTACCCATTCATACAACACTCAGAACCCATCCCCCCACACGTAGGCGGAGGGAGGCTACCCTTTTGTTCAACGGGGTGAACCCCAACGTACAGGCACCAAGATGGAGGGCAACAAGTATGCCCACTCCTGCTTGGCGCCTCTCACCAGGGGCAACTCCAGAGTGGAAGAGTGTCCAACTCCTCTCAAGGAAACTAGTTCCGGAGCCAGAACCATGCATCGAGGTGACCCCGACTATTTCTAACCAGAACCACTCAATGTCACACACCAGCTCAGGTTCCTTTCCCATCAGAGAGGTGACATTCCACATCCCAATAGCCAGGTGCTGTAGTCGAGGATCAGACTGCCAAGGTTCCCTGCCCTTGGCCACCACCCATCCCACATTTCACCCAACCCCTTTGGCTCCTCCCACAGGTGGTGAGCCCATGGGAAGGGGGACCCACGTCTCCTCTTTGGGCTGTGCCCAGCTGGGCTCCATGGGTAAAAGCCTAGCCAGCAGCCACTCGCCAGCATGCCCCACTTCCAGGCCTGGCTCCAGAGTTGGTCCCCGGTGACCCACGTCTGGGCGAGGGAACATTGTTTCCATTTGAAATAAAATAGAAAGGCGCTATATAAGTACAGTCCATTTAGTAAGTAAGTAAGTAAGTAAGTAAGTAAAACTTTTTTTGTATAGTGCTTCTCAAAATAAAAATCACAAAACGCTTCAACAAATCAGATAAACAAAAGCAAAAAACAAATTCAGGCAAAATCAGATTAAAAAAGATAAGTTTTTAGCTGACCTTTAAAAGAAGTCACTGAGTCCACTGATCAGAGAGTTTGAGGAAGAGAGTTCCAGAGTCTTGGAGCCACGGAAGAAAAGGCTCTAACTCCTTTAGTTTTCAATTTTGTCTGGGGGACAGTCAGCAGGCCTTGATCACAAGACCTCAGAGCTCTGATTGGTGTGTAGGGATGTAAAAGTTATATCCTGATGCATGCTCAATAATCCAGGTAGAAAAATCCAAAAAAGTTCAATCTGGTCCTCTGGACATTCAAAAAAACAAAAACAAAACAAAGCAAAAAAATCTAGAAACGTTTCGTCTCTCATCCAAGAGACTTCCTCAGTCTGAGGTGCTGTTTAAGATTAAAATCAGACACCATGCTGAGCAGCAGGACCACGCTTTCCACAGAACAACTGTGTCAACTCTTGAAACTGTGCCTGCAGTCAACCTACTTCACATATGGGGAGCAATATTATAGGCCGAAACATGGGTGTGCTATGGGGTCTCCAGTTTCTCCTATTGTTGCCAACCTGTACATGGAGGAGGTAGAAAAGAGAGCCTTGACGTCCTTTTCAGGGACACCACCAAGTCATTGGTTCAGGTATGTTGACGACACCTGGGTTAAAATTAAATCTCAGGAAGTCCAACATTTTACTGACCACATCAACTCTGTGGATAAATACATCAAGTTCACACGAGAAGATGTAAAAAATGGCAAGTTGGCTTTCTTGGACTGTGAGGTCTCAGTCTCTGATAGAGGACATTTGCAAACCGAGGTGTACCGCAAACCCACCCACACAGACCAGTATTTGCAGTTTGACTCCCATCACCCTTTGGAGCACAAGTTAGGAGTCATCAGGACTCTATATCACAGAGCAGACAGCATCCCCACTAGCTCGGGAGACAGGCAGAAGGAGAAATCCTACACAAAACAGGCTCTAGAGCAATGTGGATATCCTAACTGGGCCTTCCTGAAAGCAGAGAAGAAACCCAAACAGGACTCCA
>NC_056515.1:3352453-3366597 GCF_014905685.2 Nematolebias whitei | reverse complement strand
CTTTCCACAGAACAACTGTGTCAACTCTTGAAACTGTGCCTGCAGTCAACCTACTTCACATATGGGGAGCAATATTATAGGCAGAAACATGGGTGTGCTATGGGGTCTCCAGTTTCTCCTATTGTTGCCAACCTGTACATGGAGGAGGTAGAAAAGAGAGCCTTGACGTCCTTTTCAGGGACACCACCAAGTCATTGGTTCAGGTATGTTGACGACACCTGGGTTAAAATTAAATCTCAGGAAGTCCAACATTTTACTGACCACATCAACTCTGTGGATAAATACATCAAGTTCACACGAGAAGATGTAAAAAATGGCAAGTTGGCTTTCTTGGACTGTGAGGTCTCAGTCTCTGATAGAGGACATTTGCAAACCGAGGTGTACCGCAAACCCACCCACACAGACCAGTATTTGCAGTTTGACTCCCATCACCCTTTGGAGCACAAGTTAGGAGTCATCAGGACTCTGTATCACAGAGCAGACAGCATCCCCACTAGCTCGGGAGCCAGGCAGAAGGAGAAATCCTACACAAAACAGGCTCTAGAGCAATGTGGATATCCTAACTGGGCCTTCCTGAAAGCAGAGAAGAAACCCAAACAGGACTCCAATCAGCCATCAGGTGAAAAGGAGGAACCCAGACCCAGACCAGTGGTCATTCCGTATGTTGAGGGGGTATCAGAGAAACTGAGACGTTTATTTTCTAAACATAACGTCCCAGTGGCTTTTAAACCCCAAAATACATTACGGCAAAGACTGGTTCATCCCAAAGATCCAGTCCCCCGGCACAAACAGAGTAATGTTGTGTATGCTGTTCAGTGTCAGGAGGGCTGTGATCAGTCTTACATCGGGGAAACTAAACAGCCACTGGCCAAAAGGATGGCCCAGCACAGAAGATCAACATCATCAGGCCAGGATTCTGCGGTCTACACTCATCTCCAGGCCAGCGGTCACTCTTTCAAGGATGAAGATGTTCACATCCTGGACAGAGAGGAACAATGGTTTGAGAAAGGAGTAAAGGAGGCCATCTTTGTGAAAAGAAACCGTCCATCATTAAACAGGGGTGGAGGCCTCCGGGTTCAACTGTCCCCCTCTTACAATGCTGTGATTGCTAGTATCACTCAGCCCTCTGTGAGTAGTAAACAGCCATCAGTGTGTTAATGATCCATTGTTAGGCTGATGGTCCTTCTTGAGCATGTGATCAGTTGGTTTTGGTTGTCAGCAGCAAAACTGGTTGATCCACTCTGAGAAGGTGCTATTTAAGAGACTGAGCTGAAAACAGCACCTCAGACTGAGGAAGTCTCTTGGATGAGAGACGAAACGTTTCTAGATTTTTTTGCTTTGTTTTGTTTTTGTTTTTTTGAATGTCCAGAGGACCAGATTGAACTTTTTTGGATGTAAAAGTTATGTTATGTAGTTTGGTGTTTGACCATGTAAAGCTCTCCAGGTTAAAACCAAAACCTTAAAATCCACTCGTTGTTGAACTGGGAGCCAATGCAGTTGCTTTAAAAGTGGTGTTACATGGCAATACTTTGATGATCCAGTCAGGAGTCGAGCCACAGCACTTTGCACAGACTCCAACCGGTCTAGGGAGGTTTTGGTTAAACATGTATACAGTGCATTTACCATTTGTCTGACTCATCATAAGGGGTCTTTGGACTGCACTTTTTCTGGTCCCTCACTTAGGACCTGTCTGCCTTGGGTGACCCTAGTATGGGCATGAAGCTCCTGACAGCATAGCTCCTAGGATCAATGGGACACTCAAACCCCTCCACCATGGTAAGGTGGCAGCCTGAGGGTGAGATTGTGTAAATAAACACCAAAAATTCAGGGGAGAAGCCAAATGATCAGCTGATTGGTTACCCTGCATAATTTTATCCTACATTAAAAGATGTAAGGTTCACCAGAATTTACCTATTCATCCAAAAATGACACATAGGCTACTTATTACTTATAACTTATTACTCTCTGATCACATCTCCATCTTTCTGGCCCCTGTTTACCTACCCCCGCTGAGACATTCCAGACCAGCACAAAAAAAAAATCAGGGGGTGGGTGAAAAACAGTGACCGCATACTGTTTTGCATGTATAGACTGGCAGGTCTTCAGAGAAGCTGTTGTGAATGAGGGGGAGCTAGACGTGGAGGAATGCACATCTTCGGTCCTTGGATACATTAGCAAGTGTGCTGATGATGTCACCACCACTAGGATTATGAGGTGCTACCCAGACCAGAAACTATGGCTGAATGTAGAGGTCTGCACCCTGCTAGAAGCCAGGGACACTGCCATTAGGTCTGGAAACTCACAGGAGCTGAGAAGGACCAGAAAAGAGCTGGCTGCTGGTATTAAAAGGGCTAAAGCCACATATGCACAGAATATCCAGGGTCATTTTTCCTCACAGGACCTACGGAGCATGTAGAGGTGTATTAAGTGCATAAAAGACTATAAAGGCAGGGGTGTACAATGCCCTAGGGATCCATCACTGCTTGATGCCCTCAACAACTTCTATGCATGCTTTAAAGACCCGAACAGACCACCCAGCACCAGACTCACCTCACCACCTGAAGAAGAGTTTTTCAGCATGACCTCAGCTGAAGTAAGGTGTACTTTCAGGAGGGTCAATCCTCACAAAGCAACTGGCCCAGTCAACATCCCAGGGAAGGTACTGAAAAACTGTGCCAATTAGCTCTGCAAGTTGCTGGCCAACATCTTTAACTCCTCCCTCATCCTGGAAACACTTCCCCCCTGCCTGAAGACCTCCACCATCATCCCAGTTCCAAAGAGCTCTACAGTTACTGGTCTGAATGACTATTGCCCAGTAGCCCTCACCCCTATAGTTGCTAAATGCTTCGAAAGACTGGTCACAACCCACATCAAAGCTACCATCAGAATCAGCAAGGACCCTCACCACTATGCACACCTCAAGAATCGATCAACAGAGGACACAGTCTCCTTTTTGGTCCACACTACTCTCACCCACCTGGAGCAGAAGGACTCCTACGTCCGTATGCTGTTTGTGGACTTCACATCTGCTTCAACAACATGATTCCCCAAATGGACAAACTACTCACACTAGGACTAAGCTCCTCCATATGCAACTGAGTCCTAGACTTCTTAACAAACAGACCACAGTCTGTGAGGATCCACAACTTATCCTCCTCCACAATAACCATCAGAACTGGCTCCCCCCAGGGTTGTGTGTTGAACCCCCTCCTGTTCACTCTGCTCACGTATGACTGTGCACCTACCCATCCAGCTGTCTTATTGTGAAGTTTTCAGATGATACAGCAGTGGTTGCATGCATCACAAGCAACGATGAGTTCCGCTACAGGCAGGAGGTGGAACACCTGGAGAGCTGGTTCAAGAAGAACAACCTTCACAGCAATGTGAAGATAACGAAGTAGATGGTCGTGGACTTCAGACGAAACAAATGATAAATGGCAAATGGACTGTACTTATATAGCGCTTTTCTATCTTATCAAGATATTCAAAGCACTTTACACTACAATCTAGTCCTCATTTAACCATTCATACAGCACTCTACTATATCTATACAAAGAATAATCAGTGCTATATCACATTCATACACCGATGTGACACACATCGGAGGCAATGAAGGGTTCAGTGTCTTGCCCAGGGACACTTTGGGATGTGACTGCTGGTGGAATCGAACCCCAAACACTTGCATTGTAGGTCAGCTGCTCTAACCACTCATCCACAGCCACCCAACTAACACACCACGCACACGTTTTGCCCCGCTTCCGTCAGGCAGAAAGTTGCATCAGAGTCAGAGAGTCAGAGTCAGAGGTTCTTTATTGTTGTTGTTTACGAAATTATGTACATAGGGTCCCAGTTACGTCCAACAATAAAATGTAAAAGAAAAACAGTAATAAGATCTAAGATATTGTAGTGAACTAGACCTCCGACATCAATCTGTCTCTGAAGACCTTCAGGGGACAGGAACTGTTATTTCAATTATTTGAATCCAGAAATAAAATTATCTCATCAAGAGACTATTTAATTGTATCCTTAATTAATCAATTGAAAGAACACTCTTCTTTTTTCATATTATCATTACTATTTTACAATATCTTGATAATCAAAAGTGTGTTTAGTTCATACCATTTCTAATGTTGAAGTAAACCACTCATTTAAATCAACTGTGAAACAGTATTAATGATTTTTAAACCTCATTAGACATAGATCATACAAGTTAAATGTCTATTTACGAATTAAGTGTGCATTTTAATCTTCTGTCTGAATGAGGAGTGGATTTAATGTCGGTCAAAAGTCAGAGACAAGTTATGAGAACGAAGTGCCTTGTTTTTAAAACTCTCAGACAGTAAATAAGAACCTGGCACCTGCAAAGTCTGTCATTTCTCCAAAATATTTTCCTGTCTGTACTAACTGTTCTTAAAACATTTCTGCTGTCTGTTGACTTCTAATAACCCTCTGACATCATTAAAACTCCACCCATGCTGGTTGTGTCAACCAATCAAGAAGTACCAAGTGACTTGAAGAGGATACCCTTTAAAAGTCAACACTTCTTGGAACTATTCAGTCTTTCAGTCTTTCCAGTCTTCCTGGAACTTTCAGCCTTACTGGAAGACTCGATCTTACTGGAGTCTTCCTGGAACTTTAAGTCTTATAAGTCTTACTGGAAGACTCAGTCTGATGGCGAGTCGTACAGGAACTTTCAGTTCTTACTGAAAGTCAGCTTTGGAGTATGGAATTGGACCATGTGCCAAGGGTCCGTCCATTCCAGCGGAGTCACAGCTTGCCTCGCTTTGACTCACCCCGAGCATTAAATGCTCTCAACTTCGAAGGAAGCTTATTCTGTTGAACGGAGTATATGGAACTACTTCGGAAGATTCTCAGCCACCCTGACCAGAGACGCTGAAAAGGTAGCGTGCCAATGGACCTCTGTTCCGGAGTTGATGTATCCTCTGCTCAGGTAAAGAGTCGTCACGAGTCGTCACGCACCGAGTGTACCGGAGGGCTGAGCTGGGATCGGAGGAAGGGTGCCATTTCTGGTCAACACATCTTCTTTCATCGATCTAAACCTCCTCTTTAAATCTTTAAACTTCTTTACTCCTTCTCTTTAAACTTCTATTCGCCAGTAAATCAAGTTAAGTGCCTTCAGAGATGAATTATTCTCCATCAGTAATCTTCTGTTGTCTTGTTTAGTAAATCTTGCTAAGTCTATTAATCAGAAACAGATCAGCAAATCAAGTGTACATGTTTTGATGTAAAATTTTGATTCTGTTAAATAAATGACCACATTTATTCTGATGGGTCAAAGATAAAATGGCGTGTCATGTCACTAATTATACACTCCACTCAAGTTATCTTGTTCACATGGCAGAAATTTAACTCGAAAAAGAAAGAATCCATTGTTAATTAAACAATTAATATTCTTTGTGCTTGAACTAGCCTTAAGAATAATTAATTAGTAGTGTGTCCACAGTTAAGCTGTCCCGACATCACTACAATATGAACAAAGAAAAAACATCAACTAAATATACACTAAACACTAATAGCATAAAAACAATAAACACAATACACCGAACAGCAGCATGAACATGACTCTTTGTGAGCAGATGAGCATGAATGAACACAGCACCATGAACTAGATCAGCAGCAAAATGATGTGATTCTTCACAGTGATTATCTTGGTTAGATAGTCATGAGTCTAACAGCCTCAGGGTAGAAGCTGTTCCTCAGTCTAGTGGTTCTACACCTAATGCTCCTCAACCTCCTTCCTGAGGGGAGTGGGGCAAAAAGTGTATGTGCTGGGTGAGTGGGGTCCTGCATGATGCAGGTGGCCCTCTTCCTGCATCTGGAGGTGTAGATGTCTGTGATGGTGGGGAGGCTGTCTCCAACAGACTTCTGTTTTGCCTTGACCACTCTCTGCAAAGCTTTTCTTTCTGCAGCTGTGCAGCCTCCATGCCACACGTTGATGCTGGAGCACAGGATGCTCTCCACTGCACACCTGTAGAAGGAGGTGAGGACTGAGCTTCCCAGTCCAGCTCGTCTCAGCTGCCTGAGGAAGTAGTCTCTGATGAGCTTTCTTGTTGTTGAGGAGCATTAAGGGCAAAACCACTAGACTGAGGAACAGCTTCTACCCTGAAGCTGTTATACTCATGAATCCCTAATCAGGATTATCACTGTGAAAAAAAAAATCACTGTACTGTCACTTGATTTTTGATATGGGCTGGTGACTAGCCATGATGCTGATCTCATGTTGCTGATTTATTTCATGCTGCTGTATTCATTCATACTCATCCGCTCACACAGACTCATGTTCATGCTGCTGTTGTTCAGCATATGTTTTTTGCACTATTAAGTGTTTATCAAATTCTTAGTTTAGCGTATTTCTTAGTTCATATCTTAAATCTTATTACTGTTTTTCTTTTACAATTTATACTTTTGTTGGATGTAAGAGGGGCCCTGTGATGGACTTGCAACCCGTTCAGGGTGTACCCCGCCCCTCGCACAGTGATTTCTGGACATGGGCATCGGCGACCCCCGTGACCCAAAAATGGAAGAAGCAGGTAAAAGATAATGGATAAAAGATAATGGCTGTATGGATGGATGTAAGAGGGACCCTTTGTACACATTTTCGTTCCACCACATGTACACATGTGATGCAAATGACAATAAAGAGACCTTGACTTTGACCTTGACCCTGACTTTGACCTTGACCCTATTGGCTTCCATATTATTTTTGTAAACAAAAACAAATGTTTTATGCAGCATGTTGTTCATGTTTTGTTAAATAAAATCTTTAGTGTGTTTCACCTGTATGGCTCCTGTGTGCTGGAGTTTGCTGTATTTCTAATTTGTGAGTCATAATGTTGATGTAAAGATCCATGCCTTAATGAGTACTATAATGACTGTGTTTGTGTGTGTGTGGGTTGATTGATTGATGGATTGAGCAAATGAGCGATTGTGCTCATTGGTTATTTTAGCACAAAACAAATGTTAAATTTTTACTTGAATATTTTCAGCTGTAATTTGAATATTCATACATCTCTTACAAATAATGAAATCATGCAGTAATCATGCTCATGCTGTTGATTATCTCATGCTGCTGTATTCATTCATACCCATCTGTTCACCACATACTTATGTTCAGGCTGCTGTTGTTGTGCCATGTTGTTTTACATTATTAGTGTTTTGAGTATATCTTAGATCTTTTATATTTTATTTTAGATCATCTTGATGGGGCAGAGGCAGGTCAGCCGACTCGGGACCCTAAAGTCCCAGGTTCAATCCCCAGCCATTCCCACATGTCGTGGTGTCCCTGAGCAAGACACCCAATCCCCAATGGCTGCCCAGGCACCCACATAGCTGCCCACTGCCCCACCTGGGTGCATCCTAGGTGCAATGGGTTAAATGCAGAGACTAATTTTGCCATTATATGGGAACATACAATGATGACAACACAAAGCAGTTATTATTATTATTTTAGCATATGTGCAGCACAGTGGTGCAACTGGTAGAGCTGCTGTCTCTCAGCGAGTAGGTTACCCTGGTTCAAATCCCAGTCCAGGGGCCTTTCTGGGTGGAGTTTGCATGTTCTCTCCTTGCATGTGTGGGTTTTCGTCGGGCACACCAGCTTCCTCCCTCAGACCAAAAACATGCATGTTAAGCTGATTGGTAACTACATTGTCCCTAGGTGCGAGTGAGAGAGTTTGTTTGTCTAGTTTGTCTCTATGTGGCCCCATGATGAACTTGTGACCTGTTCAGGATGTCCCCACATCTCGCGCAGTTATGGCTGGACATGGGCACCGGCGACCCCCGAGACCCAAAAAAGGAAGAAGCGGGTAAAATTAATGGATGGATTTTAGCATACCGTTTGGCATTCATTTAGTATATATCTTAGTATATATATATATATATATATATATATATATATATATATATATATATCTTAGATCCTTATATACTGTTTCTTTTTATACTTTATATTTTTACTATTTTTGGCTGTAACTGGGACCCCTGAGTACATAATTTCATTCCACCTCCTGTACCACATGTGATGTGAATGACAATAAATATCCTGATGCATGCTCAATAATCCAGGGAGAAAAATCTAAAAAAGTTAAGTCTGGTCCTTTCTACAATTTTTTTGTTTTTTGAACCCATCCAGAGTACCAGACTTAACTTTTTTGGATTGACAATATACTTGAACTTATAGAATTGTTTTCCCTCCACTTCCTGTTTCCCAGAGTCTCCCATCAGTCAGATGAGGCCACCTCATGGCAGCGTGACACCTCAGAAGAACAGCAACCTACTGGTCATCATTGTGGTTTCCCTGGGAGCCATCACCGTAGTGGTGGTCGTCATTGTGGCACTCATCTGCACCCGCCGCTCCTCCGCCCAGCAGAGGAAGTAAGGCGTCTTTCTCTCTGCGGGACAACAGGAAACGGTTGTTGTTGTTTCAGGGATGCACTGTCCCGGTAGTCTTTGTTAATTGCTCGGTAAATCTGATGTTCTTTTGTTTGGTTTTTTTTTCAGGAAGAGGGCAAGCCACAATGCCAGTAAAAGGAAAGGCAGCCAGAAGGAGCTGCGGCCACCAGACTTGTGGATCCACCACGAGGAGATGGAGATGAAGAATATGGAGAAGGCTCCGACTGTGGCTCCGTCTGGACATGACTCACCCATCAAGTCCTGCCAGGACCTGCCCCAGGTAGCTCACAGCCAATCAGAGAGCCAGATGGGCAGCAAGAGCAGTCACTCAGGTATGGATCGGTTCTTCTCAGGAATATTTCTGGTCTAATGGAGGTGTTTTGAGTTTAATTTAGCCGCTCTTTGTCCAATTTTAGATAATATTTACATTATTTTAGCATTAAATAATTTAGGATTTAAGCTACCATTGTGGTAACTTAAATGTGTAGATTCCATTTAGCGAATTTTAGCGTTTAGCTGCGGTTAAGATCCTTATTTCTTTTTTGTGGCCATTTTTTCACTTGTAACATTTCCATATGCTGGTGAAGATTCTCAGTCATCCAGGACATGATGAATTCAAAAAGCGTTCAATACAAAAACAACTGGACTTTATTTGTAACAGAAGACGTTTCACTACTCATCCGAGGAGCTTTCTCAATTCAAAGAGCAGAGAGTGAGAGATTCAGGTTATATCAGGTTATCTCACTCAGCCTTATAACCTGAATCTCTCACTCTCTGCTCTTTGAATTGAGAAAGCTCCTCGGATGAGGAGCGAAACGTCTTCTGTTACAAATAAAGTCCAGTTATTTTTGTATTGAACGCTTTTTGAATTTAACATTTCCATCTATTCATCCATCCATCCATTATCTTCCGCTTATTTTGAAGCTGGGTCACAGGGGCAGCAGTTTGAGCAGGGAGGCCAAGACATCTCTTTCCACAGCCACCTCTTCCAGCTCTTCTGGGAGAATTACAAGGCATTCCCAGGCCAATCGAGAGACACAGTCTCTCCAGCGTGTCCTGGGTCTTCCCTGGGGTCTTCTCCCAGTTGGACATGCCCGAAGCACTTCTCTAGGGAGGCGCCCAGGGGGCATCCTTATCCGATGCCTGAACCACCTCAACTGGCTCCTCTCAACGTGGAGGAGTAGCGGTTCTACTCCGAGTCTCTCTCAAGTAACTGAACTTCTTACCCTATCTCTAAGGGAGAGTCCAGATACCTTGCGGAGAAAACTCATTTCAACCGCCTATATCTGCAATCTCATTCTTTCGGACACTACCCAGAGCTCATGACCATAGGTGAGGGTAGGAACGTAGACTGACCGGTAAACAGAGAGCTTTGCCTTACAGCTCAGCTCTCTCTTCACCACAATGGACCAGTACAGAGTCCGCAATACTGCAGATGCTGCACCAATCCATCTGTCAATCTCACGCTCCATTATTCCCTCACTCGTGAACAAAACCACGAGATAGTTGAACTCATCCACTTGAGGCAGGACTTCACCCTCGACCTGAAGAGAGCAATCCACCCTTTACTGGTTGAGGACCATGGCCTCAGATTTGGAGGTGCTGATTCTCATCCCAGCCGCTTCACACTCGGCTGTTAACCGCTCCAGTGAGAGCTGAAGATCATGGCACGATGACGCCAACCGGACCACATCATTTGCAAAGAGCAGAGATACAATCCTGAGGCCACGAAAACCCTCTGCCAGCTGGCTGCTCCGAGAAATTCTGTCTATAAAAGTTATGAACAGAATCGGTGACAATGGGCAGCCCTGGAGGAGTCCAACTCCCACCCTGAAGGGGTCCTACTTACTGCCGACAATGCGAACCAAACTCTCGCACCTCTCGTATAGGGATTGAAAAGCCCGTAACAACAGGCCTCTAATCCCATACTCACGGAGCACCCTCCACAGTGTACCCTGAGGAACACGGTCAAATGCCTTCTCCAAGTCCACAAAACACATGTAGACTGGATGGGCAAACTCCCATGGCCCCTCAAGGACCCTAGTGAGGGTAAAGAGCTGATCCAGTGTTCCACGGCCAGGACAGAACCCATATTGTTCCTCTTGGATCCGAGGTTCGACCAACTATCGGACTCGCTTCTCCAGTACCCCTGAATAGACCTTACTAGGGAGGCTAAGGAGAGTGATAACCCTATAATTGGAGCACACCCTCCGGTCCCCATTTCTGAAAAGGGGAACCACCACACCAGTCTGCAAGTCCAGTGCACTGCCCCCAATGTCCATGCAACGTTGCAAAGGCATCAGCCAAAACAGCCCCACAACATCCACAGCCTTAAGGAAATCAGGGTGAATCTCATCCACTCCTGGTGTCCTGCCGCCTCTGAGCTTTTTCACTACATTGGCGACCTCAGCCACAGTTATGGACGGATCAACCACAAAATCCCCCGACTCAGCTTCCTCCATGGAAGATGTGCTGGTGAGACTGAGAAAGTCCAAGAAGTATTCCTTCCACCTCCCGACGACATCACTGGTTGAGGTCAACAGCACCCCAGCTTCACTGAACACAGTGTTAGTAAAGTGCTGCTTTTCCCTCCTCAGCCACCTGATGGTTTGCCAGAATCTCCTCGGAGCCGACCGAGAGTCTCTATACAAAGTTTCACCGAACTCCTCCCACATCCGAGCTTTTGCCTCAGCAACAGCCAAGGCTGCCCACCGTTTGACCCTTTGGTACTCCTCAGCTGCCTTCAGAGTCCCACTGGCCAACAAGGCCCGATAGGACTCCTTCTTCATCTTGACAGCCTCCCTAACCCGGGGTGTCCACCACCGAGTTCGTGGATGACCACTGCGAGAAGCACCGACATCCTTACGGCCACAGCTCAAGGCAGCTACCTCAACAAGAGAGGCGCGGGCCATGGCCCACTCGGACTCAATGTCATTTGTAACATTTATCTATCATGTTGCTACTTGCAGCTTTTAGCTGTTATTTAGCTGTATTGATCTTTTATGAACTTTAAGCTTTTATTTGTACTTTCAGCTTTTAGTTACTATTTGGAAAATGTAACTTGTAGCAACCATTTTTGAGCTCTTAGCTTTTAATGATTGCTCAATATCTTAGCTATGGTTTTACTAATTTTAACTTATAGCTAAAGTTTTGTAAACTTTAGCGTTTAACTACAGTTTGATAGTTTTGGTTTCTTGTAACCGTTTTACTTCAAGCTTCTAACTATCATTGTAGTAATTTAGCTTAGCTATCATTTCACTCATTTTAGCTTTTAGCTACCGTATTGTTACTTTCAGATGTTAGCTGTGATTTTGCTACTTTTAGCTATAATTTAGCTAATTTTACCATTGAGCTACCATTTTTTATGTTTGGCTGCAGTTAAACAAATTTTAGCTGTAAGGTAGGATTTTACCCGCATTTTTCACTGAAAATGTTGGATTGTATACCTGGATTATTGAGCATGGACATTGTTGTTTACCCGCTTAGCTTTTAGTTATTGTTTTGTTAATTTTGGCTTTTCATGACCATTTAGCAATGTTATCTTTTAGCTACCATTTTCATTCAATCTTTATACAGGTTAGTCTCATTGAGTTACGAGGACTCATTTATAAGAGAGACCTGTTTTAAACAAAAAACACAAATGAGATACACACAACAATAAAATTCATATAAAAGCATATAAAATGAAAAGTACATAAAATAGGTGATATAAAACCAAATAAAAAGCATGCTACATTTAAAATGGTGTAAAATACTAAAACAGGATCATTTAGCTACTCTTAGCATATAGCTGACATTTTGTTAACTTTAGCTTAAGCTGTTGCTTTTTTTATGTTTTTACATTTAGCTATGGTTTTGCTAATTTTAGCTTTTAGCTGCAGTTTTGAATATTTTGGTTTGTTTTGACAATTTTATTACTTGTAGCTTTTTTGCTTTACTACTTCTAGATTTTAGCTACCATTTTCTTAATTTTAAGTTTATGCGACAGTTCCAACTATTTTTAGCTTTTAGCTATGGATTTTTCAAATTAATTTATAGTTTCTGTTTTGATATTTTTGGCTTTTCATGGTCATTTAGCAACTGATGTGTTTTAGCTACCATTTTGTTTATATTAGCATGTAGCTACGTTTTGTCAGATTTTGGCCTTTAGCTAACTTTAGCTTCTCTCCTGCCTGATCCAGCAGTTCTCTTTATGTATTTTTCATTTGAACTTGTGTCTAGGTGTCCCCTCCATCTCAGTGGATGTCTGTTTGAACATCCCTTTCAAAATAAATCTTTTCAAGACTCGTTTCTGTCATTTGAGTCTAAAACTTGAAAGCTAATGGGCTGTTCGTGCTTTTTGACCAGTCTGCTCTTTACATTATGTCCCTAAAATGTTTTGCTCATTGGTGACGTGGCCGAACATTGTGGTGTTTCAGAAGCCGATGCCGATGAGGCATCCAGCGGGATCTCCACATTGGACCGCTCGCTTGCCACCTGCAGGGGGACACGCAGCAAAATGATGATTCCAATGGACTCTCAGCCGAGCAACACACGTAAGTAACCAAACGGGCTTGGTTTAGGCCTTCAGGCATTATCTGCATTTTAAATGCACGTTGTAGGCAGGATGTAAACTAGACCCACAGCTCCAAGGTCAAAAATCAAGGTCAAAGTTAAAACAAAGTCTGTCCATAACTTCTGATCCGCTCAAGATCATTTAAAGAAACTTGATCCACTTATGCATCATCACCAGAGGGAATGTTGCCAACACTTTCCATCCCCGCCCCAGCTTCAAGTTCACAGTCACAAATCAAGGTCAAAATAAGATCCAATTATTGCTGTAGATAGCTGTCCAACAGTTTGTCAATGGGTGTCCAATATGCCAGATGCTGTCATCTCGTGGGGTTTTTATACACCGGTCCTAAAAGAGGACATATTGTAGTATGGTGCTGTCCATACATCCATTTGTACATGTGTGGACAGTGTCCTGTCCGAGTTTTCTTATTGTCTCAGATTTAAGGGAATCAGAGCAGTTTGTGGGTCAAGGTTGAATAATTTTGGTTTTAGCTGCTCGTGACTCTTTAACCAATCAGATTGGGGTGTTCAACCCTGGTGGGTTTTAGTTTATTTTCCTTTGGCTGTTTTTAAATACTCGCTCATAATGTTTAGGAAAATGAACATCTTGGACTGGCTTCCAGTGTTTCCAGAGTCCTGTTTTCATTTGTCTAAAACCTAAATCCTCATGTCTGATCTGAATGTTATGTTATGTTGTTTATTTGTTATATGCAGGTTAACACAAGGTTACCAATACAATGAAATGTTCATGAGAAGAACCGATTTGACTCACTACAAACAAAGAACGAAGAAACAAGAAGTACAGTCCAAAAAAGTTCAATCTGGTCCTCTGGACATTCAAAAAAATATAGAAATGTTTCATCTCTCATCCGAGAGACTTCCTCAGTCTGAGGTGCTGTATTCAGCTCAGTCTCTTAAATAGCACCTTCTCAGAGTGGATCAACCAGTTTTGCTGCTGACAACCAAAACCAGCTGCTCACATGGTCAAGAAGGACCATCAGCCTAACAATGGATCATTAGCACCTGATGGCTGTTTACTGTTCACAGAGGGCTGAGTGATACTAGCAATCACAGCATTGTAAGAGGGGGACAGTTGAACCCGGAGGCCTCCACTCCTGTTTAATGATGGACGATTTCTTTTCACAAAGATGGCCTCCTTTACTCCTCTCTCAAACCAT
>NC_056515.1:3347696-3352353 GCF_014905685.2 Nematolebias whitei | reverse complement strand
CTGCACCATATTCAAACGAAGGAAAAAAAAAAAGAGTGTTGAGAGAAATGTTGATGCGAGTTGCATAGTTGTGCCGGGTTGGAAGAGTTATCCAACCCTGGCTTTGTGTTTAAGAGGTGGAGGGGACGCCCAAGCCTTTGTGTGAGAGTTTTAAAACAGAGAAAAAAGTTGATTCAGACGCCTGAGGAGGCGTGAGCTGAACGGAGAAAAAGTTGTACCGGGATGGGAAGAAGTCCCATCCCAGTTGTTTTTGTTGTTTTTGAAGAGGTGTGAAGAAGCCCATCTTAGTTATTAGAACAATTTTTCTGCAAGCAGATAGTCCGAGTGATGTTTTGACCACTTTTGCAGGCAATAGAGGTCAGAAAAGATGGCACCAGTGACAGGACTTCAGCATAAAATCAGAAAATGCAATTACAGGCTCAATGGAGTAAACAAGAATGTGAGGACCGCCTGCTTGTTGAATGGACGGCTCGGTGCTCAGTTTGTGAGAATGAGCAGTGTAGCTGACGGGGCGGTGGAGCAGGTGTCCCGGTTGCGAGGAAAATTTAAGAGAAAGAAAGAGAAATGTGTTGAGGAAGTTCAGGAGAAAGAGAAACAGTTTTTACAACGAAAACAGTTGTTATCTGATGCGCAGACAGAGTGCAAGCTAGACCGCTTGATTAATGTAGCTGAGGGCGCGGTCGGTCAGATATGCAGGCTTAAAAGGAGGAAGAAAGAGCGTGATGTTTCGCCGGAGCGAGTCGGAGCTTATGTTGCAAGGTTGGCTGACGGATGGAATCCGTCGAGTTTGGACGGTTACATCTCAAGAGACAAAGAAGTTGTTTACTTGTCTAAAATATCACAACCCACAGATGCTCGAGTGTCGAGGCTGTTAGATAAAGGTGGAGGTCAGGTAATGAATTCAGCGCATCGAGTCGGAGCTTTGCAAGACTCGAGACCGTTGTTTGAAGTTTGTGCTGATTTACAGGGTCATCGGGTGACCGTAGGGGAGTGCGAGCAGAGATGTGCTGAGGAATGCGCTCGCTGTGCGTTCACAGAGAGGAACACAGAGCTGAAAACTGTGAAAAAATCATTTAGCCAACCCATGGGTCGTGGGCTGAGAAGGGACGGCCAGAAAAACATGCAGGAACTTACTCGTTCTGCTTTCTGGAGGGCATTAATGCAGGCAGGAGTGCATGCAGCTGAGATGAATGATGTGTCAGCTGAAGAGCTGAGGGCTGGAAGCCATTATTTGGATTAAAAGGGGCAAAAAGTAGGGTCCAAAAGTTGACATCAACACTCTGAAAAGCAGATATTGTCAAACATTGAACATCAAAGGTCCAGAATTAGAGAGCCCAGATCTTGACGTTAAATTAAAAAGTCCCAAAACCTGAAGGTGATATTGATATTAAAATGCCTAAAGTCAAGATGGTTTAAGGGGAAAAGGGTGGATTTGAAATGTCTAGAAATAAATATGTTGTTTGGATGTGTTAAATTAAGCTGTTTGCTTTGAAGAAAGTGCATTGTATGTTGTTTGGAAGGAAGTGCAACATATGTTGTTTATAAATGGTTTACCTGCAGCTATAGTTTTGACAGCATCTAAAAACAACTCTAGAAATATCCAAAAATATCTGAGATAAAAAGAATTTCACCATCTTGTTTTGCAGATGTTTCACATTTAAAGTGAAAGTTCAGCTCTTTTCAAGAGGGGTTCTGTGGAAAAAGTTAACATCTCAGTTTTGAAAACTGATGAGTTAAACATTTTGAGTGGGGCCAAGACTAGAAGAAGGATTTCTTTTTAATAAATAAAGTTAATTATTGACACTTTTTGCATGAAGTGGTTATGTATGAAGAATTGTTTGATTAGTTGTAGAACAAGACAGATGAAACTGCAAATACAACGATGTGAAGCATGCAGCATCAGAAGAGAGAGAGTCACAATAGTAAAATGCAGGGACATATAGGGGAAAAGGGGCCATATCAGATCTGGCAAACGGATTTCATTGGCCCTTTGCCATGTCACAGGGGTGTAGATATGTATGTACGGCTGTAGATACATATTCAGGTGTGTTGGTGACTCATCTTTGTAAATATGCAAATCAGACATCTACTTTAAAAAGTCTTAGTATGATGAAATAATTTTATGAGGGTCCCCTTCAGATACAGATAATGGGACCCATTTTACTGGAAACAGGTGAAAGACTGGTCAGCTGAAAAACGTGTTGAATGGATTTATCATATTTCCTTATCACCCACAAAGCTGCTGGGCTGATTAAGAGAATGGATGAACTGTTAAAAAAAAAAAAAGAAATGCTGAGAAAATGAAAGACATGATTTGACAAACTGAAAAGTAAATTTGTTGCAGGCTGTGTTTCAATTGAATGATACTCCAGAGCTGCCTGTGAGAAAAAAAGAACCAATTAGAAAAATTGATGACAGAGCAGAGCTGCCTGTCAGAAGCAACTCCTGGGTCTGAGGACTCTAGAGCCAGTGACAGTGATTTCAGGTCAAATTCAAGCTATAAAATTGGTCTGGGTCTGCCATATCCCAGAGGCAGGAGAAGGAAAAATGGGTAAATGTACCAATTCATAAGTGTTATTAAAGAGAAAACTAATTCTTCTCTCTTTTTGTTGAAAAGCAGTTTTCTTGCTTCCACAGCTTGATGCTCTCCTGGTCTTGGTTGTTTGGACGATCAAGGTCGCCCCGAGGAGCTGGTGACAAGGTGCCAAGTCAGATCGGAGTGCAGGCTGTTTGGGCATCACGTGCCTTGTTGCAGATGGACAACGCCTCATCAGCAACACCAGGACGTGTCGTGGAGGAGGATCAGGTGTTCACTTTGGTTGAAAAAAAAAAAAGATGCAAGCAAGATCTGAGTGCAAAGTGACTTTTGGCATGCTACCACAGGGAAACCATCCCAGTGGTACCTTGAATGTCAGATTAGAATTGTGTGGAAACCCCACTGTGTAACATGTGTGGGAACGGTACATGCTAAACCAGATGAAAGAAAAAAAAAAAAAGGGAGAACAAAGTTTGATTTTTACTGCCAATTAAGGAGAAGGAGGAGACGTGCTTCGTTGGCAGTTACTCAAGAAAGGTTCTGGATACCATCAGTTGTCATGACTCAAGAAGAAACGGTCAAAATACTGATAAAAGAAATAAACTTGCAGCCAAAGATGTGGGGGAGCACAGAAGAAGTGCTCTCCAACATAATTGAAGCTTTGAACTTGTTTTCCTGTGTACCTTGCAGTTTTTTTTTGTACAGCTGCAGGAGGAGCCCTGCCAGAGGGTGGTGGTCACTACATCGAATCATCATAAGTGGAGGAGAGTATGGAACATTTAAAACCTGAATTGACAAAATGTAATGAAGGCAACCACAGTTATGCAAATATCACATTTTGCCTTTAATAACTGTACAAGGACACTGGTTTTAAAAAAATATATATATAAAAGTACAGGGTGAGTGGTTTGAGCCACAGACAAATCTCACATATGACATGCAACTATGTGAGACAGCTGATAAAAGAGTGATATGTATGTTGAGACAAGGTATTGTGTGATTGGACTCATGAACTAGGCTAGAGAACTAGTTTGATAGTAGTGATATGTATGTTGAAACTAATCATGTTAACCCATGTTTAACCAGAGACAAGGTATTGTGTGATTAGACTCATGAACTAGGTTAGAGCAACAATAAAAAGTACCTAAGGTGCCTTTCTCTGGATGTGTGTGTGGTGTACATCTGTGAACTCGGAACAACCAGACTTATCGTTTGACTAATTATAGTTCCTTACTCCATGGCGAGTCTCTCTGGATCATTTAAAATGCGCATTGAATGAGTCCATAGAGTTGACTGAAATGATCAAGTCTCATAAGTCTAAACGTGTCTGATCTAACAGTGTCCACCTGCATGGCTCAAAGAAAGGTTTTTACATATGGCTAAAACTAATAGTGTAGGCGTCGGCTCACCATGGGTGGGATATATTCGCAGGAATATTATCTACGGCGTAAAATATATGCAGTATCCCTTTTGTTTGTTTAGTGAAAAGAAGAATAACTAGTTTGATCTATGTATCTCTGTATTAACTTTGTGTATTTTGGGAACTTGTTTTTATATTATGAGGGTTTTAAAAAGAATTAATCAAGAAGTTTATAATACAGCTGGTACATGGTTTGGTAGGGAAAAAAAACTATAATCTGAACACCTACCAGGTGTTTTGATTTACAATGATCGTGTCAGTGGGAATGTAATAAATCAAAACGTTCCAGGGGTTTGAAACTAGTCTGGATTTTCTTAACTGTGTGAGTGAGTTTATTTAGGATAAAGTCCCAGAACAATCTGGATTTTCTTAACTGTGTGAGTGAGTTTATTTAGGATAAAGTCCCAGAACAATCTGGATTTTCTTAACTGTGTGAGTGAGTTTATTTAGGATAAAGTCCCAGAACAATTTCAATTGCAGGAGAACTCGACCATTCAGAGGTCAGAGATCGTTTAGAGTTCAACTTAAAGGGATGGCATTTTCAAAACTAAAAAGTTGTATTGTGGAATTATGTTTTACATGTCATAAAGGCAAAAGGGTGGAATGATATGAAAATATGTTTTATAAGGTGTTAAGTTGCCTTTATGCCTATTCAAACATATACATTTTGTGTGTGTTACTTATTCAGAATTAAATGTCTA
>NC_056515.1:3343782-3347596 GCF_014905685.2 Nematolebias whitei | reverse complement strand
ATACACACATACATGCATACATACATACACACAACTTCAAAACAACAAATTCTCACCCTGTACTGAAAACAGTTTCAGCGTCTCAGCGCCACCAGCTGGTGAGAGGTGGTGACGTCAATGTGAACCCCGCCCACTGAAAGCATAATGGAAACACAACCTGTACCGTACCGAGTAGAGTAGAGCCGTGCTGTACCGGTACTACAGGTGCTAATGGAAAAGGGCCATTACTGTGCTCTCTAGAGCGTCCAAGGACATTGCTCACCGCTCTCATCGCCCCCCCTCCCCCCCTGGCAGATTATCTACGTCACCACAGTATGTGCTTGTTTGTGCGAGTTGTTTTTTAATATTAGTTTTTTTTCTCAGCCAAGAAGAAAGAGTCTGATAGGAATTTTTTCGACTCCAATTCCTACATGTGTCCAGTTTCACTACTTTTATTTGTCTGTCTAAACAGATCTCACTTGTAAATGAATCTTCTAGACTCATTGTGACTTATCTGTCTAAATAAAGGTTGAATGAATTAATCTCAGATTTCCAGTACAAAACAGACTCCTGTCATCTGCAGAAATATTCAGATGACTCTGCAGTGGTTGGGTGTATCAGAGATGGACAAGAAGCTGAGTACAGGGAATTGGTGGACCGCTTTGTGGCATGGTGTGGAAACAATCATCTCATCTTGAATGTGAACAAAACAAACGAGAAGATTGTAGATTTCAGGTGAAACAGGAACAGGTCCAACCCTAGTTCCATCATGGGAGAAGAAGTGGAGGTGGTGGAGAAGTATAAATACCTTGGGGTTCACCTGGACAACAGACTGGACTGGAAATGCAACAGTGAAGCGTCTACAAGAAGGGACAGAGCAGACTGTACCTCTTGAGGAAGCTGAAGTCTTTCAACGTTTGAAGTAAGATGCTGCATATCTTCTATAAGTCTGTTGTAGAGAGCGCTATCTCTTATGCCATCATCTGCTGGGGTAGCAGCACCAGAGCAAGTGACTTAAAAAGATCAACAAGCTCATAAAGAAGGCTGGCTCAGTTCTGGGGACTCCTCTAGAACCTTTGGAGATGATTGTTCAAAGAAGGATTTTTCATAAAATGAAGAACAATATAGACAACCTTCAGCATCCTCTTCATCAGACTATCATACAACAACAGAGTGTCTTCAGTCAGCGGCTTCTTCAGCTCCGCTGTAAGACAAACCGTTACAAGAGATCCTTCCTGCCCAACAGCCATCAGCATCTAGGGGTACATTCACACCAGCCCTGTTTAGTCCGCTTTAATCGAACTCTAGCTCGTTTTCCTAGAAAGTCTGGTTTGTTTAGGGAGGTGTGAACGCGCCATCGAACTCTGTCATGGAACAAAAAGGCGAACTCTGGCCCGGGCTAAAACCTAGGTCTCGGTCCCGTAGAAGCGAACTCCAGCGCGGTTCGAGTACATTGTGAATGTAAACAGACCGGGCCCCGCTCCACAAGCAAGAAGTGGAGTACAGCGCAGAGCAAACATGCATTTCTCTGACCTTATATGGAGCCGTCAGCTGCCTTGTGTGGAAAAACAACATTCTCCAGGGTCTTCTGTCTCATCTTCTGCTCATGCTAAGTCCATTTTTGAAAAATGACAAAATATAACTCCTAAAACTGCTAAAACTTAATGCCACTTCGTTTTTATTTTTATTTACAGAAGAAGAAGAAGACGTGTCTTCAGAGGTTTTTGTGTCGTTTCTTTCAGTAGTTCTTTGTGCAGCGCCCCCACAGGCGAGCGGGGGAACAGGTTGGCTCGACTGCACAGTGCAGTGTGAATGCAAACGCTCCAGCTCTAATGTAAACAAAAGGTCATGAATATTGGTCCCGAACCGAACCGAGTCTACCGGACTATCTGGTGTGAAAACGACCTAGAACAACTCTTTAATGAAACCAGTATGATGAGTTACAACAATATTTAATTTCCCTCTGGGATTAATAAAGTACTTTTGAATTGAATTGAATTGAATTCAGTCTTGCACATGTGTCATACATGCGTGCATGGGGTGCATTCAGTCGTGTGTGTGTGTCATACAGTCTCTCACACTGTTCAGTTGGTCTCGAGCGCTGCTTTTTTGGTCTCGCACGCAGGTCTGTACGTACGTCTTTGGTCCATTATGGCTAGTCATATAGTAACTAGGTTAGATGCAAAGGCGCCAGGTGGCTGCGTCGCTCACTTGGGTGGCCTGTGCTGGGAGCCCCCCACCCTCGCCCACTCCACATGCATATGTCTTATTATGTCATCTGTATGCTGCTCTTTTTTGTGCTGAGGTTTTTTTTGCAACTTCACGCAGTCTCTCCAAGACACAGACTACATCATCGCCATCTTTTCAACCTCTGCTCGACTGCCTGGCTGACATCAGGGACTGGATGGCTTTAAATTTCTTAAGTTTCAATGAAAAGAAGTCTGAAGTCATGTTGTAGTGGACTAGGCCCATGTCAAAAACTAAGTCTAAGGTCAAAAATCTTGACCTTAAGAACCTTGTGGGACAGGAACTGTCATTTCATTGATTTGAATCCAGAAATACAGGTTCACCCATCCTGAGACTTTCTCTCTTGAAGATTCAAGTGAAAAGAACACTCTCTGTTTTATTATCATTACTATTTTACAAATGTTGATAATCAAAGTGTCTTAGTTCAAACCATTTTAGATGTTGCAGTGAACTAATCAATTTTATTAACTGTGTAATGATTTTTTCTCACGCAAAGTTAGAACTCATGTCAAAGCTGTTACAGAGTAATTATGCCTTTTCTGATTTCTGCTTTTGAATGAGCAAGTGTAAGTTGGTCCAAGGTTTTAGTCAAACGCAAAACAAGTTGTTGGAACGAACTGTCATGTTTTTAGAATCCTCTCAGACATAAATATAGAGGTTTTTGGCACCTGTTTCTGAAACGCGCCAAAACAAAACTCTCTCTGTCTGTGAGAACATTTCTGATCTTTCCATAACAATTCTTGCTGTCTTCTAACCTCTTACGTCACAAAACACACCCCGTCTGGTCGGTTCTGACCAATGGTAATACTCCCTAAAGTGAACCGGGAAACAGCTCTTTAAAATGTCAGTACTTCCTGGTCCAAACAGTTCTGGTACAGCTCTGCTCGAGATCTGTAAACTACACAGTTCTGTTAGAAGCTCTGGGATGGTGCTGGAACAGTTCTGGGACAGTTCTGTTCAGTTCTGATGGAGTTCAGTTGGAGTTCTGCTGGATACACAGTTCAACCAGTTCTGTGAGAGACGGGATGATCCTGACATGACAACAGAGCTCTTCCGAGTTCCATGGGATGAGGAATCCGCGTTAAATGATGAATATATCCGAGCATCTGTTCATCTACAATGTTGTTCCCTCCCAACGACACGATCACAAACCACTGCATCGACTTCTACGCTGTAACCCTGTCAGAAAAACAAAGAGTCACTAATCTGGGAGTGATAATGGACCCTTCCATGAAACTTAACAATCAGGTAAAAATGATTGTTAAATCATGCTTCTTCCAACTGAGGCGGCTGTCTAAACTGAAGCCCATATTGTCCAAAAATAATATGGAGACAGTAACACATGCATTCATTACATCTAGGCTTGATTACGGCAATTCACTCCTGTTTGGTATCAGTCAGACCTCCATTGCGCGAATACAACTGGTCCAGAATGCAGCAGCCCAAGTTTTAACCAGTACAGGCAAAAGAGAGCACATTACAGCAGTTTTGGTCTCCTGCACTGGCTACCGGTTCACTTTCGAATCCAGTTCAAAATACTCCTGTATGTCTACAAATCGATGAAGTTTCACCTCCACAACCCCCCCCC
>NC_056515.1:3341641-3343682 GCF_014905685.2 Nematolebias whitei | reverse complement strand
CCCGCATCTCTCTGATTTGCTACAGCCGTATGTCCCACCACGTTCGCTGAGGTCAGTGAACCAATTGCTCCTCACAGTTCCAGGAACCCGTCTTAAGCGCAGAGGTGACAGGGCTTTCGCTGTAGCAGGACCAAGACTTTGGAACGAGTTACCTCTGCTTGTCAGACAGGCCCCCTCCCTCTCGGTTTTCAAGTCCCGTTTAAAAACCCACTACTATTCCATAGCTTTCAACACTAGATGAACTGTGTTTTGAACCTGTATGCTTCACACAGGTTAGTCATCATATTAATTATCCACAACATTTTTATGTCTATATTCTGATTTAACTTCATTTTGTATGTTGCTTTGTGGGTTGCCTGTTTTTCTGTTTGTGCAGCACTTTGGTTGGCCTTGTCGCTGTTTTAAGTTCTCTATAAATAAAATGGTATGGTATCTTGAGTCTCCAGAAGAACCTGATGTTGTGGACAGGTGGGCATTTTAAACACGAGTCCAGATTAGGAGTGTCAGAGTTTGATGAATTGATCTATGAGCCATAAGGAAACAGAAGCAATCTGTAGCAGCCAGGATTGTATGTTCTGCTCTGATTTTTAAGTTGATATTCTGCCTCCCACCATTAAAATAAACCTACCATATTCATACATTTTTATTATAAGTTTGCTCACAGATAGAAAACAAACTTTAGTTTTTACAAACATTTCAATCAAGTTTGCAAGGGTCAGATCGCAGTCCACTTCATTTTAGACTCAAACATAAAAGGATCATATTTATACATAATGTTTCATTTCTGTACTTCAGTGGAAATGTTTGCATGTAGGCAGATGATAGTCAGATGACTGTCTTTGAACTTGTTTAGAGTGCATATTTTAAACTTTAGGCACAGAAGAAGCTCAAGAAACTCTACATTTTCTTGTTTGTTTTTGTAGTTAGTATGTGCTGAATTGGATCTCACAGTACCCGGTGTGAATCCTCTGTCCACAGTCAGACTGGGGAACAGCATCGGTCTCAAGCTGAACTTGCTGTGACTGAAGCCACAGGAAGGTGAAGGCAGAATCCCAGGATACTGAGAGGAATCCAAAGTAGGCACAGGGACGGCACTAACCACAGCTGGAAGAGACAAAACATTCAATGAAACCAGGGTGGAACAGCTTCTTTCACTAAAATAATTAAAAATCCATCAAATGTCTGTAGAAAACCATGCAGGTTGCTGTTGAAAAGAAGCAGGTGGTGGCAAAAACAGGTTGTTTCTACATCTTATAATGCAAGTATTAGCAGAGAGTTCTTGCTTGGCCAATTCGATCCCTCAGTTCATTAATTCAAAACTTTATTTATACAGTTAGTTTCATTGAGCCACGAGAACACATTTACAAGAGAGACCTGTTTTAAACAAACAGAGATGAGGTACAGACACCAATAGACAATCATCAAAAAAGCATATAAAATGAAAAGTAAATAGAATAAATTATATTAAAAAACGAAACAAAAGCAGCTACATTATAAAGTGATGTAAAATACTAAAAACAGGAATGTCTGCATTGGTTTTTGCCATGAACTTAGCAGTTGTTTAAAATTCCTTAGAGTGGTCAAAGTCAGCAACTTCAGATCTTTTTGAAAGGTGTTCCAGGTTACAGGAGGGTAGTAAGAGAAGATCCTTTTGCCAAGTTTGGTCTGCACTGAGGGTACACTGTAAGTAATTATGTCCTGAGAGCACACTCTGTAGCTGCACTCATGACGTGAGGTGTGAATCAGAATCAGCTTTATTATCATTGCACAGAGCACAACGAAATTAGGTGAGGTGAAAAAAGAATTAAATGAGAAAAAAGGTGGAGAAGATAAATGAAGGCAACGGATCAAGAAGTGATTTTAACATGAAAATATACCAGTGTGAGAGTCTGTATGAAGTTAATGACGACCAATTGACCAATGAATACAGGGTGCAGTGAAGGGTGATATGAAAATATGTTTTATAAGGTGTTAAGTTGCCTTTATGCCTATTTAAACATATACATTTTGTGTGTGTTACTTATTCAGAATTAAATGTCTA
>NC_056515.1:3340380-3341541 GCF_014905685.2 Nematolebias whitei | reverse complement strand
GGTCGGCACAGATATTCAGACAAGAAGGAAAAATAAAACACAGAGGAGGCTGTTACTGCTAGGAGTAATAAGTGTCCTTTATTAACCTGCCACAGAAAACAGCCAAGCAAAAAAACATGTACACTCGTACACTCTTAACACACAAATTGATATGAAATAACTTCTCACCGTGACACTGGCCGGGAAGTCGTTTTCGACCCAGGTAAAGAAGAATCACATCAAAATTGTACATGGCACCAGCGCACGACTGATCCACACAGGACTTCCGACTCTCTGTTCTTTGATACATTTCTTATATACCTTTCCCTGATCGCGTGAGAGCAGATCAAAGCAAGTTTTGATGGTTGCCAGGAGGGCAGATTTAATTAAATCTGTTTTTCCTTCATCAAAGCAGTCTGTGCAACAGAGCGATGGTTTCATGAAAAACATGTCCTTCAAAACCTGGGTCACTGTAACCTGAAGATTGGGCCCGATCTTCTGGTTAGAGCATCCCCCAGAATTACTCCAAAACACATCTGCAGCACAGAATAACTGAATAAGCAGATAAGCTGCATCAGAAGTGAGTATAAGTGTGTTTAAATGAGTGTAATATAGGTATAGATTGACATAAAAGCATTAAAATAATCATTTCTATATCATTCCACCCTTGCTTTTATGGCAATTTAGACATTTAATTCTGAATAAGTAACACACACAAAATGTATATGTTTGAATAGGCATAAAGGCAACTTAACACCTTATAAAACATATTTTCATATCATTCCACCCTTTTGCCTTTATGACATGTAAAACATAATTCCACAATACAACTTTTTAGTTTTGAAAATGCCATCCCTTTAAGTTGAACTCTAAACGATCTCTGACCTCTGAATGGTCGAGTTCTCCTGCAATTGAAATTGTTCTGGGACTTTATCCTAAATAAACTCACTCACACAGTTAAGAAAATCCAGATTGTTCTGGGACTTTATCCTAAATAAACTCACTCACACAGTTAAGAAAATCCAGATTGTTCTGGGACTTTATCCTAAATAAACTCACTCACACAGTTAAGAAAATCCAGACTAGTTTCAAACCCCTGGAACGTTTTGATTTATTACATTCCCACTGACACGATCATTGTAAATCAAAACACCTGGTAGGTGTTCAGATTATAGTTTTTTC
>NC_056515.1:3339287-3340280 GCF_014905685.2 Nematolebias whitei | reverse complement strand
TACCAGGTGTTTTGATTATAGTTTTTTCCCTACCAAACCATGTACCAGCTGTATTATAAACTTCCTGATTAATTCTTTTTAAAACCCTCATAATATAAAAACAAGTTCCCAAAATACACAAAGTTAATACAGAGATACATAGATCAAACTAGTTATTCTTCTTTTCACTAAACAAACAAAAGGGATACTGCATATATTTTGCGCCGTAGATAATATTCCTGCGAATATATCCCACCCATGGTGAGCCGACGCCTACACTATTAGTTTTAGCCATATGTAAAAACCTTTCTTTGAGCCATGCAGGTGGACACTGTTAGATCAGACACGTTTAGACTTATGAGACTTGATCATTTCAGTCAACTCTATGGACTCATTCAATGCGCATTTTAAATGATCCAGAGAGACTCGCCATGGAGTAAGGAACTATAATTAGTCAAACGATAAGTCTGGTTGTTCCGAGTTCACAGATGTACACCACACACACATCCAGAGAAAGGCACCTTAGGTACTTTTTATTGTTGCTCTAACCTAGTTCATGAGTCTAATCACACAATACCTTGTCTCTGGTTAAACATGGGTTAACATGACCTAATTTCAACATACATATCACTACTATCAAACTAGTTCTCTAGCCTAGTTCATGAGTCCAATCACACAATACCTTGTCTCAACATACATATCACTCTTTTATCAGCTGTCTCACATAATTGCATGTTATATGTGAGAGTTGTCTGTGGCTCAAACCACTCACCCTGTACTTTTATTTTTTTTAAAACCAGTGTCCTTGTACAGTTATTAAAGGCAAAATGTGATATTTGCATAACTGTGGTTGCCTTCATTACATTTTGTCAATTCAGGTTTTAAATGTTTCATACTCTCCTCCACTTATGATGATTCGATGTAGTGACCACCACCCTCTGGCAGGGCTCCTCCTGCAGCTGTACAAACAAAAAAACTGCAAGGTACACAGGAAAACAAGTTCAAAGCTTCAAT
>NC_056515.1:3338638-3339187 GCF_014905685.2 Nematolebias whitei | reverse complement strand
CTGGCTACAACAGGAGGATTTTGTTGGTATAAATGAATCCACTCCTGTTAATTATTTAAAATTTCATGTTCCTAGAACAACTGGCCGAGGTGGAGGAGTAGCTTCTATTTTTCAGTCAGGATTATTGATTAATGCCAAACCAATTATTAGTTATGATTCTTTTGAATCACTGTCCCTCAGTCTTTCTCATCCAAAATGGAAATCAGAAAAGCCACTTTTATTAATCGTTATATATAGTCATATATGTATATCGGACATATTGACAGTCTTGTCAACAAGGAAGAGGGCCGGCAATGGAGGAGGGGTGTACCAAAGAGACCATCTAATCACAAGCAGAACTGGCTTGTTCCACTTTGGATTAAGCTGTTGGAGGAAGAATCAGTTTTGTTGTGTGTTTCCTTGACTGATGAAGCCTTCCAGATCGAAGGCGAAACGTTTCAGCACAAAAAGAAACTGTCCAGATGACCTGACTGAAAAATGTTGGATTTTATACCTGGATTATTGAGCATGGACTTTGTTGTTTTCAACCAGTTTGACAAGACTGTCAGG
>NC_056515.1:3338159-3338538 GCF_014905685.2 Nematolebias whitei | reverse complement strand
TATACCTGGATTATTGAGCATGGACTTTGTTGTTTTCAACCAGTTTGACAAGACTGTCAACAAGGAAGATGGCCGACATGGAGGAGGGGCGCACCAAAGAACCAGTCGGTTGGGCGTACCAACCAACCAGTAAGAGCACTCCGGTCTACCAACCAGTTCCTCTTAGATGTCCCCAGATCCAAACTGAAATCCAGAGGTGATCGGGCTTTTGCGGTTGCTGCTCCAAAACTGTGGAACAGTTTACCTGAGAATTTAAAGAGCGCTCAGACTGTTGAGACTTTTAAATCTTGCTCAAGACTCATCTGTATTCCTTGGCATTTCTTCCACGCATTGTCTGAGAACAAGTTGAGCTGATTTTATTGTTGTTGTGTGTTGTTTT
>NC_056515.1:3337989-3338059 GCF_014905685.2 Nematolebias whitei | reverse complement strand
TAAATTCTCAGGTAAACTGTTCCACAGTTTACCTGAGAATTTAAAGAGCGCTCAGACTGTTGAGACTTTT
>NC_056515.1:3332326-3337889 GCF_014905685.2 Nematolebias whitei | reverse complement strand
AAAAGTCTCAACAGTCTGAGCGCTCTTTAAATTCTCAGGTAAACTGTTCCACAGTTTTGGAGCAGCAACCGCAAACGCCCGATCACCTCTGGATTTCAGTTTGGATCTGGGGACATCTAAGAGGAACTGGTTGGTAGACCGGAGTGCTCTTACTGGTTGGTTGGTACGCCCAACCGACTGGTTCTTTGGTGCGCCCCTCCTCCATGTCGGCCATCTTCCTTGTTGACAGTCTTGTCAAACTGGTTGAAAACAACAAAGTCCATGCTCAATAATCCAGGTATAAAATCCAACATTTTTCAGTCAGGTCATCTGGACAGTTTCTTTTTGTGCTGAAACGTTTCGCCTTCGATCTGGAAGGCTTCATCAGTCAAGGAAACACACAACAAAACTGATTCTTCCTCCAACAGCTTAATCCAAAGTGGAACAAGCCAGTTCTGCTTGTGATTAGATGGTCTCTTTGGTACACCCCTCCTCCATTGCCGGCCCTCTTCCTTGTTGACAAGACTGTCAATATGTCCGATATACATATATGACTATATATAACGATTAATAAAAGTGGCTTTTCTGATTTCCATTTTGGATGAGAAAGACTGAGGGACAGTGATTCAAAAGAATCATAACTAATAATTGGTTTGGCATTAATCAATAATCCTGACTGAAAAATAGAAGCTACTCCTCCACCTCGGCCAGTTGTTCTAGGAACATGAAATTTTAAATAATTAACAGGAGTGGATTCATTTATACCAACAAAATCCTCCTGTTGTAGCCAAGTTTCTGTCAGACACAATAAATCAATATGATGATCAGTTATCAGTTCATTAACTAACAGGGATTTAGAGGAAACAGATCTGATGTTCAATAATCCACATTTAATGATTTTATGATTTTGCTCTGGTAAAGTAACTGTTTATTTTAATCAGATTTTTATGGTTTATATTTTTAGAGCTGATTTTTGGTTTATTTAATTTGAGCCGTGGGCGAGTTGACACTGTTTCAATGTGGGTGTGGGTGGGTAACAGAGGAGAAGCAGCAGAGAGGGGTGGAGGACTACAACTCTGCTTCCTGGACTGGACCCTGGGTTGTCAATAATTTGGGGGATAAACAAAATCAGCCATATTTCTAGAAAGAAGAGCGGCTCCATCCAAAGTGGGATGGATGCCATCTCTCCGCATCAGACCAGGTTTTCCCCAGAAAGAACTCCAGGTATCTATGTAGCCCACGTCGTTGTCAGAACACCACCTGGACACCCAGCGGTTGAACGATGACATACGGCTAAACATGTCATCGCTGGTCAGGTTGGGGAGGGGGCCGGAGAAAACTACAGAGTCCGACATGGTTTTAGCGAAGTTACAAACTGAAGCAACATTAATTTTAATGGCCTCTGATTGGCGTAACCGGGTGTCATTACCGCCGACTTGAATAACAGTATTACTGTATTTAGCCTTAGTCTTAGTCAGCAGTTTCAGATAAGATTCAATGTTGCCCGCTCTGGCCCCCAGAATGCATTTAACTATGGCCGCTGGAGTCCCTAAAGCCACATTTCGGACTATGGATCTGCCAATAACCAGGGTCTGCTTCTCAGCGGATTTATCACTCAGCGAGGAAAATCGACTAGAAATGTGAACGGGTCGGTGGTGAACTGGGGGCTTAGCCTTAACACTGGGGACCTGGCTAGCTACTGGTTTTTCTACAGCGCGGAGCCGAGCTTCCTGGTCATACAGCCTCTCTTCCAAAGCTACCATAAAACTACATTTGCTACATGCATCATTACTGCTAAAGGAGGCAGAGGAATAACTAAACATCTGACACAAGGAGCAAGTGAAAACAGAGGAATCCGGGATAGAAGAAGCAGTCATGCTAAGCTAATGCTAGCAAGAGCTAGCAGATCCCAATACACCATTAAAGCCGAGAAGTGTTAAAGGATAAAAGGTGTTTTAAGCACTATCCAACAGTAGAAAAACAACTGTACTAAGTGTGTTTGTGAACTAGAATGAAAAACTGTGCAAAAGACAAATAAATCCGGAAAACAAGAGATGACTCGAGCAAAGAATTCACTCGAGCTACCAACAGACAAGCAGAAAGTGACACAATACGTCTCAATTCAATTCAATTAAATTCAGTTTATTTATATAGCGCCAAATCACAACAAGTATTCTCAGGGCACTTTACAGACACATTCATATACATAAAAGCCAATTAGTAAAGTTCTTTGTCTAAGGAGGCCAGCAGACAAGTTGAATCTTGGCTTCATTGCAGTCTCCCATCCTGAGCAAGTTTCACCACGAACGTGCAATGTCACCAGCTCCTCCTTGCAGCAGCAGGCTTGAAATGTACTGGGATGTTGTGTTTGTTAAAAATCCTTCTGAAATTCTCTGATACTCCAGTAACATAAGGGATGACAATGTTTTTCTGTCTGTTGTTCTCCTTTTTCTGTTTAGTGGTGTGTTTTGTAGATTTTCTCGCTGACTTGACAAACTCCCATTTAGGATATCCACGTTTGGAGAGCTTCTTTGATGCGTTTCTGTTCCTTTTCCTCCCCTTCTGTCTTTGTGGGGACGTGTTCAGCCCGATGCTGTAAAGTTCTGATGACAGAGAGTTTGTGTTCCAGTGGATGGTGAGAGTCAAACAGAAGATAGTGATCTGTGTGCGTTGGTTTTCTGTAAACTTCAGAAACCTTAACAACCCCTACTGTGAGGTGTGATAGGTCAATCTGCATATGCATGTATGTATATATCTTACCTCAGCTTTATTACTCGAACCCCGCACTCCCTGTTCTTTGAATTGAGAAAGCTTCTCATATGAGAAGCGAAATGTCTTCTGTTACGAATAAAGTCCAGTTGTTTTGGTCTTGAACTTTTCTGAACTAAAATTGAATAGTTTTCATTTGATACTATTTCTATTTTAACATGTGATTCTTGACCTGCCATTGTGTATCTGCTCCTACCAAACCCAGCTGGTTGAAGCAGATGGCCGCTTGTCCTGAGCCTGGTTCTGTTAAAGGTTTCTTTCTCATGATGGAGTTTTTCCTTTCCACTGTCGCCTTCATGCTTGTTCAAGATGAGAGTTCTGTGATGGAGTTAAACTCAAAGCAGTCTGCTCCTCAAATAAATAATGTTAAATTATTATTTTTATATATGAATGTTTCTGTTAATATTTTTATATATGAATGTTGCTGTTCAGTGCCCTGAGATGACTTCTGTTGTGACTTGGCGCAATATAAATAAACTGAATTGAATTTAATTGAATGTTTGACAACCCATTAAAATAGGTTACACCATATCATCTATTTTATTCAAAAAATTATGGGGGAGGAGGACCTACAAGCTCCCTCCCACACACACACATACACAGCACCACCACTACCATTTGAGTTCATGCATTGATCAGTTTACAAATTAAGCCCTGGTCAGGACTTCAGAGTCAGCAGAGAAGGCTGAGCTATGTCATAGTCTCTGCAAGACGAGTTTGTTTTTTAACTGACAGGAACAATAACCGATCAGATTTCATTCAACCTTTATTTAGACTTTATTTAGAATGCTGATGTAGAGTGGGTGGGACCAAAGCATGGGGCTCTAAGCCTTCAGGAAGTCCCTGTAAAGTTTTTTGTTAACCACATAAAATTTGCGATGCATTCAGATGCAACCTGTAAATTAAAAAACCCACACAGAAATTGTAGTTGCTCTAAAAAATGATGTTTGAATATCAAATTTAGGTTTACATTCATAATTCTCAATATTACAGTTGTGTTTTGGCTTCATTATATTTGGTCCACGACTTCATAGCATCTTTGCCGTTAGCATTTATCAAGTTGCTATAACATTATTTCCTAACTGAAGGACTCTTATGGTCATGGCTCGTCACTGGTTGTTGAAAATTTGACTGCAGCACTTGTTTTACAAAAGATGACAGTTCTTTTATTTTCATCCCTCTTTGTAAGCCATGTAAAGCCATGTAAGAATCATGTAACTGCCTGTCTAAATGTAAAACTCGTGAATGGATTTTATTCAAACTTCCCAGCAATATTCATGGGCTGTATGTACTTTAACTGTAACTCAACAGGAATCAAGGTGTTAAAAGCCACTTAGTTTCAGACTAATTTGATGTTTATGTGTCTTCCTCCCTCAGTGATGCCCTCAGACGCCTCCACCAGCCCTCTCCTCCAGCAGCAACCCACTTCCCAGCAGACTGCTCCCCAGCTGCCCGGATCCTCTGTTCCAACCGGGGTGCTCATAGCCCCCGTTGGCCCGGTGCCAGGGGCCCCTGCCACCGCAGTCGCCTCTGAGGAGGCCCAAGCAGGAAACGGTCGGTGCATCCCAACGGCCTGCGTTAGGCCCACCCACCCGCTCCGAAGCTTTACCAACCCACTGCTGCCCCCACCAATGGGAACCATCGACCCCAAGGTTTACACTTCCATGATACCACAGTCCAGTGAGTCCACCTTCCTTCTGAAATGAAAAAACATCCATGTCCCCAACTTCTCAGTCCATTCCTTAGGACTGTGCAAGCCAAAGTCTTCACAGAAAAACACATTTCAAAACTTGGTTGCAACATTTTTATTTCAAGGTGCTCGTTGTGTTTTTATTGACAACTGGACAAGAATAATTAAAACATGGCTGGAGAACAAATGATGGGTTTTAATTGCAGGCTTTCACAACAAATATAATGGTTTTTAAACTTACATGATCGTGTCAAATATGACGGTCCTGGGGGTCGGCGGCCATTTAGTGCGAATATTGACACAATTTGAAATAAATTTAGAAGATTTTACTTTAGAATTGTCTGAGAAGATCTCAACTGAATTGATAAAGAACATTATGAAGATCAGACAAAGTAAGAGTTTGAGTATTGGAGTGCTTACCACAGACAATCTAAAGCTAACTGCCAAGGTCCAGGATCGTCTTCAGAACTATGTACCAGTGTGTTTATATTCCTGTTTTCAGAACAACAAGGTTTTTATGTCACTCTGTCTTTCTGCTTTGGACTGGAATGATGGCAGAGTTATGCAGGTGGTGTGTGGTAGGGCTCCCTGAAAGCTCATCGGTGGGCTCATTAGAAGTCCATCTTTGGGGGAAGCAGCAGGCTTGCAGGTTCTGACAGGGGGGTTGGCTCAAGATAGTGGTTGCAGATCTTAAATGATATCATCTGAGAGACAGGCAATCTTGTTTTTGGAAGTATTTCATGCTCCAATGGTAAGAATTTAATAAAACTCACTGGATAACCATTGACAACCTGTTGACCTTTGGAGGCAAACCAATTCAAGATGGCTGCCACAGTTATTTGACCGTGAGCACAAAATGTCTCTAACTCAGTCAGTTTTACAGATAATGAGATAAAATTTGTGTAGTAGTAACTGAGACTGATCCCAGCGAATATTCTGAGTGACAACATCCCTTGAGATGGTAAATTAAATTACAGTAGTCCCTCATTTATCACGGGGGATCCGTACCCTGAAGCACTGTGATAAGTTAAAAATCGTGAAGTAGGAATAGTAGTACAAGAAATAAATAGTTATATATATATATATATATATATATATATATATATATATATATATATACACACA
>NC_056515.1:3331415-3332226 GCF_014905685.2 Nematolebias whitei | reverse complement strand
TGTCCAGCAATCACTGTGCGAGGGGCGGGGTACACCCTGGACGGGTCGCAAGTCCATTACATGGCCACAGAGACAAACGAGACGAAAAACAATTCACTCTCTCACTCACACCTAGGGACAATTTAGAGTTACCAATCAGCCTAACACGCATGTTTTTGGTCTGTGGGAGGAAACCGGAGCACCCGGAGAAAACCCACGCATGCACGGAGAGAACATGCAAACTCCACCCAGAAAGGCCCCCGGACCGGGATTTGAACCAGGGACCAGCTCGCTGAGAGGCAGCAGCTCTACCAGTTGTGCCACCGTGCTGCCCTATATATATATGTATGTAAGTTAAATCTCTGATGAACCAGATTCTACAAAAACATGTAGATTTAAATTTTTATAGGTTTTCATCATCATTTTATGTATTTGCACTCATTGTGTCTACTTTTAATGTTCATTTTTGATGTGTGGTTTTCTTTCTTGTTCACATATATACTTTACATTTTATTTTTAGCTTTGCTTTAAAGTTCTTGTTTTGTGATTTGTACATTTGTGGGTTAAAATAAAGTTGAACTGAAGGTCGTCTCTTTTCTTTAAACATGTTTTAGGGAAATATTCCTGAGAGATCCAATAGTTTTGTGTCTTTTTATGATTTTCAGCTGAGTTAACAGCCATTAAAGTGAAAACAGGATTTCATGATAAAGCTGGCACCGTTTATTTTATTATTTTTTTAATCTTCAACACTAAAAGAATATATATATATATATATATGTATATGTATATGTATATATATATATATATGTATATGTATATGTATATATATATA
>NC_056515.1:3321660-3331315 GCF_014905685.2 Nematolebias whitei | reverse complement strand
TATATATATATATATATATATATATATATGTATATGTATATATATATATATAATATATATATATATGTATGTATGTATGTATGTATGTATTTATTTTTTTAATGACCAGCTCTGCTGGTCTCACTCGATCCTCTCCTCCGGAGACAGGACGGGCAAGCTCATCTTCCCAGCTCCGAGCTCAGCTGGTGACTCGCAGAAGGCCGTTGCCAGACCCCAGCCTCGTGTCATCATGAAGGCCTGACCCGCGCAGACAGGCGGACAGAGACGGGTCTGCGATGAATGGTGGAAGCGATTTTAAAAAACATTTTACGTGTAAAAAAAACAAAAAACTTTTTTTTAAATCGCTTCAGCAATTTTTTAAAACATTTTTTGTATAAAAAAAATAATAATAATAATTTATTTAAAAATCGCTTCCACCGTCCGTCCCAGACTGTCTAGTCTGCCTGACTGCCGGGTGGGATCGGGATTCGGCCTTCATGATTACACGAGGCCGTGGTCTGGCAACGGCCTTCTGCGAGTCCCCATCTCCAGCTTCGCAGTGACCAGCGGTGCTCTGAGCACACAAGGCTGGTATCCATACCATACCATACCATACCAATTTATTTATATAGCACTTTAAACAGTGACAAAGCACACCAAAGTGCTGTACAGGGACAAACAGAACAAGCACATAGCAACAGATTACATAACAGGACACCAAAAATGTAGAAACCGACAAAAACAATAATGGATAACAACAACAACTGCAACATGACCAACACAGTGTGATGCACACAGACTCAGCACAGATCACACAGTGCTGAAAGCCAGGGAATAAAAGTGTGTTTTTAAGCGAGATTTAAAAACTGTGAGGGAGGGGGCCTGTCTAACGAGCAGAGGTAACTCATTCCAAAGTTTTGGGCCTGCTACAGAGAAGGCCCTGTCACCTCTGCGCTTGAGGCGGGTTCCTGGGACTGTTAGGAGCAACTGGTCTGCTGATCTGAGAGAACGTGGTGGGACATACGGCTGGAGCAGATCAGTAAGATAGGAGGGGGCAGAGCTGTTTAGTGATTTACATAGTATTTATATATATTTATATATATAGTATCCGGAACTCGAGCCTCTGAGTCGGCACAACGAAGGATCTTCCACGGTGACCAGCAGAACTCGGAGCCGGATAGATGACGCCCTGCCCGGCCTGGCGCTCCGAGGCTCCGGGGGGAGGACCGGGGTAGACCAGCAGAGCTCCATCCTGCTTGCTCTGAATTATGTCGTCAGCCACCAAGCACAAAAAACGCCAGCACATCATTATTAGTTGATGTGCACTGTTAACTGCTGTAATTACACATCAGTCACAAAAAACTCAAGAAAATGTCTGATAATAATGTTGTTATTGCTCTCAGGAATTCAACCCAATCCTGGACCCCCCACTAATTACAGCACACCAAATGACTTTAAAAACGCCTCTGGGCTTCATTTCCTGCATGTAAACGCTCGTAGCCTTCTGAAAAAACTTGATGCTGTGAAAATCCTGGTCAGTTCTTCTGGGGCTGATGTTATCTTTATTTCTGAGTCCTGGCTCAACAAATCTGTAATGAATAATGACGTGGCAATCAATGGATTTAACATCTACCGCTGTGATCGTCAAAAAAGGGGGGGGTGGAGTCATTATTTACATTAGAGATACCCTGGTTTCAAGTCTTGTGACTTTCAAAACAATTCCAAACCAGTTTGAAGCCTTATCTGTAAACATCACCTTGAATGGAGGCCAGGTTTTAACTGTAGTCTGCTGCTACTGCCCCCCCACAGCTTCACCTGAAGCATTAAATGCCATTAAGGAATTCCTTGGTAATTTAAAATTCACAGAGGTCTTTTTGGCTGGAGATCTCAACATTGATTGGTGTAAGTCGACCCCCCTCTGTGACAAATTCAAGGAATGTTGCTTGTCTTTTAATTTAACCCAACTGATCGACTCCCCCACCAGATTAAATAAAAGCCATCCTGACAATTCCTCCATCTTAGACCTGTTTCTAACTAATATGCCTCACAAATTCCCTGGTACAGGTGTATTCGCTGATCTTTTGAGTGATCATTGTGTGACAGCGGCTTTAAGAAATAGTAAACTTCCACCTTCTAAGCCCAGATTAATTAAAAAAAGGGATCTGAAACATTTCTGTGAACAGTCATTCCTCTGGGATCTGTCTCACTTTGACTGGCATTGTATTCTGTTAACTGATGACGTGAACTCTGCTTGGAACTATTTCCATAATAATTTCATTTATTTCCTGAACTTACATGCTCCTTTTCGTCAGTTCAGAATAAAGGGACGAGACAGCCCCTGGTTTACTCCAGAGCTAGCTGACCTCCTGCACAGGAGAGATCATCTTTGGGCCGCAGCGAGAAAATCTGACTCAGACACTGATTGGTTGAGTTTTCGACAGATGAGGAATAAATGTACAACTGCTGTCAAAGCAGCAAAACGAAACTATTTCTTATCTCAGACTTCCAAAAATCTAAATGACCCTAACAGATTCTGGAAAACAATTAAATCTCTCTCAGGCACCCCCCAATCATCTGACCTCCCATCACAACTTCTCGTTAACTCTGCTCCTGTGTCAAATAAGCACGAGATCCTGAACTGTCTCAACAAACATTTTGTTGCTTCTGGTTCTTTATTTGACACAGTAACTAATGGAAAATCAGCCACTTCACTTAATAACCAAACTTCTACAAATCAAATCCCTCCTACAAGTCAATCCTCAGTTAATCACACCTTCTCTTTTTCTCCATTCTCAGTCAGTGAGGTCAATAAACTGTTAAAAGATCTTGATCCTAAAAAATCTGCAGGTCCAGATGAACTTCCACCTTATTTCTTAAGGCTGGCTGCTCATATCATCACAGTCCCTGTGACCCACATCTTCAATCTCTCCATAAGACAAACTCCATCCCAGACACTTAGAAAACAGCCTTTGTTCTTCCTTTGCTGAAGGGAGGTGACCCCACCTCACTGAACAACTATCGACCAATCTCTAAACTCTGCATTTTAGCCAAGGTTCTAGAAAAACTGATAAACTCTCAAATCAAAAATGACCTGGACTCATTTAACATCTTACCTCCACATCAATCTGGTTTCAGGAAACAACACAGCACAACCACTGCTTCACTGAAGGTTCTTAATGACGTTGTTGAAGCACTGGATGCTAAGGATTATTGTGCTGCACTTTTCTTAGACCTGTCTAAAGCTTTTGACACTGTGGATCATAACATCTTGTGTCATAAACTCTCAGAAATCGGTTTCTCAGATCACACCATTGGTTGGTTCTCTAACTATCTTTCGACCGGAGGCAATGTGTTCAACATAATGGTACTTCCTCCAGTTATTTAACAGTCAACAATGGTGTACCACAAGGCTCAGTCTTAGGACCCACCCTCTTTACAATCTACATACATAATGTAGGTAAAAACATCCCTAATGCATCCATACATTTCTATGCTGATGACACAGTTGTTTATTGTCGAGCTAAAACAGTTTCTAAGGCTTTCCAGCTTCTGAAATCTGCATTTAACTACATCCAGACTGATTTGTTTCACCTCAAACTTGTCCTAAATGTCGAAAAAACCAAAGGGATGCTTTTTTCAAATAGGAAGTTGGTCCCAGCAGTTCTTCCTCCGATTTTATCCTCAAATGGTGTCCCCATTGAGTTTGCTGATTCCTATAAATATTTGGGTATCTTGGTCGACTCACATCTTTCTTTTAAGCTACATGTGGAAAACTTGGTAAAGAAACTGAAAATTAAACTGGGTTTCTTTTTCAGAAACAGATCCTGTCTAACCCTGAATGCTAGAAAACGCCCTGTATCTGTGACTTTCCTTCCCTCAATTGATTTTGGTGATATTATTTACATGAACGCTCCTACAAGAACCCTGCAGATGTTGGATGCTGTCTATCATGGTGCACTAAGATTCATAACTGGCTGTGATTATCGTACCCACCACTGCACCCTGTATTCATTGGTTAACTGGACCTCATTAACTTCACGCAGACTCTCTCACTGGTACATTTTCATCTTTAAATCACTTCTTGGTCTGCTGCCTTCATACATCTCCTCCTACATGTCTCTGCGTGAGTGCAGCTACGGAGTGCGCTCTCAGGACATTATTACCTGCAGTGTTCCCTCAGTGAGGACTGAACTAGGCAAAAGGGCCTTCTCCTACTCCGCTCCTGTTTCCTGGAATATCTTACAAAAAGATTTGAAGCTCTCGACCTTGACCTCTCTAAGTGGCTTTAAGAATCTGTTGGACTCCTGGCAGGGACCAATGCAGACATGTTCCTGTTTTTAGTTTTATACATTTGTCTCGGAATCTAGCAGTTTTTTTGGTTTTGTTACCTTTTTCCTTTTAGCCATCCTATTTGTTAAAAAAAAAATTCCGTAAAAAAAACTGTAGTATGAGTTTTTTATAACTGCTTATTGTTGTTGCTGTTGTCCATTGTTGTCATCTTTCTTTGTTGAAACCAGGTCTCTCTTGTAAATGAGTCCTCAAGGCTCAATGGGATTTACCTGTATAAATAAAGGTTGATTGATTGATTAGACCAAGATGTTGTCAGTATTGTTTTTAAAATCTTTAAAATAAGTCCAGCCGCTGCTCTAGTCCGAGAAATTGCAAATGGCGGATCGTTTTGAAAAGTTTCTGAAGGATCCAGTGACTCCGCCCCCGACTCCGCCCCCGACCAATCGGTGACCGACAGTGTTCTGACGTCACGTTTTAGTACCTCTTCGTTCAGGTTAGAACCACAGAGCCAAGGGTACTGAAAATAGTAACAGGTGCTAAGTACCGGTAATAATGGAAAAGCCTCAGAACCGGGCCAAGTAGGATCCAGTCAGCCCGTAACGGTACTAATGGAAAAGGGGCATAAGAGTTCTGATAAGGATGGAATTATCAGCAAGTGTCCTCCGGTGAGATCCGTAAACATTCTCGAGTGATGTCGGGGAATGGCCAAGCTGTTTGGGGGAAGAATCAATTTTGTGTTGTGTGTTTCCTTGACTGATGAAGCCGGTGAAACGTTTCAGAAAAAAAAAAGAAACTGTCCAGATGACCTGACTGAAAATTGTTGGATTGTATACCTGGATTATTGAGCATGGACTATTTTGGTTTTGAACCAGTTTGACATGACTGTCGATGAGGAAGCGGGCCGGCATCCAAGGAGGGGGTGTGCTAAAGAGACCGTCTTAGCACCAACATAACTGGTTTGTTTCACTTTGGAGTAAGCTGTTTGGGGGAAGAATCAGTTTTGTGTTGTGTGTTTCCTTGACTGATGAAGCCTTCCGGATGGAAGGTGAAATGTTTCAGCAAAAAAAAAGAAACTGTCCAGATGACCTGACTGAAAATTGTTGGATTGTATACCTGGATTATTGAGCATGGACTTTGTTGGTTTATTCTGAGTTTGTTCATGATCTAACTCTTGCATTTAATCGATGGTCTACAGCTTCTGAGGCTACTACTTTTGAAGATCTTTGTAATTTAATTGTTTTGGAACAGTTAAAAAATTCTGTACCTGAAGAAGTTGCGACTTACATAAATGAACGTAAAGTAACATCTCCATCCGAAGCAGCAGCCCTTGCAGACGAGTATGTGCTGATACACAAAAGTTACTTCAAACCACACAAGGTCATTTATCATAAGGATGATCCAACATATGGTCATTCACCTTTGTTTGGGGATTTAACCCACAAGCCTCAGCAACACTTTGATCATGGGGGACCAAAAGGACCAGTTAATCAAAATACCTGTAGATATTGTTTAGTGGAGGGTCACTGGAAAAGAGAGTGTCCCCTACTTAAATCTAAAAGGCCAGATCAGGTTAAACTGTAATGGCAGCTCCCATTGCAGTTTCTGGCCATCGGGGTCAGTTTTTTCAGTCACCGGTTAGCTCTGATTCTCATTCTAATGCTTTTTCTGCTTTCATTTCAGAAGGTGTCATGTCTTTGGTTGGTGATGACAAACAAGTCCTGATCAAAATTTTGAGAGATATAGGAGCTTTACATTCTTTTATTTTGGATTCTGTGTTGCCATTTTCTCCAATGTCAGATACTGGTGGTTGTGTTCTGGTTCAGGCCATGAGTCTAATTCCATTCTCTTCTCCTCTACATCGGATTGTTTTAACATGTGGTCTTGTAGAAGTTGATGTCACTGTAGGTGTACGATCCCGTTTGCCAGTTGAGGGAGTGCACATGACTTTGGGAAATGACTTGGCAGGGAGTGCAGTGTGGGCAGATGGTAAACCTAAGGTCTTCAAAAAGCAACTTTTGGTGTCCGCTGTAGCTCTAGCCCCTGCCAATAGTGTGCCTTCTGATATTTTTCCAACTTGTGCAGTAACCCGTGCTGCCTCTCAAATTAAAGAGAGTGAGGTTAAGACAGAATATTTTGAGTTGCCAGTTAAACTCCAGATACAATTGTGTGCTTCTAAAGATGAATTAATAGCTGAACAGAGGGTAGATACAACTTTGTCTGACCTTTTGGCCAAGGTTGTGCCAGAGTCAGTGGTGAGAGATAGTGCTTTGTGTTATTTCCTACAAGATGGGGTCTTAGTCAGGAAATGGGTTGCACAGAATGACCAGGGTTTGAAAGAGCCAGTATTTCAGGTGGTTGTGCCCTTTTTATGGCGAAGAAAGGTGTTACAGACATCACACGGAAACGTGGCAGGTCATATGTATGTTCGTAAGACTTATGATCACATACTTAATAATTTTTTCTGGCCACGTTTAAAACGAGATGCAAGTCAGTTTATTAGGACTTTTCATACGTGTCAGGTCACCAGCAAGCCAAACCAAGTATTGAGGCCAGCACCTTAATACCCAATACCAGCTACCTGTATAAGGCAGACATTTGAACATCTTATTATTTTTATTTTATTTTTGTTAATTTTATTTAATTCATTTACAGTTTAAAATAAATATGTCACATGTTGACATAAAACAAAAGTTCTGAATGAAAAGGAGTAGTTTGAAGAAAACTACCTTATATAGTCTACCCCTTTTCCCAAAAGTCAGTCTTACGGTGGCCGATAGGTGCAAACGCGTAGCAAATGGCGAAACGCGCAGCAAACATGCAAACTCAAAAACACGAAAACACAAACAAAATGCAAACACAAAAAACAAACACAAAAAATCAAATGCAAACACAAACAATAAGCACATGCAAACACAAAAAACATGCAAAAAAACAAACAAATGCAAACACTAAAACATCAAAAGCAAACACAAAAAAACGCGCACACAAAAAAATGCAAATACAAAAAACAAATGCAAACACAAAAAAGTCAAACGCAAACAAAAAATAACATGCATGCAATCACAAATAACACATGCAATCACAAATAACACATGCAAACACAAATGCAACACATGTAACAAACAAAAAAACGCTGCAAACAGTAAAATCACCAGCAAACTCGCTCCACAAAAACGGAAGTGCTCCAGACCTCTAGGGGCAGTCGAACAAAGAACAAATCATAAAAGAAACTTGGAGGAAGAAAGACATTTTCCAACCGCAAATAAATCTCACAAGAAGAAGAGGAAGAAAGAAAAGGTTTGTTTATACTTTATTCATTCAAACACGCAGTCTTTTACAATAGACCCTTTTCACATGACGTCAGACAACTTACGTTCAGACTCGATGTTGATCAGTACTTCCGGGTCTATTCTCCCTCGGGAGACCTGTCTGTAAACTTCACGGAATTTCATTCATTCAACCTTTATTTATATAGGTTAAATTACAAGATATAGTGCAAGGTAAGGTTAATAAAAACAGTATTTACGTGTTAGTTAGCTGTGGTAACGTTATCCATCATTATCAATTTACCATTCTGTAACTGTGTAAGGAAACAGCCTCCAATTGTAAAGTAAGGTAGCTAGCAGCTAACAGGTAGCTAAACTCTACACTGCTGCTGCCTGTCAGTGCTGCAACATTAAAATGTTTACTTTATCTATTAATGTATCTTCTATTAATCTTCCAACACCATTGTTTAGAATAGCATTTTAAATATTGAATTAAAAACTATATGTCAAACCATTTCCATGTTCTGATGATTAATAATTTGTCTTTTTACTTTCTTCTTGTGTCCATCTTTCTCAGCAGCAGCAGCTCAGCAAAGAGGACACCCAGAAGACCCAGGCTCTTCTGAGGATTTTAGCAGAGAGGGCGATGTGAAGGGTGAAGGAGTAGTAGTCAATCAGGAGGTTCAGTTAATCAGCTGTGGGTCATCTGCTGCTGCCCAATATCAAATTATCAGGGTTGTCTTGATGTAAAAGGAGACAAACCAGTCTAGAGCCTCCCTGCTCCTTCAAGTCACACTTCTTGGAAGAACATTCATTACTGCAAGCAGTTGTGTTGGAAATCTTTCAGTATATCTTATCTTTATTTAAAAAAATCTATTAATGAATGAATTGATGTGAAAAATTTTGTCAAAACTTTTTTAAATAGCTTGTCTTCAGTAATCTGCATATGTACAGCTTTTACATTTCAATTGCATCTGTTTGTACATTTTACACATCTTGTAATGTATGTGGAGGAAATGATCAAATTAAATCTTCTATTGTGAACAATTAAACAAGGTTTGTTGCAGCTTCTTGCAAACATCCATTTAATAATTTTAATGAACACTGTACATGGAGCAATGTTGTAAAGATATACACACACACACACACACACACACACACACAGGAGGGCACTTCTTAATTGTCAGCTGCTGGATTTTCATTTCTAGGGACAAAACTTGGCTCTCCAACTCTTGAATTCTCCGTGCAGCATCATCCAGTTGACCTAAGGGAAAAGAAAGTATAAACATTAATAGACATCACTTATCCACCTATCAATTTCCTGTTCATTTATTAATTATCTTTTGTATTACAGCATTTCTGTCAGGGTTTGGTGGACAGGAACAAACCCAGTAGTGCAGACAGGACTCAACTCGGCAGATTAAAAAACTAAATATTTTAATTGTGAGTGTATTTACAAAATAACAGCTGACATGGCAGCAAAACTTACATGTAAACGGAAGGCTCAGAGGGAAACTCAGGGAGGACTCAGGAGAGCTCAGGGGAGACGCAGGAGAACGCAGGAGAACACAGGAGAACACAGAGACCCAACGAATACGACCCGACGAGGAACAAAACAGAACAGATGGCTTAAATACATGGACAAGACGAGACGTGATTACAAACAGCTGTGACGAGACAAGGGTGGCACCAATTAAACTGACGAGGAAACACTAGGGAAACACAGACACAAACAGAGCCAGCAAATGGTACCATCCTTACAGTATCCCCCCCCTCAAGGACGCCTCCAGGTGTCCCCAAAAAAAACCCCTCCCGAAGGACTTGGGCGGGTGGAGGGCGGCACTGCAAGGGTGGAGGGCCAGAGGAAACACAAGGAAGAACACAAGGACCTGAAAGAACTAAGGCAAACACAAGCAGGAAAAACACAAAAGATCTGAACGGTCAAGAGACCGTCCCTCCCGGCCGTCCATCACGGGACCCACGTTCAGGAGGACGGCCGGGTGGCCGTCCATCACGGGACCCACGTTCAGGAGGACGGCCGGGAGGCCGTCCAACACGTGGGACCTTGGAGGTCGCGGCAGGCGGCGATGACGACGAGGAGGCCGCGGCAGGCGGCGATG
>NC_056515.1:3321216-3321650 GCF_014905685.2 Nematolebias whitei | reverse complement strand
ACGACGAGGAGGCCGCGGCAGGCGGCGATGACGACGAGGAGGCCGCGTCTGGCGGCGAAGAGGCCTTGGGAGCCGCGTCTGGCGGCGAAGAGGCCTTGGGAGCCGCGTCTGGTGGCGAAGAGGCCTTGGGAGACGCGTCTGGCGGCGAGGAAACCTTGGAGGATGCAGCATGCATCATAGAGTCCTGGGGAGACGCAGCATGTGTCATAGAGTCCTGGAGAGCTGTAGCAGCCGATATGGAGGACCATGGAGGCGAGTCCTCAGTGGTAGTGGAGGACGCCAACCCCTCTGGAGACTTGGAGGACGCCGACCCCTCTGGAGACTTGGAGGGCACCGACCCCTCTGGAGACTTGGAGAGCGCCGACCCCTCTAGAGACTTGGAGAGCACCGACCCCTCTGGAGACTTGGAGAGCGCCGACCCCTCTGGAGACTTG
>NC_056515.1:3316197-3321206 GCF_014905685.2 Nematolebias whitei | reverse complement strand
ACCCCTCTGGAGACTTGGAGAGCGCCGACCCCTCTGGAGACTTGGAGGGAGCCGCAGATGACGTGGGAATCTGGAGAACTGCAGAGTGCGACATTGAGTCCTGGGGAGCTGTAGCTTGCATCATGGATTCCAGGGGAGCTGCAGCGGACGGTGTGGGAACCTGGAGAGCTGCAGCGGACGGCGTGGGAACCTGGAGAGCTGCAACGGACGACAAGGGAACCTTGGAGTTGACAGCAGGCGACGAGGGGACCTGGGAGTTGGTAGCAGGCGACGAGGGGACCTGGGAGTTAGCAGCAGGCGACGAGGGGACCTTGGGAGTTGCTGCTGCTGTCGGCGGAGAGGCCAGGGGAGTTGCTGTTGCTGACGATGGAGAGGCCAGGGGAGTTGCTGCTGCTGATGACGGAGAGGCCTGGGGACATCAAGTGGACCGGACTCGCCGAACCGAACAGGAGTGGACCGGAGCTCCCGCGGGACATCGGATCTCGCCCCCACCGGAAACCTGAGAGGTGAGGCGGCGGACCCGGGTCCCACAGAAACACCAGAACCAACTCTAAGACTCTGCTCAGCCAACGAGACCGGGCCGGTCGCTGCGGACTGCCCCCGGGACCGCTTTCTACCTCCCCGGCGACGGTGGGAGAGTCAGGGGACAGGAACAAAACAGAATTCGTCCTCCATTTCTTCGTCCTCCCCCGACGTCCACCCCGAATAGCCGGGCGAGGCGGACTCAGAAACAGGGACCTGGTGGGTTCCCCGGTGCCGAGCTCTGTTCTCCTCGAGGACCAGGAGTGGTGACAACAGGATTTCCACCTCCTGGTCATAATGTCCTTGTGAGCGGACGGGCCTGGTGCAGAACCCGCCGCACCGGATTGTAGTCTTGCTCATCTCAGGAGGCTCGGAGGGGAAAAAGAAAAAAAGTAAGTTGCCGAGAGAGCCCTGCCCGCTGGGTTCTGATGTGTGGTCGGGTCGTAATGTCAGGGTTTGGTGGACAGGAACGAACTCGGCAGATTAAAAAACTAAATATTTTAATTGTGAGTGTATTTACAAAATAACAGCTGACGTGGCAGCAAAACTTACATGTAAACGGAAGGCTCAGAGGGAAACTCAGGGAGGACTCAGGAGAGCTCAGGGGAGACAGGAGAACGCAGGAGAACACAGGAGAACACAGAGACCTAACGAATACGACCCGACAAGGAACAAAACAGAACAGATGGCTTAAATACATGGACAAGACGAGATGTGATTACAAACAGCTGTGACGAGACAAGGGTGGCACCAATTAAACTGACGAGGAAACACTAGGGAAACACAGACAGAAACAGAGCCAGCAAATGGTACCATCCTTACAATTTCTCCTATTACTCATTACTGCCTTGACAGCTCTGTGGTGAAGATATATTTTAAAAAAAATTCAAAGGGGAAAACACAAAATATGCTATATTTTCCATAAAGTATAAAGCTGCTCCTCCTCATTCAAATCATTTCATGTATTTACTGACAATCTCCCCACCAATAGCAAGTCCAAAATGTTCTGAATACAACCCCGAGATGGTTACAGTGTTATTCACTGCCATATATTTTTTCTACAATAATTTTCTGCAATAATAACCGAGAGAAGGATGGCAGGCAGAGTTGTGATCTTTTGCCACTGCGCCTGCAGGTAATGCCTCCTCTGTACAGTTCCTGGGGTCAGGCATCTCCTGGGAGTCATCCTGGCCAGCAGCACTTAGACGCTTTCTTGCTCACAGGTAAACTGACTCACAAGCTTGTGAGTGTCTCCCTAGAGATGGGAAATCAGACACTTCGTGGTCATGACACATTTTTGTTTATAATATTTTTTAAAATGTTTAGCACTATCCTCCCTCCATTTACCCCCATCATTCCAGCAAAATCTAAATCTACTCTAATCTAGGGGAGTGGTGGCACAGAGGTTAGAAAAGGTGGGCCTGTGATTGGAAGATCGCCGGTTCATGCCCCGGTACAGACATCATCAAAAATGTGGGTGGGGTAGGTGAAGCACCCACACTTGCCCCCACCCTCATTCGTCCCACTTTGGACCCTTGAGTAAGGCCCTTACTGGTCTGTGTGGGTGGGTTTGCGGTACACCTCAGTTTGCAAATGTCCTCTATCAGAGACTGAGACCTCACAGTCCAAGAAAGCCAACTTGCCATTTTTTACATCTTCTCGTGTGAACTTGATGTATTTATCCACAGAGTTGATGTGGTCAGTAAAATGTTGGGTAAAATTAAATCTCAGGAAGTCCAACATTTTACTGACCACATCAACTCTGTGGATCAAGTTCACACGGGAAGACGTAAAAAATGGCAAGTTGGCTTTCTTGGACTGTGAGGTCTCAGTCTCTTTCAGAGGACATTTGCAAACTGAGGTGTACCACAAACCCACCCACACAGACCAGTATTTGCAGTTTGACTCCCATCACCCTTTGGAGCACAAGTTAGGAGTCATCAGGACTCTGTATCACAGAGCAGACAGCATCCCCACAAACTCAGGAGCCAGGCAGAGGGAGAAATTCCACACAAGACAGGCTCTAGAGCAATGTGGATATCCTAACTGGCCCTTCCTGAAAGCAGAGAAGAAACCCAAACAGGACTCCAGTCAGCCATCAGGTGAAAAGGAGGAACCCAGACCCAGACCAGTGGTCATTCCTTATGTTGCGTGAGTATCAAAGAAACTGAGACGTTTATTTTCTAAACATAACGTCCCAGTGGCTTTTAAACCCCAAAATACATTACGGCAAAGACTGGTTCATCCCAAAGATCCAGTCCCCTGGCACAAACAGAGTAATATTGTGTATGCTGTTCAGTGTCAGGAGGGCTGTGATCAGTCTTACATCGGGGAAACTAAACAGCCACTGGCCAAAAGGATGGCCCAGCACAGAAGCGCAACACCATCAGGCCAGGATCCTGAGGTCTACACTCATCTCCAGGCCAGCAGTCACTCTTTCAGCGATGAAAATGTTCACATCCTGGACAGAGAGGAACGATGGTTTGAGAGAGGAGTAAAGGAGGCCATCTTTGTGAAAAGAAATCGTCCATCATTAAACAGGGGTGGAGGCCTCCGGGTTCAACTGTCCCCCTCTTACAATGCTGTGATTGCTAGTATCACTCAGCCCTCTGTGAATAGTAAACAGCCATCAGGTGCTAATGATCCATTGTTAGGCTGATGGTCCTTCTTGACCATGTGATCTGCTGGTTTTGGTTGTCAGCAGCAAACTGGTTGATCCACTCTGAGAAGGTGCTATTTAAGAGACTGAGCTGAAAACAGCACCTCAGACTGAGGAAGTCTCTTGGATGAGAGACGAAACGTTTCTAGATTTTTTTGCTTTGATTTGTTTTTTGCTTTTTTGAATGTCCAGAGGACCAGATTGAACTTTTTTGAACCTTTTCCAGAACTTTGGATAAAAATGACAAGTGTGAAATTGGCCTAAAATTAGAAAAAGCTGTAGGATCTAAACCCGTTTTTTTAAGAAGAGGCCTGACCACAGCATGTTTGAAAACAGACGGGACATAACCTGAACTTAGACAGCTATTAATAAATGTCAGAAGACAAGGACCAATAACATCCAAGGACTGCTTGAACATCTTAGAGGGAATGATGTCCAGGGTACAGTTTGTAGGTTTCATCTGCTGAACCACCTTAACGAGGTGACGTAGTGAGACCAGGTGGAACTGATCAAACACAGCAGAGGTTATTGAGGGAGCACATAACTGAACAGCATTATAGGTACTGACAATGTTCTGCTTGATAGAGTCTATTTTGTTCACAAAGTAATCAAGAAAACCATCACAGGTAGACTGTGTAGCAGTTTTCAGAACATTGATGGAGGGATTAAAGACAGACTGAATGGTATTAAATAAAACCCTTGGCCGATTACAACTGGTAGAAATTAAATTAGAAAGATATTGTGATTTGGCCTGCTGAACAGCTTTTTGATATTCATAAAGACAGTCTCTCAGTATGTCCTGGGACACATGAAGCCTGTCTTTCTTCCACCTGCGTTCTGCTTTCCTGCAGCGTTGTCTAAAAGTCCGAGTGGTACCATTAAGCCAGGGATCTGGCTTGATTTTTGTAGAAGTCTGTCTTAAAAGAGCGATGGAGTCCAAGATCTTTGTAGAAGTGTATTGAAAGGAGGTGATAAATTCTTCTGGATGTAGAGATGAGTCCAGACTTTCAGCAGAGTAGAAGTCAGTGCTTCTAAACGCAGCAGCAAACTGACCTGGGGTGGAGGGAGTGATGAAGCGGCAGCGACGTGCTGGAAGCATAGTTTTTACTGGGGGAGGAGTGGAAAATTCAAATATAATAGGAAAGTGGTCTGAAATACAAGTGTCCAAAATGTTTATAACAGATACACGAAGGCCGTGAGAGATGATTAAGTCCAAAGTATGACCATGACTCTGTGTGGACCCTGACACAGATTGTGACAGGTTAAAATAATCCAGAAGGCTTTGAAAGTCAGCAGCGAGTTGGTTACAGGGACAGCAAATGTTAAAATCACCACATGAAAGCAAACTGTCAAATTTTGGCAACAGTTCAGCTAATATTTTTCAGTCAGGTCATCTGGACAGTTTCTTTTTTTGTGCTGAAACGATTCGCCTTCGATCCAGAAGGCTTCATCTGTCAAGGAAACACATAAAACAGATTCTTCCTCCAACAGCTTACTCCAAAGTGGAACAAACCAGTTCTGCTTGTGATTAGATGGTCTCTTTGTCAATGTCAATGTCAATTTATTTATATAACACATAAAAACAACAAAAGCTGACCAAAGTGCTTTACAGTTAAGACAAATTAAAAATTAAAAAAAGAGCAAAAATGCATCTAGTGCTACTCAAAAACATAAGTTGACAGCAAAAACAACACACAACAACAATAAAATCAGCTCAACTTGTTCTCAGACAATGCGTGGAAGAAATGCCAAGGAATACAGATGAGTCTTGAGCAAGATTTAAAAGTCTCAACAGTCTGAGCGCTCTTTAAATTCTCAGGTAAACTGT
>NC_056515.1:3297585-3311197 GCF_014905685.2 Nematolebias whitei | reverse complement strand
ACAGTATATATTCAGGCATTTTAAACACTTCCCACACTCTTGCAATATTCTGAACAATGTTTTTAAACTCTAAACACTCTAAAAGAGCGAAGAATGTCATGATTTCAGCTCTCTGCCTCCGGCAGCACTCTCAGATACGCCCATTTCTCAGCTCTGTATGGAGATAAGTGGATCAGCTGCAATAATGGACTGTACTTGGATTGTACTTCTATAGCGCCTTTCTATCTTATCAAGACACTCAAAGCACTTTACACTACAATCTGTGCCTCATTTACCCATTCATACAGCTCTATACTAGATCTCTACCAAGCTAATTGAACAAATCATTCTAAAGAGACTAATCAGAGCTTTTAACATTCATACACCGATGGGACACACATCAGAGGCAATGAGGGATTCAGTGTCTTGCCCACGGACACTTTGGCATGTGACTGCTGGTGGATTTGGACCCCCCACTCTTGCATTGGAGGACAACTGCTCTAACCATTCAGCCACAGCTGCCCTGACAACTTGCCTTTTTTCTCCACTGTGGTGGCTCATGAAATGGGCCATAACATGGGCATGAATCACGACAGAACTCAATGCACCTGTGATAGTAAAACTTGCGTCATGTAAGAAGGTGTTAGTGGTTCCACCCAGTTCAGCCATTGCAGCATGGGAGACTTTGAGATGCTATTTATCCGTGGAGGAGACATTTGTCTGAGAAATCTACCCACCTCATCAAATGTGATCAGTACTGCTATATGAGGCAACGACCGTCTGGATGGAGGAAAAGAATGTGATTGTGGCACACCAGAGGAATGCAAGAACCAGTGCTGTAATGCTGCTACCTATAAACTCACACATTGGTTTTATTGTGCTCAAGGAGCATGCTGTGAAAAGTGTCAGCTCAAAGTTGCTGGAACACCATGCAGAAATTCTGCAGATACCTGTGACCTTGCTGAGTATTGTAACGGCACCAGTTCATTTTGTCCTGATAACTACTACATCATGGATAGACTGCCCTATGGAAATTATTCTGCGTACTGCTATGAAGGCTGCTGCCGGACGTATGATTACCAGTGCAGACATCAAATTCTGCAAAAAAGCAGCTTTCAGTATGAAAATATTAAAGGAAATGTATTTGGAAATTATGGAATCAAACCCAATGGAGATTACATAATTCAACCTTTATTTAGACAGATTAATCCCATTTAGCCATGAGAACTCATTTACAAGAGAGAACTGATTATTAATTAGAGACCTGATTATTTACATCAAATGTAAAGTGGAAAATGCCATGTGTGGAAAGGTGCAGTGCACTAAAGTGGATTTGTATAGTCATCCTGCTGATGCCCAAATCAGTATCGAAACTGTTCAAGGTTCCAACTGTGTTAATTCTGACTTCAACCTTGGCACAGATGTGCTTGATCTAGCCTATGTTAACTCTGGCAGTCCTTGTGCTGAAGAGACCTGTTGAGAGTTCCAGTGTGTAGACGCTTCGGTTCTACTGCCCAACTTGACGTGCTGCTGAAACCACCTGCAATGGACAAGGTGTTTGTAATAATCTTTGACATTGTCACTGCTTCGACAGCTGGGACCCATCCTACTGCGATAGAGCAGGATCACGTGGCAGTATTGACAGCGGTCCTGCTCAAATAGATTTCTCCCTCAGGAACGGCCTGCTGATCTTCTTACTATTGGTGATTCCTGTTCTCGTGGCTCTCATTCTGGTGCTCCTATACATGTTTAAAAGGGATTCTTTGGATGTTTGCCTGAAAGGAAGATGCAAATCACGTAATGCAAGAAATAAAAATGCACAAGGAAATGGTCAGACAACTACAACAACTTAGCCTCCTCCACAAGTTTTACCTGACAGGCCTCCAAATCCACCAGCTACTTCAGTTCCAATTTCTGGTTTCAGATCTGGAAGTTGTCCCACAGCTGCGGGCTGCACACAGGTGCTAAATTATTTAAAATAATTTATTTTAAATAAAAAAATCCATGCCGATCATGCTGATCAGTTATTTTAAGGACAGAGATTTGTTTTTAAGAGCAGAAGCAGAAAAGTGAAAGAAAATCTCTGATGTAAATTCAAAAAAGTTCAAGACAAAAACAGTTCAGATATATTAGGAAGCTTTGCTTAAATTTATAGTTTTATTTACCAGTAGTTATAATTTTACAGTCACTCTTTGTCAGGCAGGTTGAAAAATATGCAGTGTAATCCTTGAAATGCACAGATACGGCCACGCGCCTCCTCCTGTCTTGTCTGCTCCAGACCACACACATAGTTGAATTACTGCACCCACGCAGGCAATGTAGAACCAATCTGTGCATGCACCTAACAGAAACTGAAACTTACCACTTGTGTATGTTGACCTGCGTCAAAAGTGAGTCATTGACAGATGTGGTACAGAGAATCCGGTGCTTTTTCAAAAAAGTTTTTTTGTCTGTTTTTTTTTTTTTTCTGTGCGGCCCGGTACCAATTGACCCATGGACCGGTACCGGTCCGCGACCCGGTGGTTGAGGACTCCTGATTTACATAAGAACAGCCCTCATTCTCTCTCTGAAACTGAAGGTTTCTGAATCAAGGTCTCAGAGTGGAGACTTTCGGGAGAACAACCCACAGAGGTGTGAAATGCTCCACAATTGTGAATCCGCATCATGTGCACTGCACGTGGTTGGAGTCCAACTTTGTCTTCACTAACTTCTTCTTCTTTCGGCTTTTCCCTCTTTAGGGTTCGCCACAGCGAGTCATCCTTCTTCATTTCTCTCTGTCCTCTGCATCCTCTGTCCTCACTTCAACAATCTCCATGTCCTCTCTAACTGCATCCATATATCTCCTCTTTGTCTTTTTCCTGCAGCTGCATTTCTAACATCCTTCTACCAACATACCCACTGTCCCTCCTCTGTACATGTCCAAATCATCTCAACCTGCCCTTTCTAACTTTATCTCAAAGTTGTTCAACCTGTGCTGTACCTCTGATTATCTCATTCCTAATTGTATCCATCCTTGGACAGATCTGGTTGACAAGCCGCAGACTGACGAAGTCCTCTGGATGGCGGACGAAACGTTTCGTCACTTAAAGAAACCGGTCCAGATGACTGGATTTAACCATTTTTGTTGTTATCTACCTGGATGATTGAGCTTACAAAACTTTCTTATCCATCCTTGTCACTCTTAAGGAGAACCTCGACATCTTCATTTCTGCCACTTCCAGTTCTTTCTTCTGTCGTTTTGTCAATGACACTGTCTCCAGACCATACAACATAGCTGGTCTCACCACTGTCCTGTAAACTTTTCCTTTGTCCATTGCTGAAACCCTTTTGTCACAAATCACTCCTGAAACTTTTTTTTCATCCAGTCCATCCTGCCTTGACTCTCTTTTTCACCTCTTTACCACATTCCCCATTTTTCTGGACTGTGGACCCCAAGTACTTGAAGCCCTGCACCTCTTTGTGACCTCTACTCCTTGTAGCCTCATTATTCCACTGGCTTCCTTCTCATTCACACACATGTACTCTGTCTTACTGTGGCTCACTTTCATTCCTCTTCTTTCAAGTGCATACCTCTACCCATTCGAGTTCTCTTCCACCTGTTCCTTGTTCTCACCACAGATCACAATATCATCTGCAAACATCATAGTCCATGGGGATTCCTGCCTGACCTCATCATCACTTCACTTCCTGCTACCGTTGCGGTCTGCAGCATATCAGCTCCTCTGCAGCCTCAAAACAACAAAACTGACCTGATCTGAACCTGATTAAAAGTTTGGATCTTCTTCGAAGTGACTTTGCCGCTCACTGACTGCAGAGAGCCATACGGAGCCAACCGGGAATTTGGGCCTAGACTACTTCCAGCCCCAGCGGTCAGCGGTCAGTTCAAGTGTTGCTTAACAGCTCAGGTGGCTTCTTGTGCTGGAGACGTTGTTCGGAGGTCTGGCGCATCTGAACATTTTTATCCGTATTTCTCTGGATTATTTGGATTCATTTGGGACCATTTTATGGTTTTTGCTGGTACTCAGAAGGTCCACTTCTCTTCAAAAGTGTGAAAACACTCTTCCAGCCTCAGTGGTTGGCTGAGCACAACTTGCCGGTACAGGAAGTCTCTCGGGCAGGGAGATGCTGTTCGGAGGATTGGTGTCTTCACTGGAGCTTCACCGGAGCTTATCTAGATATTCATCTGCATTCTTCTGGATTATTTTTTGTTTTGATTTGCTTTGTTCTGACTTTTGTGACCTCTAAGAGTCAGTGGAAACACGTACCCACCGGCACTTCATCATACAAAGGAATTTTCTGTATTTGTCTGTAAATGGAGGAGAGTAATTGGTTCGATGCATCACAACTCAGATTGCTTGATCTATGAGCGAGGTACTGTGGCAACCATTGCTGTTTTTCTCTTTTTTCTGCTGTTCTGAGCCATTTCTTTTCTAATTGCTACTATTAGAAAACAAAAATGCTTCGTTTTAAACCTAGAATGATTGTAAAACAGAATATGAAGTATTTTTATGAACAAGCCTTTCTTTGAGATCTGTTCCACTTTGACTGGCATTGCATATAATTTATTGATATGTGAATCTTGCTTGGAACTATTTTCATAAGTTTCATTCATTTTGTAAATACACACGCTCCATTTTGCCAGTTCAGAATAAAGGGCTGGGATAGCCCCTGGTTTACTTCTGAATTAGATAACCTATTGCACAGGAGGGACCAGCTCTGGGCAACAGAAAGACAGACTGCTTCGGACATCCATTGGTTGCAGTTTCGTCTGGTAAGGAATCACTGTACAACTTCCATTAAAGCGGCAAAACAAAACTACTATTTATCTCAGACCTCTAAAAATCTAAATGATCCTAAGAGCTTCTCAGAGAGTCAGAGTCAGAGAATCTTTATTGTCATTCGCAACTCACATGGTACATGTGGTGGAGCGAAATTATGTACACAGGGTCCCAGTTACATCTAACAATAAAATGTATAAGAAAAACAGTACTAACATCTAAGATATGAACTAAGAAAAGCATCAACTAAATATACACTAAGCACTCATAACATTAAAACATTGAACATCAGCACAAACATGAACATGAGTCTGTGTGAGCGGATGTGCACGCATGAACACATCAACATTTAAACAGATCAGCAGCAACATGATGTGATTTTTTACAGTGATTATTCTAGTTAGAGATTTGTGAGTCTAACAGCCTCAGGGTAGAAGCTCTTCCTCAGTCTAGTGGTTCTACACTTAATGCTCCTCAACCTCCTTCCTGAGGGGAGTGGGGCAAAAAGTGTGTGTGCTGGGTGAGTGAGGTCCTTCATGATGCAGGTGGCCCTCTTCCTGCATCTAGAGGTGTAGATGTCTATGATGGTGGGGAAGCTGACTCTGACAGTCTTCTGTGCAGCCTTCACCACTCTCTGCAAAGTTTTTCTTTCTGCAGCTGTGCAGCCTCCATGCCACACGTTGATGCTGGAGCACAGGATGCTCTCCACTGCACACCTGTAGAAGGTGAGGACTGAGCTTCCCAGACCAGCTCGCCTCAGCCGTCTGAGGAAGTATAGTCTCTGATGAGCTTTCTTGATCAGGCTGGTGGTGTTGTTGCTCCAGCTGAGGTTGTCATGCATGTGTACACCCAAGTACTTGTATCTGGAGACCACTTCCACCGCAGATCCTCTTATGTTCAGGGGGGTGTAGTAGTTTTGTTCCTTCTGAAGTCCACAATCATTTCCTTTGTCTTCTTCACATTGATGTGAAGGTTATTCTCTTTGCACCAGCTCTCCAGGTGTTCCACATCTTGCCTGTAGCTGGACTCATCATTGTTTGTGATGCATCCCACCACCGCTGTATCATCTGCAAACTTTACAATGTGACAGCCTGGATGGGTAGCTGCACAATCATACGTGAGCAGAGTAAACAGGAGGGGGCTCAACACACATCCCTGAGGAGAGCCAGTGCTGAGGGTTATGGTGGAGGAGGAGAAGTTGTGGATCCTCACTAACTGTGGTCTGTTTGTTAAGAAGTCTAGTACCCAGTTGCAAATGGAGGGGCTTAGTCCTAGTGTGGATAGTTTGTCCATCGGGGTTTGGGGGATCATGGTGTTGAAGGTGGATGTGAAGTCCACAAAGAGCATACGGACGTAAGAGTTTTTCTGCTCCAGGTGGTTGAACACAGTGTGGACTACAGAGGAGATGGCATCCTCTGTTGATCGGTTCTCACAGTATGCATACTGATGAGGGTCCTCGTTGATGTTGATGGTTGTTTTGATGTGAGTCATGACCAGTTTTTCGAAGCATTTAGCGACTATCGGGGTGAGGGCCACTGGCCGATAGTCATTCAGACCAGTCACTGTAGAGCTTTTTGGGACTGGGATGATGGTGGCAGTCTTCAGGCAGGTGGGAACTGTCTCCAGGGTAAGTGAGGTGTTAAAGATATCTGCCAGCACCTCGCAGAGCTGATCAGCACATTCCTTCAACACTTTTCCGGGGATGTTGTCTGGGCCAGTTGCTTTGTGCGGATTAATCCTCTTGAAGGTACTCCTTACTTCGGCTGAGGTCACGCTGAGATGCTCTTCATCCGGTGGTGAGGTGAGTCTGGTGCTGGGTGGTCTGTTCGGGTCTTCAAAGCGTGCATAGAACTTGTTGAGGGCATCAGGCAGAGATGGGTCTTTGGGGCATTGTTCGCTCCTTCCTTTATAATCTGTTATGCACTTAATGCCCCTCCACATGCTCCAAGGGTCTTGTGAGATGATTTGACCCTCGATCCTCTGTGCATATGTGGCCTTGGCCCTCTTAATACCAGCAACTAGCTCTTTTCTTGTCCTACTCAGCTCCTCTGAGTTTCTAGACCTGAAGGCAGTGTTCCTGGCTTCCAGCAGGGTACGCACCTCTGCATTCAGCCAAGGTTTTCTGTTTGGGTAGCTTTTAACATTTCTGATAGTGGAGATGGTGTCAGTACGTGTACTAATGTAACCCAGAACTGAGGATGTGTATTGGTCCAGATCAAGCGATCCTCCATTTTCAGCAGCTTCTCTGACAACCTGCCAGTCTGTTCAGTCAAAACAATCTCTCAGTATGGGGCCACTGTCCTGGATCCAGCATTTAACTTTCTTTTGTACCGGTCTGGAGCGTCTCAGCGGGGGCATGTAAGCAGGAGCCAGGAAGATTGAGATGTGGTCGGACAGTCCTAGGTGGGGGCGGGGTTCGGCTTTGTATGCATATTTTACGTTCGTGTAAACACGGTCCAGCATGTGGTCTCCACGTGTTGGAATTGCCACATGTTGATTAAAGCTTGGGAGACAGTCCTTTAGATTCACATGATTAAAGTCTCCGGCTACAACGTAAAGAGCTTCGGGGTGTTTGCTCTGCAGCGAGCTGATGATATCATGAAGCTCCTGTAGTGATTCATTAGCATTAGCATCCGGAGGAATGTAAACGACAGTGATGAAAGTTACCATGAACTCGCGGAGTAGATAATGTGGCCGACATTTCACTGTTATTTGCTCCAAAGCCTTCGAGCATGAGCTATTTACAACAGTACAGTTCGTGCTGGAAAACTATTAAATCTCTTGATGGCAGCGGTCACTTATCTGACCTGCCATCACAATTATTTGTAAATGGTAAATGGACTGTACTTATATAGCACCTTTCTATCTTATTGAGATACTCAAAGCGCTTTACAACACAATCTGTGCCCCATTTACCCATTCATACAGCACTCTACTATATCTCTACAAAGCTAATTGAACAAATCATTCTAAGGAGATTAATCAGTGCTTTTTATCACATTCATACACCGACGGGACACACATCAGAGGCAATGAGGGGGTTCAGTGTCTTGCTCAAGGACACTTTGGCATGTGACTGCTGGTGGATTCGAATCCCCAACTCTTAAATTGGAAGACGACTGCTCTAACCACTCAGCCACAGCCTCCCTTAAATTTATCAACTCTGCTCCTGTGTCATATAAGCAGTAGAGGCTAAATTGTTTCAACAAACATTTTGTTGCCTCCAGTTCCTTGTTTAATACAGTTTCTAGTGGTGCCTTAAGGTGTAAATGAACAACATTTGAAAAAACAGAATTACATTTGGAAAAAAACAGAATCACATTAGAAAAAAAATGGAATTACATTAAGCCAAAGCGGAAGTGGCCGAAGCAGAAGTGTCCCGAATCGCATTAGAAAAAACAGAATTACATGTGAAAAAATGGAATTACATTAAGCCAAAGCGGAAGTTGCCCAAATCACATTAGAAAAAACAGAATTACATTTGAAAAAATAGAGTCACATTAGAAAAAACGAAATTACATTTGAAGAAATGGACTCACATTTGAAAAAACGGAATTACATTTGATAAAAACAGAATGATATTTGAAAAAACGGAATTACATTAACCCAAACAGGAAGGGTTTTTTTTTTTTTACTGTATTAACAGCATAAAACCGAATAACTGAACAATATACAGTACACACACAACAGAGATGTGTGTACTGTATATTCTAAAAAAGTTGTCATGTCCTCTGGATGTTCAAAAAACAACAACAAAAAATAAATAAAATCATAGAAACATTTCATCTTTCATCTGAAAGGCTTCTTCAGTCTGATGAGCTGTGTTCAGCTCAGTCTTATAAATAGCACCTTCTCATAGTGGGTCAACCAGTTTTTTGTTGACATTCAAAACTAGTTGTTCACATGATCAAGAAGGACCATCAGCCTAACAATGGATCGTTAGCACCCTGATGGCTGCTTGCTTACCACAGGGGGCTGAGTGATACTATCAATAACAGCATTGTAAGAGGGGGACAGTTAAACACGGAGGCCTCCACAGGACCTGACTTAGGCCCTATTAACGTGGACACGATGGGGGGAAACGTAGGTTTTTTCGTATGTTAATTAGAGGAAAAGATTTGCGTTGACACAGTCAGATTTTGTGTTTACATGCATCCAAAGAGACAAAGAGGTGTAGTCATGCAGGCGAAGGTCAGAACCGAAGACAGAAGGCTTAATAATCCAAGGGGTCGAGCGAGAGACAATGTCCAGGTGAGTTGTGGGTCCAGGAGCCGGGAGGTCAAACCGAGAGGTAAGGACAGGAACCAGGAGCGGGACAGGAATGAGGAGAACAGGTAAACTATGACAGGGGAACACTATGGCTAGAGAGAAACAAAACAGGATAATGAACGCAAGGTTGCTTGCAGAAAACTGTTTTCATCTACCAGGCGCTGAAGAGGAGAAAGAGTGAAGCTTATAAAGGTTGAGAGTGACAGGTGCAGCCAGTTGAGCTCTAATCAGCTGCTGCTGGCTGCCGTGAAGACAAAGCTAAACAAACATGCCCTCTACCAGCATGCAGAGAAGACAAACTAAAATGCACATGTATAAATAAACACTGCAGGAGCGGACAGAATAAATTAAGCTTACAGGATAGATCTACTGAAAACTTTAAAAGGTGATCATGGTGACAGAAAATATAATCTAAGGGACGTGATACGTGACAGATCCCCCCCTCAAAGAACGCCTCCCGGCGTTCCACCAAGTTGCTCGGGGTGCCCGCAATGAAAGTCCCTGATGACAGAATCATCCAGAATGTGACGGGAGGGGACCCAGGACCGCTCCTCCGGTCCGTACCTCTCCCAATCGACAAGGTACTATAGCCCCCGACCCCTCCGTCTTGAACGGAGGAGTCGGCGAACAGTATAGGCGGGTGAGCCGTCAATCAGACGGGCAGGTGGGGGGGAGCAAACAGGCGAGTGGTACTGGGAGGAAGTGACCAGTTTAATACATGAAACATGGAATGTGAGATGAACACATAAAGTCTTGAGTAAAGTCAGACGAATAGAGATGGGATTGATAACTTTGGAGATAGGAAAGGGGCCGATGAAGTGGGGGGCGAGCTTGTGGGACGAGACCTTAAGTGGGAGGTCCTTAGTGGAAAGCCACACTCTCTGTCCCACGGCATAGTCAGGTTGGGGAGTTCTGTGGCGGTCAGCCTTCCTGGTGTAGGCCGCTCTGGACTTTAATAGCTCCTGTTTGGCCCTCCTCCTAACTCTCTGGCAACAGAGGGCAGCCATGTGAGCTGAGGGAACAGAGGCTTCACGTTCTTGTGACGAGACTGCAAGTGGTTGAAAATCAAAAACAACATAAAAAAGGAGACAACCTTGTGGCTGAGGAGAGGACAGAATTAAGAGCATGCTCGATCCAAGGCAGAGATGAGCTCCATTTCTCCGGATCCTGTTGACATAGGAGCCTCAGTTTGCCCTCCACTTCCTGATTAGCTCTCTCTGTCTGGCCATCCAATTCAGGGTGGAAACCAGAGAAGAGGCTAACGGAAATGCCCAATAGGTCACAAAACTCTTTCCAAAAGTGGGAGACAAACTCGGGCCCCCGATCCGAGACAATGTCAAGCAGCAGTACGTGGAGCCTAAAAACCTCCCGTGCCATAATGTGGGTAGGTCCTTGGTGGAAGGTAGCTTCTGCAGGGGAACTAAATGAATCATTTTAGAGAAACAGTCAATGATGTATTAGATGAATGACAGTAAAGTTATTGGAAGGTTGGAGGCCAGTTATGAAGTCCATATCTTTGTGCGACCAGGGGCGTGATGGACAAGGGAGAGGGTGAAGTAACCCCGAACGGGGGCGTCTGGAGGTCTTGGACTGAGAACACGCCGGACATGATTGCACATAGGCACGGGCGTCCCTGGTCATGGTCTCCCACCAAAATTGAGCCCTGACGAGAGATAAGGTTTTTGTGAGACCTGGGTGACAGTATAACAGAGAATTGTGACAAAAATCTAACACTTTTTTGACCATGTTAGTAGGTACATACAGTCGGTTCAGTGGACAGTTGGCCGGAGGAGGACGTGACTGGCTGGAGCTCCTCAGGTCCAGCTCTAACTGGGTAATGGCCAGGCGGATACTCTCAGGGAGGATAAAGTTCTCCTCCAGAGCTGAGGGGGATTTATCCTCTTCCAAAACGCATGACGGCATCTGGCTTAATATTTTTCTCACTGGGTCAGTATGATGGTAAAGTTGAAACGGGAAAAGAACAGTGCCCACCTGGCCTGGCGAGGATTGAGGCGACGAGTGGACCTGAGGTACTCCAGGTTCTTGTGGTCCGTTCACACCTGGAACGGGAACCTGGAGCCCTCCAGCCAGTGACACCACTCTCCAGGGCGAGTTTAACAGCAAGCAGCTCCCAATCTCCTACATTATAGTTGCGCTCAGCCGAGGAGAGACTCCGGTAAAAAAAAGAACAAGAGTGAAGACACCCCTCCTGGCTGCGCTGACTCAGAATGGCCCCCACTCCAGTATTGGAGGCATCAACCTCAACCATAAAAGGTTCATCGGGGTTGGGGGCCTGGAGAACAGGAGCAGAAACAAACAAACTTTTAAGATCTTTAAAGGTGGTCTCTGCTGCGGCAGAGCAGTAAAAACGAGTCATGGTGGACGTGAGTTCATGAAGGGGTTTAGCTTTCTGGCTATAGCTTTTAATGAAGCACCTGTAAAAATTGGCAAACCCTAAGAACCACTGAAGGTGTTTGCGGTCCTTAGGAGTGGGCCAATCTACCACAGCATAGACCTTACTGGAGTCCATCTCCATTTTTTTAGGAGAAACAATGAACCCGAGGAAAGATGTGGTAGACACGTGAAACTCACATTTCTCAGCCTTGACAAAGAGGCTATTTTGTAGGAGTCTGGTGAGTACCAATCTCACCTACTTTCAGTGAGAATCTAAATCTTTAGAAAAAATTAGGATGTCATCAAGATATACAAATACAAATTTGTTGACCATGTCTCTCAGTACATCATTTACTAAAGTTTGGAAGACAGCCGATGCGTTGGTCAACCTAAAGGGCATGACCAAGTACTCGTAGTGACCAGTGGGGGTGTTAAAGGCTGTCTTCCACTCATCACTTTCACGGATACGGACCAGGTGATAAGCATTACGAAGATCTAATTTAGTAAACATGTTGGCTCCTTGAAGTGAGTCAAAAGCGGTAGACATGAGTGGTAGTGGATACTTTTTAACCGTTATCTTATTAAGACCCCTAAAGTCTATGCGATGATATAGTCAGTTACTCTCCTGTTACCTTGTTTTATGGAGAACAAATGTCTGGCAGCCTCTCGCTCTGGAAGAACCGGATCAAACACCCTGCAGAGTTCTTTTGTGAATGCCTGGAGAGAGTAGATGTTAGGAGAGGCCCTTTGCCATTCAGCAGTTCTCCATCTCTTTGCTTTGCCTGAAAGTAAGGAGATTATGTAAGCCACTTTAGCCTTATCAGAAGGAAATGATGAAGGTTGTAACTCGAAGTGGATCTCGCATTGAGTGATGAACGGACGACATTGGTCCGGTTCCCCTGTGAATAGTTCAGGCGAAGTCAGTCTTGGTTCCCTGATAGGTTCTGAGTGGGGTCTGGCCACCACTGAGTCCTGAACGGGAGTCTGAGGGTTTAAGTTCTTAAGCAAGCGGACCATGTCCTCCATGCCAGTCTCCAATTTCATAATTGCTCCTTCTACCCCAGAGCGCCAATCTGCTGGTGGTGAGTGGTCAATAACGGCCCGGTAGTTCTTGTTAGGATTTGTGTCAGGAGCGAACCCGGAGTGCAGAACAGGGACTCAACTCGGCAGATATACAAAAATAGGTTTTTAATGATAAACGAAAAGTACAAAATAAACAAGCTGACGGGGCAGCAAAACTTACATGAACAAGGAAGGAGGCACGGGGAACTCGAGGGACCAGGAAGACTCAGGGAAAGACTCAGGAGACCCAAGGAAGAGTACCCAACAAAGAACGACCCGACGAAGAACAAGACAGAATAGGACGGTTTAAACACAGGGAGAAGACGAGACATGATAACAAACAGCTGGGACGAGACACCGGTGGCACTAATGGAACTATTGAGGGAGCACGAGGGAAACAGACAAACCGGGCCACAGAAAAGTACCATCCTTACAGTACACCCCCCCCCCCCAAGGACGCCTCCAGGCGTCCCCCAAAAAAACCCCTCCCGAAGGACTAGGGTGGGTGGAGGGTGGCACTGCAAGGGTGGAGGGCCCGAGGAAAACACGAGGACCAGAGAAAGGACACGAGGGACCACAGAGAAAGGGGACACGAGAGACCACAGAGAAAGGGGACATGAGGGACCACAGAGAAAGGGGACACGAGGGACCACAGAGAAAGGGGACACGAGGAGCCACAGAGAAAGGGGACATGAGGAGCCACAGAGAAAGGGGACACGAGGAACCACAGGAAGGGACACGAGGAACCAGAAAAGGGACACGAGGAACCAAAAAAAGGACACGAGGGACCAGAGAAAATACACGAGGGATCACAAGGGATTTGGACAGTCAAGGGATCGTCCCAAAGAGTCATTGTTCTGGCGGGCAGCCAGGAGGCTGTCCATCAAACCGGGCCAGGTCAGGGGGACGGCCAGGATGCCGTCCAAAACACAGAGCCAAAGGGAACACGGCTTGCGTTAAGGAGACCTGGGGAGCTGCGGCTTGCGTTAAGGAGACCTGGGGAGCTGCGGCTTGCGTTAAGGAGACCTGGGGAGCTGCAGCATGCGACGAGGAGACCTGGGGAGCTGCAGCGTGCGACGTGGAAGCCTGGAGGGCTGCAGCAGACGGCGTGGGAGCCTGGAGGGCTGCAG
>NC_056515.1:3296858-3297575 GCF_014905685.2 Nematolebias whitei | reverse complement strand
CAGCAGACGGCGTGGGAGCCTGGAGGGCTGCAGCAGACGGCGTGGGAACCTTGGAAGCTGCAGCAGACGGCGTGGGAACCTTGGAAGCTGCAGCAGGAGACGAGGGAACCTTGGAGGCTGCAGCAGGAGACGAGGGAACCTTGAAGGCTGCAGCAGGAGACGAGGGAACCTTGGAAGATGCAGCAGGAGACGAGGAAAACTTGAAGGCTGCAGCAGGAGACGAGGGAAACTTCGAAGCTGCAGCAGGAGACGAGGGAAACTTGGAAGCTGCAGATGCTGTCGGAGAGGCCTGGGGAGTTGCTGCTGCTGTCGGAGAGACCAGGGGAGTTGCTGCTGCTGTCGGAGAGACCAGGGGAGTTGCTGCTGCAGACGACGGAGAGGCCTGTGGCTCTGCAGCAGATGACGCAGAGGCCTGTGGCTCTGCAGCAGACGACATGGAGGACCAAGGAGGAGAATCCTCAGTGGTTGTGGAGAACGCCGACCCCTCTGGAGATGTGGAGAGCGCCGACCTCTCTGGAGATGTGGAGAGCGCCGACCCCTCTGGAGATGTGGAGAGCGTGACCCCTCTGGAGATGTGGAAAGCACCGACCCCTCTGGAGACTTGGAGAGATGAGGAGCGTCTGCCGGGACCCCCTCGGAATAGGAGAGATGAGGAGCGTCTGCCGGGACCCCCTCGGAGTAGGAGAGATGAGGAGCGTCTGCCGGGACCCCCTCGGA
>NC_056515.1:3280375-3296848 GCF_014905685.2 Nematolebias whitei | reverse complement strand
CCCTCGGAGTAGGAGAGATGAGGAGCGTCTGCCGGGACCCCCTCGGAATAGGAGAAATGAGGACCCACCTCAGGGGCTGCGTGCAGCGTGGAATCCACCTCAGGGATGGCTGTGTGCAGCGTGGAGTCCACCTCAGGAATGGCTGTAACTGGAGTCTTTAGAGTCTCTAATTCAGATAACAAAAAATCATACTCGAGGAGCAAAGAAAGACCAGGGATAGAAAGTAAAAAATCCTCCATCTGGGACAAAACGAAATCAGAGGACGGGTTATTTTTAGCAGAGTTAAATAATTCAAGAATTGTCTGATTAATATGAAAAATATCTTCAGGGGAAAAAAAAGAAATGTCTGTATGAGTGGGTGTGGTGACGGGTGCCGCCCCCACCTGAAACCTGGAAGGTGAGGCGGCGGGACACGCCCCCACGGTGTCACAATGAAAACTCTCCGGAGGTACGGCCAGGCTGGGTCGAACAGCCGCTGCGCGGAGTGGCGGTGAGAGGCCGGATTCCGCCCCCACCAGGAACGTGGAAGGTGAGACGACGGAACCCGCCCCTGTAACATCAACCAGACCGGACTCACCGAACCAAACAGGAGTGGACCGGAGCTCCCACGGGACGCTGGATCTCGCCCCCACCGGAAACCTGGGAGGTGAGACGGTGGACCCCGCTCCCACGAAAACACCGGAACCAGCTCTGAATTTCTGCTCGGCCGACGAGACCGGGCCGGTCGCCGCAGACTGCCTCCGGAACCATCTTCTGCCACTGCGGCGGCGGTGGGACGGTGGAAGGACAGAGATGGAGAGGAGCTCGTCCATCACGGCACGAGGAGGGAAAAAAGAAAAAAGGTGAGTGCTGCCGAGAGAGAACCCTGCCCGCTGGGTTCTGTTCTGGTCGGGTCGTACTGTTAGGATTTGTGTCAGGAGCGAACCCAGAGTGCAGAACAGGGACTCAACTCGGCAGATATACAAAATAGGTTTTTAATGATAAACGAAAAGTACAAAATAAACAAGCTGACGGGGCAGCAAAACTTACATGAACAAGGAAGGAGGCACGGGGAACTCAGGAGACACGAGAGACACGGGGAACTCGAGGGACCAGGAAGACTCAGGGAAAGACTCAGGAGACCCAAGGAAGAGTACCCAACGAAGAACGACCCGACGAAGAACAAGACAGAATAGGACGGTTTAAATACAGGGAGAAGACGAGACATGATAACAAACAGCTGGGACGAGACACAGGTGGCACTAATGGAACTAATGAGGGAGCACGAGGGAAACAGACAAACCGGGCCACAGAAAAGTACCATCCTTACAGTTCTGTAACGAACCCCCTAATGTTTGGACCAAAATCACCACACAAAGTAAAAATTAAATGATATTTATTTTCTTGGTGAAATATTGCAGATTGGGTCAGTTCTGGTACTGGTACTGGTTCTGGTACTGGTTCTAGTACTGGTTCTGGTACAGGTTCCGGATCAGGGACAAGTCTATGAGACAGAGATCGGTTAGTGGTCGTACAGGAGACTATGGGGAGTAGAAAAGTCAAATAAGGAGGACCACTAACCGTTTCAGATGATCTTGGGGGTTCTGGCGACTGGAGAAGTCCGAACTGATCCGGACCGCTGCTGGAGGAGCTGAGTCCAGTGAGGGGCTGCAGCCGGCCGCAGCGACAGGCAGGTGATAAGTCCGTCAGGCACAGAGTTGTGGTCCAACGAGTCAGGGTCCAAAACCAAAGAGCAGATGACTGAAGGGACCGGAGGAGTAGACAAAGAGGTGTAGTCATGCAGGCGAAGATCAGAACCGAAGACAGAAGGCTTAATAATCCAAGGGGTCGAGTGAGAGACAATGTCCAGGTGAGTCGTGGATCCAGGAGCCGGGAGGTCGAACCGAGAGGTAAGGACAGGAGCGGGACAGGAACGAGGAGAACAGGTAATCTATGACAGGGAAACACTATGGCTAGAGGGAAACAAAACAGGATCATGAACGCGAGGTATCTACTTGCAGAAAACTGTTTTCATCTACCGGGCACCGAAGAGGAAACAGAGTGAAGCTTATATAGGGTGAGAGTGACAGGTGCAGCCAGTTGAGCTCTAATCAGCTGCTGCTGGCTGCCGTGAAGACAAAGCTAAACAAACAGTAAGGACGCCCTCTACCAGCATGCAGAGAAGACAAACTAAAACGCACATGTATAAATAAACACTGCAGGAGCGGACAGAATAAATGAAATTTACAGGACAGATCTACTGAAAACTTTAAAAAGTGATCATGGTGACATAAAATATAATCTAAGGGACGTGATTCGTGACAGTAGGCCTTTGTAGCTAGTCCTGCTTCAAATTCTTTCTGCTTGAACATGTTAACCCCCCCCCCCCCCCATCATGGCCACCATGTTCCCCATCCTCAACCCATGATCCCGTCATGCTGCCTTCAAGATGATAAACCACAACAACATGGTACAGGAGTTCAGTGCATGCTCATAACCCTCTTCAAACTGTTCCATTCCATCAGTCTGTGTCCTAATACACTCCTGAAGACTTTGCCAAGACTCTGCAAAGACCACACAAGTCCTACAGTTTCTTTAACGTAGTATCAAAGTCATCATCCAAGTTTTAAGTGTCTACGATGTTTTTAAACTTCTCTTGTCTCTTCCAGCTGCAAGCCTTCCCAAGCCCCAGGTGAAGACAGCCTCTTTGGGTCAGACGGGTAAAGCTCGATCTCCATTGTTGCCCGTGTCAGTACCGACGGCGCCGGAGCAGCAGGAAGAGGGAGAAACAACGCCGGCAGAGGATCCAACTAACAACGTAAGTCTGCATAGAGGTACGGCTGAATGAAGAAATGCTGGGTTGGTTTAATACCACAGATGTGTCGTAACCATCGAAACAAAGGTTCCTTTACAACTTCAAGGTGGTAACATTAGTGTTTATAATTAAAAACAGACTAATGCAGTGCTTCTCAATTATTTTCTGTTATGCCCCCTCCACCCCACAATTCTTTGCCGCAACTGTAAATAGTATGTTTATAAAATTGTTATAAGTACACCTCTGTCCTTATAAGCATTAAAGAAAAAAAATATATAGAGATCAACTTACAACAAACAATAGTGCATCAATTTGCCTGAAATAAAGCAACAATCCTTTTTTAAACTGTAAACTTTTTTGACCATTTGATACTGAAAAATAAAATAAAATATAATCAATAAATAATAATAAATTCAAATTGATCAGTAACATTTTAACTCAGGTGTGTTATATAAAACACTTTGACCTACAAAACAAAAATGAATAAAACAATTTATGCTGATTTTTTTTTTTTTTTATCAAAATGAGAAAGTCAGGATCAATGAGTACACTCATCGATAAAACAACAAGAAAAAATTGTCAACATGAAAGAAGAACGAGGGAGCAGGTAACCCTCTCGCTTTGAGTTTACTCTTTGTCACCTACATGCTGTGGGTGACAAACGTCCAGAGAATCAAATAACAGCAGCTTAACTGGAGGAGGTGAATTAATTTTGTTAGCAATTAATAGAGTCCTAACATTTATTAAACATTACTTCTGTAAATTGTGCTTTGACAAACTTATCAATAAAACTAAAACATTTTGTCAACGCAAAAAAGAGGAAAGAGGGGGCAGGTGTTGCTCTCGCTTGAGTTTACTCTTTGTTGCATGTGCGCTGTGAGGGACGTCCAGGGCACATGGACCATAACAGCAGCAGAGGACGGAGGAGGTGACAGACTGGTCGGAGTTTATTTGTCGTGCCAGCAGCACAGGGGAGAGACACGGTTCATGCATGGCTCCCAAAACGACAAGGCAGCCATATTTGTTAATAACGTTATTATTATGAACGCACGCGACAAAATGGGTATGTTGAGAAAAAAATAAAAAAAACTACTCCCTGTGGCAAAAAAAGCATGTTTTCTAGGGTCACATGCGCCCCCCCCCCCCTCCACTGGCATTGCCCCAGGCCCCCCCAGGGGGGCGCGCCCCACTATTTGAGAAGGACTGGACTAATGTGATTAGGAGCTGATGTGTGTGCTAGTTAATTTATTCTCTATAACTGGAGTTTATTGGTTTGCAGATATAAGGCATCTGTTTTACTGAAGAATCCGCGTCCTTAAACCTGTCACCTTCAACGACTTGATCTACTGGAGTAAACTTTTGAAATGAAGATGAGCATATATGGACTGAATTTATAAATAACATTGATGTTATAGGCCTGCTTATATGAAGCTATTGCTCTGAATGGTTTTGGATTAACTCTAGATGTCAGGACAGAGGCTCTATTCAACTCTGGTATTAAACTCCTAAAATATGTGATAATTATGTTTGCCTTAAAGCATAGATGAAAACTAAGATAAAGAGGGAAAAAAAAGTGTCAATGCAAATGATTACACGCCATCATATTCACTTCATCCATCATGGTAAATGGTAAATGGACTGTACTTATATAGCGCCTTTCTATCTTATTTCAAGATACTCAAAGCGCTTTACAACACAATCTGTGTCCTCATTTACTCATTCATACCACACTCTACTAGATCTCTACAAAGCTAATTGAACAAATCATTCTAATGAGACTAATCAGTGCTTTATCACATTCATACACGGATGGGACACACATCAGAGGCAACGAGGAGTTCAGTGTCTTGCCCAGGAACACTTCGACATGTGACTGCTGGTGGATTCGAACCCCCATCTCTCGCATTGGAGGACGACTGCTCTAACCACTCAACCACAGCCGCCCCATCATCTCACCAAGACTGAAGGACCGTGTGAGTGAATGAGGCAGGAGGTTCTTCTTACAACGGATAGGCACTTCTTGTTTAGAAGAAAGACTTTCGTACGTAAGCTGGGAGAAGATTTGTCTTTTAGCTGGTCTGGAAACAACACCTTGGACCCAGAAGAACTGGAAGAGGTGGGTTAGCTGGAAGCTAACCCATCCATCATCTGGTTCTGGATGCAGGTCTCAGGTACAGCCTCAATCACGGAGGTCCAGACTTCTCTTTCCACAGCCACCTCTTCCATCCCTTCTGGGAGTATTCCAAGGTGTTGTAGTGGCTTACTACATTAATACTTTTGGGTTCATTAAATAAAACAGTAGACACCTTGGTTCTGTTTGACAGCAAATGGGGGTTTTATTTGAAGCTTAGCCCAAAGGCCAAACAGCCAGGGATACCTCGGGACCTCAAAGGCAGAACCCCTGTCTAAATATAGTACAGTATCTTATTTATACTTTTCATTGACGTCAGAAGTCAGAAGGTTGTATAACACTTTATCAGTCCTTTCCTATTTTAGAAAAACACTTGAGATAAACGAATTCTTCCTAGGTCACTTGTTGTCAAAACAGTTCTGATGGAAAACGGTCTTATACAAACAGTTGATCTTACGCCCAGAAATTCCTGGTACTTTTAAACAAGTACAGGTCAGTACAGGTCGACTTCAAGCACTTCTCAGAATCTGTTAAAAGCAAGTTCTGTTGAACACAGTTGTTGTAAGTTAAAAGGCATTTCTTTTGGCCTCATTAAACAGATTATCAAATTAATAAATTTCTTAGATTCTACAGTGTTCCCAGGCCGTCTGAGAGACAGATCTTCTCCCAGTTGGACATGTCCAGAACACCTCCCTATGGAGGTGTCCAGGGTCCATCCTTACCAGATGTCTGAACCTCCTCAGCTGGCTCCTCTGGATGTGGAGGAGCAGTGGTTCTACTCAGAGTCTCTCCTGGAGAACGGAACTTCTCTTCTGATCTCTAAGGAGAGTCCAGCTACCTTGCAGAGAGAACTCATTTAGACCTCCTGGATTCAGGATCTCATACTTTCAGTCTCTACCTCCTGCCACCAGAAGCACCAAAACCTGGTTTGATGCCCATGCCACAGTGCTTGACTGGCCAGCCAACTCGCCGGACCTAAACTCCATTGAGAATCTATGTGGTATTCTCAAGAGGAAAATGAGGGTCACCAGACCCAACAACAAAGAAGAGCTGACAGCAAGCATCAAGGTAATCTGGGCTTCCATAACTCCCAGGCAATGCCACAGGCTGATTGCCTCAATGTCACGTTGCATCGAGGCAGTGATTAAGACAAAGGGATTCACAACCAAGTATTGAAGATTGAAATATCGTTTTGGAAGTACCATATTTTGGTTGATTTGTTGTGATCCTAATTTCTTTCTTTTTTCCTTCAAAAACTGAGAAGTGTGGACTGATTTCTTCACAGTTCTATTTTTTTAAAATCCTGTTTTCATGGGTTTCATGAGCCCAAATTATGTAAAAATAAAAAATACTTTACATCGTTTAAATTGTGGGCCATGAATATATCATCTATTAAATATTAACTTTTTGAATGGAATTATGGAGGTTAAACAACTTTTCCATGATATTTTAATTTTTTGGAAAGGTTCTATATATATGCTCACTGAATGCTTTCTAAAAATTTCATTAGAATTTGTCCAGTTGTGCATGAGATATTTTGCTAACAGTGCAGACACAAGCAAAAACTTCAAAGTTTACAAATGTTCTCTGCAATTACTTAAAGTCAGTTTTTTTAACAAAACAACTGACTGTAGTGTTTAAACAAATCAGATATTTACGTCGATATATTGTCTGCGGTAAAACACAAAACCTACATTTTTAAAATGGAATAATTTGTCTTTTATCTGGAGAGATAAAGAGAGACAAACAAAATAATCAAATCACTTGTTTATTAAAGAAGCAAGTCAGATGCTGGAGGTTCATCCTTATTTGTCCTGTTCCTCCTTAATGCGATTCAATTAAAAAATTAAAGCTGCTGACGACAAAAATCTCATATTCAGAGAGCAACTATCATGTGTAAGAGTTGCACTGAAAGCCTGAAGAACAGGTGGAGTGGACAACAATAACAGAGATGAGGAGGATTTACAGCTGAGTGAAGAGAATCGAGGAAAAATGAGAGGGAGGAGGAGAGGAAAGGAAGAAAAGTGTAAAAACAATTAAAGGAAAAGAGGAACAAATAGGAGGATCAAGGATTAGATAGAACAAGCCTGAAGCAAATCTGAGGGAGAAAGAGAAGAATGGAGGAGGACAAGAGGAGCGATAAACGACTGAAGATGATGATGTTGAGGGATGTCGGACGTCTGGGCTTGTTAAATATTCATACATGATTCAATGACAATAGGATTGGAGGAGGTGTCGCCACGGTAACCAGAGGAGGAGAAGCTGGTTATGGATGAGAGGAGGACCGGAGGACCACGAGGTGTCACTGTAGCAACTGGAAGAGGAGAAGGAGGAGAATGGGAGAGGGGGGTTTCCATGACAACATGGGTGAAGTGATGCTTTGGGTTTAGCTAGAGGAGAGAAGCTGCAGTGTTGATTAAAAAAAAACTATTGGATGAAGAAAAGATAGAGTGGAGGTCTGTCTGCGGCTCATCATAATCGATCCGCTCTTTTCCCACTGTGTCATTGGTTGATCCATCAGTCAGATATGTTGATAACAGGCCGCGATGCAGAGCAGAAAATATCTGACCTGTAATTTAAACGCACATTTATTATTTCTGTTAGGTGCCTTAAAGGTGGAGGAGGTGTTAGATTTTTATTTTTATTTTTTTTTGACATGCCAAGACATTTATCTTCAGGTTTTACCAGAAGATCCAAACTTCGTTAGAAAAAAAAAAAAACATGGTACCATACCATACCATTTTATTTATAGAGCACTTAAAACAGCAACAAGGCCAACCAAAGGGCTGTACAGACAAAACAACAGGTAACACACAAAGCAAAATACAAAATGAAGTAAGTCAGAAATATAGACATAAAAACGATGCAGATAATGACGACTAACCAGTGTGGAGCATACAGGTTCAAAACACAGATCCTTTGGTGTTGAATGCTACTGAATAGTAGTGGGTTTTTAAACGGGACTTGAAAACCAAGAGGGAGGGGGCCAGTCTGACAAGCAGAGGTAACTCGTTCCAGAGTCTTGGTCCTGCTACAGAGAAGGCCCTGTCACCTCTGCGCTTAAGACGAGTTCCTGGAACTGTGAGGAGCAACTGGTCCGCTGACCTCAGGGAATGTGGTGGGACATACGGTTGTAGCAGATCAGAGAGATGGGGGGTGGGGGGGGGGGGACTGTTCAGTGATTTGTAGACATACATGAGTATTTTGAACTGGATTCGAAAGTGAACCGGTAACCAGTGCAGGGAGGCTAAAACTGGTGTAACGTGCTCTCTTTTGCCTGTACTGGTTAAAAATTGGGCTGCTGCATTCTGAACAAGTTGTAGTCATGCTATGGAGGTTTGACTGATACCAAACAGGAGCAAATTGCAGTAATCAAGCCTAGATGTAATGAATGCATGTATTACTGTCTCTAGGTTATTTTTGGACAATATGGGCTTCAGTTTAGACAGCCGCCTCAGTTGGAAGAATGTTAAAATCAAATGAGCATCTGTCACAGTTTGTAGGTATTAAACTCAGGATGCACACACTTCCTGACTCAGAGTCCGACTCTGACATTGATGATAAAACGCCCCCTTTCCAAGGCTAGAGGAGCCGACGATGTTGGTATGTACCTCCAAAAAATAAAGGTTCACCTCAAAAAGTCCCCAGGTGTGACAGACATTGATAAGCTCTACCTGATTTACATCACGTCTGACCGACATATCAAGCGGTTTCTTAAATGTCTGCCTGACATGGTTAAGGAGGACATCTCTCTCCTCACTCAAGCGATGATGGAGTATGAGAGCCACGCAAGTCAGTCTGGCCCAGGTACTGCAATGAATGTGAAACAAGGTAAGTATGAAGCCCCACACTTGTATTACTATCGCCTCCTTTGTGCATTTTATGGGCCACGTGATGAACCGGGGTTGGAAGAGGACCTGTACTTTAAAACAGTGTTTATCCAGAACCTCCACCCCTCAATCAGTGGTCAACTGGGTATCCTTATGGACCCAAAGATGCCAAAACTCAGGTTGCGAGAACTGGTTTCCAGAGCTTTCTACAAAGGCAAACCCATGAAAGAGAACCAGCCTGTTCTATTTCGTGTAAGCTACGCCCTTTAAAAGCTGTCACAATTGGGTTTACTCGCACGCAGAAGAAACTTCTAGTCCACGCCCACCTGCTGTGTGGTCCCCACCTGGTCCGTTATAAATTGCATCTGGACTAGGGGTTGAACGAGTATATAATTTTTAAACTCGACATTAACATAATAAAACCTGAGTAGAACGCGAGTGTTTGATGACGTCATAGATCTCCAGATACAAAAATAAATAAATAAAACCACAAAAAAATTTAATTATTTACAAAAAAAAGACCAACAAAATATTGGGAGCGTATATTATGCTCCTAACATTTATCATACTGCAAATAAGTCACAGGAAAAACTAAACTATTAGTTATTATTATTAAACTGCAAACGTGAAGAAACATGCAGCATGTCAAAAACGAAACTTAAAACAGTGGAGGGGGGGTCGACCACCCCGCACCACCGCCAGCTGTGGTGCGCATTAAGTTTAGTTTTAGAGATTAATATGTTTATAGATATTTTTTATAGGTTTAGAGATTAATATTATTTGCTTTTTGTTTGTGAAACAAGGTCAGAGGAAGCTGGTTCTGGTTCGGTGGATTGGACCCGGTGTTACACCCTACTCTGTGACCTGCAACAGTGCAACACCGCCCCTAAGGTCATACAGTGGTCACATAATATGACATCACTACGGATACTCGACGTTACATTTTTAACCTCGATAGATGTCCTAGCAATCGATGTGTAGATTACTCGAATACTCTGTTAATGCCCTAATCTGGACTGGAGATCGATTCCCGTTTTTTCTCCTGCCAATGCTAAGAACACTACTTCTAAGAAAGAATACATGTAATGGAAAAGAAAAGAGAAGAAGAAAGATGACTTCCATTAAGAAATCGAAGACCATCTGTCTGTGCCTCGCATGCCACACAGGCTACATCTTATCAATGGACCTGCACGTCATGTGTGAAAGCTCCCTTTCTTAGATAGAGAACTTTACTAATTGACTTTTATGTATGTGAATGTTTCCGGTAAAGTGCCCTGAGACAACTTTATTGTGATTTGGCGCTATATAAATAAACTGAATTGAATTGAATTGCCTGGGAGTTGACCATGCTTGACAAGCTTTGGATCCGCTCTTCTCCCATCCAGCCTGTAAACTTTTTTCAGCTGAGGAGGAGCAGCACTGGTGTGAGCTCTTTTCCTCTAAGGCGGATAAGTTACAACCGAAGGGGGACTGTTCTCTCGAAGAATTTTTGAACTCCCTGGACACGGAGTTCCTAAACACGTCCCTTTCTGAAGCTGAAACCGCTAGCAGATATGCTCCATCCTGCCTTACAGGAGGTTTAGAGCCGGTGTTGCCTTCGATGGTTGCCTCCCCAAGTGCCCAGGAGTCGACCACCACTCTGTTCCACAAGCTCCCAGAGATAATTGGGACGTCTGTGAGAGCCTGCAACCTGGAAGAGCCTGAACCGGCAGCCATGTCGACCCTTTTGACAGGAAGGTTTGCCGCCCAGCACATTGGACACCAGGACCCGGTCTGACCCTGTTTCCCGTCTGTGTCCGCCCTCCTCCTGGGTTCAGCCAACAATCCCTTAAAGTTGGGGGCTCCTGTCACCTCCTACACGACCATCACCAAAGGGCTCACGGACCAGGGATTTCTTACAGTCTCTCCCCTAGAACCCAGTTTGTCTACTGTTTTTGGGGTAAGAGCAGCGAAATATGTCGGCCAACATATTATCCCGCCATCCTCCAGTGACCAGCTCACTACAAAGCTGATGGACAGAATTCATCAATGAACAACATCGCTATGCTAGCCCTTAGCATAGCTAAAGAGGTGAAGGAACTGAACCTGTTCTCCACAGATCTGGACCATATCGGCACGGCTGCAGACATGATCACCACCCTGTGTGTGGTGCTTGCAGTGTGCTCCGCCCACATCTCATCCTGGGCAACGTTGCTACAGAGACAGATGTGGTTGAAACTGTCCCCATCCATCCCAGAAGACATTAAGAAAGAACTCCTGGAAGGTCCTGTGTCCCCAGATGGCCTCTTCGAACCTCATTTTTAGTCAGTCCTAAATCAGCTGCAGTCCTCATCCGATGCCCTGGAACAGGTGCGGAGACACTCGACCCTACCCCAAGCAGATTCCTGCCCCGCTCGGACACCTGGCCACTGGAGGGAACAGAGCAGGTTCTAGCGCCAGCAGCAGAGATGCTCCACGGCCGCTGCAACTTTTTCTGGGGGCCCCCCCACCAGCCTTTCCCAGAGGACAAACGTCCCAGATGCAACAAAGATCTGGGACTTTCAGAGGCAGAGGCCGGCAACAGAATGGCCCATGGCCAACTCAGATGCAGGACACGTGGAGGAGGCAGTACAGAAAAAGTACAGGTTGGGGGGGGGGGGGGGGGGTTGCTGAGATGAGCAGGGTTTTTAAAGTGAAAATTAAGAAAAACTTTTTCAAAAAGCATTTCTTCATTCAGACAGGCTGAATTCATCTGTTTTGTTTTTTCTAAGCACATCCTCCACAATTAATGAAAAGGTTAGCCTGAGGCAACTGTTCAAAGGTAAACAAAAAGAAAAACAGTTTTGGTCTAATGACACACAAACAGGAGATGGAGCGGCTGCGCTTGAGACTTCCACTCACCAGCCCTGCCTCCTCACGTGTCTGAGGAGGCGAGCGCTGAGGGCAGCTGTCAGAATATACAGAGTGGTAAGATGTTTAACAAAAAGTTAATGCCCAAAGACATGTGTGGGGACATTTCTGTCCCCACACACTCAGGTAGAAAACATGAACCTGCAGTCGTGCTTTTTTGCTTTTTTCTGTCTTATTCAGACCTTCCTGCCTTTTCCACTACATCAAGTCTCTGATCCGTCTCAATATCAGCCATGCGGTTCATTAGGATTTACCTACTGCCTGCCCTGCTTTGGACTCTCCAGCTGCTCATCCACCACCACCCGGCATCTGGCCTTCTCCATTACTCAGCGGTCAAGCTCCTTCGCCTTCGTTTCCTACCAGCCGTGCCACCTGTGCTCCCTCTTCATGACATTGCCTTCCATCCTCGCCGGAGATACATTCACCGTGGCTCCCGCCGTAGACTCCACGCTGACAAGTCAAACCCCATAAACTCCATCTGGTCTGACTCTCACCATTCTACACGCCGCAATACTCGGGCCGCTAACAGTAATAGCATGTTAGCTAGCCTAGCTTGGTCGGCTAATGCTCCGGTCGCTACCAACTCCTCCTCCGTAAGGTTTGGCCTTCTGAACGTTCGCTCACTCACTGGCAAAGGTCAGCTTATTCAAGACCTAATATCTGACCGTAAGATAGATTTTATTTGTCTAACAGAAACGTGGCAACAACAAAATGACTTTTTCCACCTGAATGAATCTACCCCACCGAGGTTTGTTTACATCGCCAAATCCCGCGAGTCCGGCCGCGGAGGAGGTCTCGTGATAATTCACCGCGAGAACTGGAAGGTCAGCTGGTCTCTCAACAAAATCGATCAACTTCTCCCGACAGGAGTCAGGGTAAGGAGGACACTCTGAACTCTAGAGGAAAAATTGGATTCATGATGACGACTAGAATCTACTGTTTGGGTTGGTGGAATCTGGTTGTCTACAAATTCGTGTGGAGGTGTTGAAGCTTGACAGTGCTCGGACTGAATGTGGAGCTGTGACAGGGAATTGGAGCAGCTGTATCAGGACTGTGATCTCCCTGGCAGCACTCATGAATGGTGGAATAATCTGGAGAAGCTGTGAGCTCAACTTTGGAGTAAAGGATCAATTCGGCTGTTTTGGAGTTTCCATCAGAGAATATGTACCAGCGAGACTTTAAAGGCAGAAGCAACAATTACGAGTTCTGCCTGACCCAAACTGTGGCCTTGACGCCGGACTTATCTCAACTCCTCCTGGAATGTTTTGAAAACAACAAAGATGCTTTGACTGTTTCCTCACCCCTCCCTTCCCCAAGGCCATGGACATGTAACAGAACCTCAACTGAGCTGAAGATGAACGTCACCTCTTATCTGGACAATGGCTGAGGGGGGGCTCTGGACTATGCTACAACTTTCCCTTAAAAATTCAATGTTTTCACCGCCTATATGTACATGTATAACGTATGTTTATGTTGCTTTGCTGTGGTGGTTGTTTTTTATGCCTCAAATTGTGCCCTGTCAAGGACACGGTGTGAGAGATCTTTTTTTTTTATACCGTCTCTCCTCATGTTTTCTTTCCTTTTCTTATCTAAGCAAAATATTATTCTGAATAAGAATAAGAAGGCCGTGCTGATTATTTTAGCCACAGTTTCGTGCACTCCGCCCATCTTCGGACGACTGTACGTACATATTCGAGTTGTATCTCGGTGCAATGCCAATAAAGTTTATTCTGATTCTGATTCTGAAGGTCACGCCGGTTCACACACCTCCCTCTCCCTCCTTTGAGCACACTGTGTGTCTACTCTCCGTCCCTACCCCCACCATTGTTGCCACTTTCTACCGTCCGCCCAAAATCAACAACTCTTTTATAAATGACTTTGCTGCATCAATCACTTCCGGCGAGCTGATGGACAGCAGCTCCCTCCGGCTTCTCTGCAGTCTTTTATCATCAAACTTACCCGTTTTTTCAAACCGGACTAAAGTTGGTCCTCCTTCCAACCGAATTCGGTGTTCAGTGACTCAGAGAGCCGGACGGGACCGTCCAAAAATATATTTTGGTCCAGGACCGGCCGCTCCCACCCCACCGGTCACTCTGAGCGCACCCTGCCGGCCAGGTGACCCCTCGAGCCGGGGAGTCGTCGCACGAAGGTCCGGTGTTTTTTTCTCTCTCTCTCTCTGGACCTCAACAAACTCTTTGTGGTTCTACCTGGTTCCGACAAAAATCGCCGGGTGGTATTTAGCTGGTTTTCTGCTGGAATGGCCCTCGTGGTGTCTTCATAGGTGTGGGGGAAGTGTACCTGTGACCCTCGAATTGGACCAGAACCGAACTGAGGTGGCTGTGGGGATTTCGTCTTCAACAGAGCCGGTCTCAGCTTCAATGAGCAGCCCGTTACTTTTACCGAAGGACTGTCCACCTCCGTGGAATCGCTGTGTTCACCTGGAGGAGACGCTACGGTGCTTTGAAGCGCCGCCAGACCGGAGCAGAACCGCGCCGCCGGACCAGAGCAGAACCGGGCCAGGGATATCTTCAGCCTCTTCGTCTCTCGTGCTGTGGAGCGCCGGAGCCGGACTGGAGCAGAATCGGACCGGACCAGTGTCGACTTCAGCCTCTCCGGTCAGTCTCATTTTTCACCGGGGGTGCCTCTCGTGCTGTCGGGTGCGGAGGTGACGTGCAGAGAAGCAGGGGAGCAGCGCTGCGTGGTGCTCGAGAGAAGTTCGGAGTTTGTATCGGAGTTGCTGCAGGCCTCCATCCAAACTCACCTGGATAATAATTAATTTTATTCCAGATCACACTGTTGGCCCCTGTTGACCTGAAACGAGCTTGGATCATGCCTTTCACTTCAGGAGGATTTTCTGGCAGCTCGCTCTGCTATTTGCTACAAATTATCTGTTTCTGTTTCGGCCTGTTGATTCTGGACCCAGCTTCTTTTTCCCATGGGAGCATCCATCCATCTTCACTGGGGGGCTGGAGCCCCCCTCAGCCCAACTCAAACTGCAGTTGGGCCACCTCGTCGGGTTTGTTTGCCCATTTGAACTGTGACGTTTTATGGTCTGAAACTTTTCTGCATCATTCATATTATTGTCACTATTTTCAGTTCTCAGACTATCTGGAGTCACTGAATCTTGTTAATACACCTGAATCTGTCCATCACTGCAACTTTCACTGTTTTTGGGTTCTGAATGATCACATCTTCATTAATGTTTCTCATTGTTTGATGATGGGGCTAATTGTCACACTGTTAACTCCTGCAATTACACATCAGTCACAAAAAACTCAAGAAAATGTCTGATAATAATGTTGTTACTGCTCTCAGGGATTCAACCCAACCCTGGACCCCCCACTGATTACAGCACACCAAACGACTTTAAGAACGTGTCTGGGCTTCATTTTCTGCCTGTAAACGCTCGTAGCCTTCTGAAAAAACTTGATGCTTTGAAAATTCTGATCAGTTCTTCTGGGGCAGATGTTATCTTTATCTCTGAAACCTGGATCAACAAATCTGTAATGAATAATGACCTGGCAATCAATGGATTTAACATCTACCGCTGTGATCGTCAAAAAAAAGGGGGGGGGGGGTCGCTGTTTACATCAAAGATTCTTTGATTGCTAGTCTTGTGTCTTCTAAAACAATTCCAAACCAGTTTTTGAAGCCTTATCTGTAAACATCACCTTGAATGGAGGTCAGATCTTAATTGTAGTCTGCTGCTACCGCCCCCCCTCAGCATCACCTGAGGCTCTGTCTGCACTGAAGGAATTTCTTGGTAATTTAAAATTCAAAGAGATCCTTTTGGCTGGAGACCTCAACATTGATTGGTGTAAGTCGACCCCCCTCTGTGATAAATTCCAGGAATGCTGCCTGTCTCTCAATTTAACCCAACTGATCGACTCTCCCACTAGATTAAATAAAAACCGTCCTGAAAAACTTTCCATCTTAGACCTATTTCTAACTAATATGCCTCACAAATTCCTTGGTACAGGTGTATTCGCTGATATTTTGAGTGATCATTGTGTGACAGCTGCTTTGAGAGATATTAAACTTCCACCTACTAAGCCCAGATTAATTCAAAAAAGGGATCTGAAAAGTTTTTGTGAACAGTCATTCCTCTGGGATCTGTCTCACTTTGACTGGCATCATATTCTGTTAACTGATGACGTGAACTCCGCTTGGAACTATTTTCATAATAGTTTCATTTATTTTGTGAACAAACATGCTCCTTTTCATCAGTTCAGAATAAAGGGACGAGACAGCCCCTGGTTTACTCTTGAGCTAGCTGACCTCCTGCACAGGAGAGACCATCTTTGGGCTGCAGCGAGAAAATCTGACTCAGACACTGATTGGTTGAGTTTTCGACAGATGAGGAATAAATGCACAACTGCTGTCAAAGCAGCAAAACGCAACTATTTCTTATCTCAGACCTCCAAAAATCTAAATGAGCCTAACAGATTCTGGAAAACCATCAAATCTCTCTCAGGCACCCCCCAATCATCTGACCTCCCATCACAACTTCTCGTTAACTCTGTTCCTTTGTCAAATAAGCACGAGATCCTGAACTGTTTCAACAAACATTTTGTTGCTTCTGGTTCTTTATTTGACACAGTTACTAACAGAAAATCAGCCATTTCCCCTAATAACCAAACTTCTACAAATCAAATCCCTCCTACAAGTCAATCCTCAGTTAATCACAGATTCTCTTTTTCTCCATTCTCAGTCAGTGAGGTCAATAAACTGTTAAAAGATCTTGATCCTAAAAAATCTGCAGGTCCAGATGAACTTCCACCTTATTTCTTAAGGCTGGCTGCTCATATCATCACAGTCCCTGTGACCCA
>NC_056515.1:3232283-3275375 GCF_014905685.2 Nematolebias whitei | reverse complement strand
AAGACTTTTGGAAAATGGCACGATAAATATCTCCTCCAGAGCCCTGGAAGAGATCTCCCTTAACTCCCCGAAAGCAGTACTAATCCTGAGGGATCTGGTCTGGTGTCAGCTCGGCTGAACGAAAGAATATTCCTATCTTGATGAAAAAGAAGTCTTCTTTGAGCTGTTCGTGATCCCTCTGAGTAGCTCCTGGGGGTGAAGCTATATTGTCCTAATCCTTCAACTCCACGGTCCGTTCAGCCCCGACATGCCAGTAGGCTTGGTTTAAATAGGAGATCTTTTCACTGGACAACACAGTTTTCCCTTTTACTAGCTTGGTGTCGTTTTCTGATTGGACTTTAGTTCTTAGGAAGGTCGGCCCTCTGGTAAAAAGTTAGACTGTTTCCAAACTGTGCCCTTATAAGGTATTGAGTTGTATTGTTCTTCTGCTTCTCAGCTCACAAGCTTGCAAGTTATCAACACATGATTCTTTCTACAGCCTGTCCTTTTACGGTAATGTGCAGCTTTGCTCAGCTCCTACATGTACTGCTGTTCTGATTAGGTCAGCCGTTTGCAACATTCCAAGGGAAATGTAATCTTTCTAACAGAACGTAGCTGGCTCCCTTTACCGCTGTTTTAAAGTGTTTTAAAGATGTCAACTCACCACTTTTCCTTAGTAATCGTTCCCCCAGAACACAGCTGGCTCCCTTCACTGCTGTTTTATAGGCGTCGACTAACCACTTTTCCCTTCTCCCAGACCACAGCATGAACTCATATAGCATTTCATTTTATACAATATAAATCATTTCACTTCACTCTAGTCACAGGATGTAGGACAACTTGTTACAATTGAATAAAAGAGAGCACATTACACCAGTTTTGGCCTCACTGCACTGGTTACCGGTTCACTTTCGAATCCAGTTCAAAATACTCATGTATGTCTACAAATCACTGAACAGTGTGTCTCCCCCCCACCCCCACCCCCCATCTCTCTGATTTGCTACAACCGTATGTCCCACCACGCTCCCTGAGATCAGCGGACCAGTTGCTCCTCACAGTTCCAGGAACTCGTCTTAAGCGCAGAGGTGACAGGGCCTTCTCTGTAGCAGGACCAAGACTCTGGAACGAGTTACCTCTGCTTGTCAGACAGGCCCCCTCCCTCTCGGTTTTCAAGTCCCGTTTAAAAACTCACTACTATTCAGTAGCTTTCAACACCAGATGATCTGTGTTTTGATCCTGTATGCTCCACACTGGTTTGTCGTCATTATCTGCATCGTTTTTATGTCTATATTCTGATTTACCTCATTTTGTATTTTGCTTTGTGTGTTACCTGTTGTTTTGTCTGTACAGCACTTTGGTGTGCTTTGTAGCTGTTTTAAGTGCTTTATAAATAAAGTGGTATGGTATGGTATGGTATAATAATCAATGCATAGAAAACAATTCTTCTACATCACAGAGAGTACAAATCTGTTACTTGGAAGCCTCTGGCAGATATGATTTCATTCAATAAATGACATTACTTGACACAGTGCACCCTCGCACCAGAGTGGGATTTAGTGTTCGTTCTCAGTGCACTAATTAAAGATCCATTTGAACCCTTTGACCAGATACCTTTGAAGTATCTGTCACTCAAACAGCCTTGTTATTAGCTCTGACGTCAGCTAAAAGAGTGAGCCACTTGTCAGGTCTGTCCGTCGCTCCTTCTTATCTCAGAAATCAAGGAGACGGGAGTTCAGCAAAACTCCAACCAAATCCTGCTTTTATACCCAAAAGCATAACAAGTTCGTTCAGGTCCAGAGTCATTATGCTGGATGGGTTCTGTCCCCCTCCCCATAAAACTATGGAGGAGGAACAGTTTTATCTGCTGTGACCAGTACGTGCGCTCAGGTGTTATGTGAGACACACAGCCGCAATGCGTAAATCTGATCAATTGTTCATACATTTCAGGAAACGATCACAGGGTCAGCCTTTATCTTCCTAGCATCTGTCACATTGGTTATGAGAAACTATATCACAAGCCTATAGTTCTTCTGGCCTTCAACCACCTGAAGGACTCAGGGTTGATTCCACCAGGGGGATTTCTACCTCCACAGCTCTGCACAGAAGGGTGTCTGTGCAGGACATCTGCTCTGTGGCTTCATGGTCATCACCAACCCCCTTCATCCATTTTTATTTACATGATGTCTCCAACTCTTCGCTGACACATTCAGTTCTCAGAGTTATGTCAGAGTGATTTTTCACAATCACACAACTAAACAAACAAACAAAAAACAAACAATAAAACAACACAGCCCTGCTCTGTCATAATTAGTGGGCGCTTTTTTCTACGATTACTCGTTCAAACAGGAAAATTCCTTCTTCCTCATTGGAATTTTTTTCTTTTCTTATTCCTCTATTTGTCACAATCCTCAAATTTTAGACCCATATGCAGGCAGGCGAGCGAGGCAGGAGTTCAAATAAAATAAATTTATTTAAACAACAAAACAAAACGCTGTCGATGCAGCAAAACACGATCAGGAACAAGACTGAACAGGACATCAGAGTAAACTGGCAAAGCAGATCATTGGGTGGACAAAAACAGACAGGGCAGAGGAGGACTGAGATGTCTGTGTGAATACAGAACAATGACCGGACGAAGAGTGGAGGAGAGAAAGGCTTTTTATAAGACAGAGGGAGAGTGAGTAATGAGAGCACCTGGGCAGGTGGTTGATGAGACAGGTGTGAATGATTAAGACTGAAGACTAGAGACAAGAGAGGCAGACCGAGGAGTGAGTGGGAAGTGACAGAAAACAGAATCAGAATCACACACAATTATAAAGAGCAGAATGGCAAACACAATAAGCAGAAAAGGGGAAGAAAGAAATACCAGACAGCTAGGGGACAGACTGTGACACTATTGTCTGATATGAATAAACATTCCTTCAGCTAAGATCAGGCACAGAGGCTGCATGCCTGTAATTCAGTACGCACCAGGTACATGGATCAATGGTGCGTAATACGCTTGAATAAAGAATGAGGTTTAGGTGGAAATCAGGGTGTTTTTTATGGTTCTTGGACAGACCCAGTGAAACATGGACCATATCCTGCTCCACCCTTTCAACCCAATAGCGACAACTTTTAAAGGGCGTAGCTTACAGGAAATAGAATGTTGGTTACATATTATAACCCCAGATTATATGAGTGTAAGCGTAGCCCTTTTAAAATTGGGCCTCACTGGCTCCCAAATGGCTGAAGAAAGGAGTAAGCCTTTGGGAGTTGATCTCCGGTCCAGATGCAATTTATAATGGATCGGTTGGGGCCCACACAGCAGGTGGGCATGGACTAGAAGTTTTCAGTGTTTGGTGCGCTGTGCACTGGTAAACCCAATAGCGACAGCTTTTAAAGGGCTATGCTTACACTCATAGAATCTGGGGTTACAATATGTCACCAACGATCCATGTGCTGTTTTGAAAGTTGGTTCAAACTCTAGTTCTTTGGAGCTCAAAGGTTCCACAAGGGCTACAAACTGGAGTGCTAACGAACCTGTGATGCGTTCCATAAAGGGCTACCAAAGGCCAACCAAGAGATAGCCTTGTCTGCAAAATGAACGACAAAGATACAACATGTCTCCTCAGAAGGACAGATGGTCATCGGACCGAGACACTCGTAAAGAAAGGTGGTCACTTGACCGAGGAACCCGGAGAAAGAGGTGGTCACCTGATCGAACCGGAAAGGTGGTCACCTGATCAAAACAGTCAGTATGATTCCTATAGGGGTCATGACTACAGGTCACAGGACCGTCCCAGACGTGAGGACATATCACTGTCATCTCCCAACCAGAGAGGATATGTAAAAACTTAAAAGTTCAAATGGGACCAGAACACAAGGAAAGGGAGGTAAGGTAAGTCTTCTTCTCTTACTCATCAAGATATTGATGAGATCAACACCTACTGAAATCTGCAAAGATGGATGAAAATGGGATAAAGACGGTTCATTCAATCACCACTGTGGGTGAGGACCCAGGTCCTCCCACAGGTGCTATAGCTATCTCTTCTCCACCCAACAGGGGGGCGAACAAGGAAGCTCTACCCGCACACCCACCACCAAAAACTGTGAACTCGAACCAGTCAAGCGCAGTTATGGTTGTAGCAAAAGATCTAGAGGACTGGTACTCAGCAGAGGAAGATCCTGTGATCCAAGTTGAACCCCCAGTCCAGCAGTTTCTAGGTCATCTCACAAAAAATGCAGTATAGAAGTTCTATGCACCTCTGAATCTAGAAGATGTGATGATGCACGGCGCACTTCTTGACACTGGCTCGAATGTGACACTCATGTCCGCTGATCTTTTTGAATTCTTGCGTAAAGCTACAGACGTTGCAAACAAAGAACTGAAAGTTCAGTCTTGTGACGAGAAGGTACAGTCGTATTCTTCAGCTAACACAATTTTGTCCTCAGTGGCACTAATACAGATCTCCATCGGTCATATGAAACTAGTACACGCTGTGTACATCTCAGACCTTAAATCGGTCCCTCTTCTTATTGAAAATTATTTTCTTGACAGGCTGATGTCTTTACTCTGTTTTCAAACTTTTCTGTGTTTTAGGATTACTGTGACTGATAAATAGTATTGTGGTTTTGTGTGTTTGTGTGTTCGTCTGTCTCTTCTTCCTGTCTTCTCAAACCAGCCGGTCAAAGCAGATGGCTGCTTGTCCTGAGCCTGGTTCTGCTGGAGGTTTCTTCCTTTTAAAAGGGAGTTTTTCCTTTCCACTGTCTCCACTGTGCTTGCTCAGGATGGGAGACTGCAACGAAGCCAAGATTCAACTTGTCTGCTGGATTCCTTAGATAGAGAACTTTACTAATTGGCTTTTATGTGAATGTTCCTGTAAAGTGCCCTGAGACAACTTTGTTGTGATTTGGCGCTATATAAATAAACTGAATTGAATTAAATTGTTTCTGACAAGCGTTAGTAACACAACCCTTGTGCGGTAAAACAAGGTTTTTAAACGTAAGGCTGTTGATCTCATAGTGATAATTAGAGATATATACATCTGTGTCATGCTATTAAATATCTGCTGTTGTTTCTTAAGTGTAGAAATTAGCTCATCATTACTCTCTTGGAGCAAAGCAATTGTTATTCTATGAAGTTGCTGTCACCATGTTGTGCCAATATAATATATGTTGAAGGTTTGAGCTGAATTTGCAAACTAGTATTCATTTTTTATAGTAAGTTTGTTATTTTGGTTCTCATTAATTTAGGTTTCTAATTATTGTTCTTTTGTTTAAACCTATTTTGCAATTGCATGTTTTATTTTGCACATAATGTCCTTTTTATGTATCAATGTGCATTTTATTCATGTTTAATGCAGTGTACTGACAGTATTGAAAACTATCTATTTTACTTCTGTTTGTGAGTAATATTGCGAGTTGAGATAAAGATATTTTTGACATTATGAGAAATAAAATGTCACTGGCTTGTGAAAGATGCTAATCCATCATTGTCTTCATTGATCCACAGCACTGTGAATCAAATGTTACTGTCCCAGATAACCCTAGGTCTGGCGCCGGTTACATTTAATGCATATCTTGGATCTTTTAGCACATTGTCTAGTGTTTGTTTAACATATATCTTAGTGTATATCTTAGATCCTTATATACTGGTTTTTTTTATACTTTATATTTTTGTTATTTTGGGGTGTAACTGTACACAAGTTTGTTGTAACTCATGTACCACATTTGATGTGAATGACAAGAAACTTGAACTTGGACTTGAAAAGTATAGTTTCCTCCTGTGGTTGGTGGGCTAAAGATTAATCTATGGGGGCCAAGGCCACCCCCTCTCTACTACACCTGGTGGTGGATAAAACTGATCCCACTCCAGGATCCGTCATGCTGCAGTATAACTCTGACCCACTTGAACATCTTGCACCAAAACATTTAGGTTTACTGTATTATCTCTTCACCTCCAGTCCATAAAATACACTTATCTACAGAACTACAAACATTCACTTTTCTGTGCCGTGGGACATCAGAGCCCCACCTCTTTAAATGTTATATCATGTTGCATGCGCAATAATCCAGGTAGAAAAATCTAAAAAAAAGTTAATTCTTTAAGTTAATTTAACCTTTATAAATCTTTAAATATTGTGTACCAACAGAAACTAGCACAAGGGGATGATTTTTCTAATCAGTCATCATGTTTTGTGTCCTTCAGGTTTACGAGCAGGACGACCTATCGGAGCAGATGGCCAGCCTGGAGGGGCTGATGAAACAGCTCAACGCCATCACAGGCTCCGCCTTTTAACCCCAGCCCGGCCCCGCCTCTGAGCCACAGACCAATCTAGAACCGTTTTTCAAGCCTTGATGCCACTTCAGCTGTGACTGGTTAGTCAGGGTCTGAAGATCCCCCCCACCCCCCACCCCAAGTGGAACTAATTCTGGTCCAGCTTTATCTACAGGGATCCAGTTTTTTTTTAACAAGGGAATAAAACTGATAAAAACTGCAGCAGAATAGCATCGTCTCTAGAAACAGGACTAGTTCTGGTAGTGGAGTGGGTCTTCTTTTAGAAGATCAGACCCCCTTGCATTCTTCAAACTCAAACATAAAAACTGAAAAATCCCACACCTTGTACGCAACAGGAGGAATATGACAAGGGTGAGTGAAAGGTTTTTTCCTGTTGGTGGTTTTTATGAGCACCCTGAGCTCAGAAACTGGAACTGGACCTCATGTTTTCCCCTCTCCAGTTTTATTTTGTCATTTCACGGGACATGTTTGACCAGAAACCTAGTGAGGAAAACAAACAAACGCATCCTCAGCCACCAAAGTTCTACTTTAACTTTCATATCGTTGTGGCATCAGACTGATCCAGCTGAATGAGATGTGTTCAAATATCTGAAAAATCAGATGTGACTCCAGTTTTTTTCTTTTCCTGTAAACTCACACGAAACACGGAAAACCTTCATTCCATGACTTCTGTCGCAGCCAAACTCCAGTTTTAGACGTGAAAATCTTTGTGTTCTGCACCAAACTCAGACTGGATATCAGAGAAAGTCATCTTTAGGGAATAAATGATGCAAAAGATCTGCTCCAGATTTGAGTTTTTACCATAGTCCTGATTCCTGTTTGGAGTGCTAAGGCAAGTTGTGGTCAGAGTTTAAGTTTTTTTTTATTTATTTTTTTTATCCCATGTTTCAAAATGATAGAAATAGGTGTGAAGTAAAAGCTTTTCAGAAAAAAAGTATTTTAGAAACACCAAACAGATCATTAAACCAAGCTGAAAGCTGTTTTCCTGTCAGTTTATGGAAACACTAATCTTCATTTTGATTTATTTTCCTATCCAGACAAGCAAAAGAAAGGCACATTTCCTTTGAATAGAAAAAAAAAACTTTTAAAATTAGCTGAAGACCAGTAAAGAGATAAGGATAAAAGAACGGGCAGTTTCATTGAAGATCCTAGCTATACATTTGTGAACTATTTAAAGATGACGGTCGTTTTTATTAAGCAGTTGGACTTTGTGGTAAGATGTATTGTGTAACTTCCTGTTTTCTCTGCAGGTAGCTTGAGTGATTTGTTTCCTTGAGGAGTCTGGTTTTCTGGATTTATCTATCTTTTGCAGTTTTTCATTCTAGTACACAAACACCCTCAATACAGTTGTTTTTCTATTGTTGGATTGTAAATGGTAAATGGACTGTATATACGTGTATATACAGTCCACCTTTCTATCGATCAAGATACTCAAAGTGCTTTACACTACAATCTTTGTCCTCATTTACCCATTCATACAGCTCTATACTAGATCTCTATAAAGCTAATTGAACAAATCATTCTAAAGAGACTAATCAGTACTTTATCACATTCATACACCAATGGGACACACATCTGAGGCAATGAGAGGTTCAGTGTCTTGCCCAGGGACACTTCGGCATGTGACAGCTGGTGGATTCGAACCCCCAACTCTTGCATTGGAGGACGACTGCTCTAACCACTCAGCCACAGACGCTTGAAACATCTTTTATCTTTCAACACTTCTTGATTTTTACAGGTGTAATTGTGATCTGCTAGTTCTTGCTAGCTAGCTCTTGAAGCATGACTTCTGGTTCTCTCCCAGCTTCCTCTGCTCCATGGGTCAGATGTTTAGCTACTCCACTGCCTCCTTTAGCGGTAATGATACATGCAATAAATGTAGACTTAAGGTAGCTTTGGAGGAGTGTCTGTCCAAACTGGAAGCTCGGCTCCATGCGGTAGAAAAAACATTAGCCAGGTCCCCTTAAACATTAGCTAGCCTGGTCCCCTTAGACAGTGTGGAACCACAGAAACTAGCTCTCATTAGCAGTCCTCCAGCAGACCCTGAGCAGCCGGGACCCCAGGCCAGCTAAGTCACCAGTTCACCACTGATGCTGTCATGTTTCAGATAGATTTTTCTCGCCCTGTGACACACCCACTGAGAAGCAGACCCTGGTGACTGGCAGTTTCATAGTCCAAAACGTGGCTTTAGGGACTCCAGCAACAATAGTTAAATGGATTCCTGGGGCCAGGGCGGGCAACATTGAATCTTATCTGAAACTGCTGACTAAGGCTAAGGGTAAATACAGTAAAATTGTCATTCACATCGGCGGTAATGACATCTAGTTACGCCAATCAGAGGCCACTAAAATTAATGTTGCTTCAGTTTGTAACTTCGCTAAAACCATGTCGGATTCCATACTTTTCACTGGCCCCCTCCCCAACCTGACCAGCGATGACATGTTTACACCGCTGGGTGTCCAGGTGATATTCTGAAAACAACTTGGGCTTTGTAGATAATTTGAGTGCTTTTTGGAAAAAACCTAGTCTGATGCGAAGAGATGGCATCCATCCCACATTGAGTGGAACTGCTCTTCGTTCTAGAAAATTGGCTGAGTTTGTTTGTCCTCCAAATTATTGACAATTCAGGGTGCAGTCCAGGAAACAGAGTTATAGTCTTCCACACCTCTAAATTCAATTTAATTCAATTCAAAAATACTTTATTAATCCCAGAGGGAAATTCTCTTCTGTTTCTCCTCTGTTTCCCACCAAAACCCACATTGAAACAGTGCCAGCTTGCACACAGCTCAAATTAAATTAACCAAAAATCAGCTTTAAATATGTAAATAATAAAAATCTTATTAAAGTAAACAATTCGATTCCGATTATTTATATAGTGCCAATTCACAACAAAGTTGTTTCAGGGCACTTAACAGAAACATTCACATACATACAAAATCCAATTAGTAAAGTTCTCTGTCTAAGGAAGCTGGCAGACTCATTGAATCTTCGCTTTGTCGCAGTGTCCCATCTTGAGCAAGCACAATGGCTACAGTGGAAAAGATAAAACTCCTTTTTAAAAGGAAGAAACCTCAAGCAGAACCAAGATCAGGAGTCAGGACAAGCGGCTATCTGCTTTGACCGGCTGAGTTTGAGAGGAAAGGAAGGAGAGACAAACAAACACAGGCCCAAATGTAGGTGCAGGTGTATCTCCTATTGCAAGAAAGACAAAAACACATGTCAAGGATAGAAAAAAAAAATACAAATACAAAACATGTTGAGCAGAGTAGTTGAAGACAGTAGCATGCTGAAGAAATGTGGTCCGTTTGTTCTCCAGCAGTCTAAGACTAGCAGCATAACTAAAGGATAGCTCAGGAAACCCAAGCCAACCCTAACTAGGATTTATCAAAAAAGAAAGTCTTAAACCTAGTTTTAAAACTGGACAATGTGTCAGCCTCACGGACAGAAACTGCAAGTTGTTCTACAAGAGAGGAGCTTGATAACTGAAACCTCTTCCTCCCATTCTGCTTTTGGAAACTCAAGGAACTGCAAGTGAGCCTGCAGTCTGAGAGGGAAGTGCTCTGTTAGGAAAATATTGAACAAAAGATCTGTAATATAAGATGAAGCTAAATTGTTGAGAGCTTTGTAGATTAGACGTAAGATTTTGAATTATATTCTGAATTTGACAGGGAGCCAATGGAGAGAAGCTAAAACTGGAGAAATATGATCTCTCCTATCAACTCTACAACTCTGGCAGCAGCATTTTGGATCAGCTGAAGACTTTTTAAAGAAGTTTGTAGACACCCAGATAGTAAACAACTGCAATAGTCCAGCCTAGACGAACCAGTTTTTCTGCATCATTTTTGGACAAGATGTTTTTAATCTTACGCAGGAGGAAAGCAGTTTTGGTAACATTTTTCATATGGGGGTTAAAAGACATATAATCAAAAATAACACAAGGTTTTTAACTTTAGAAATGAAGGCCAAATAAATGTTAACCAGAGAAAGTGAAAGGCTGCAAAATGTATTCCTAAGATGATCAGGTCTAAAAACCACAACTTTTGTCTTGTCTGAGTTTAAAAGCAGAAAATTAAGGGTCGTCCAAGTTTTTACATTTTTAAGACATTATTGTAACTTAAGTGATTGGATTCATGAGATTTCATGGATAAATATAATTGAGTAGCATCAGCTTAACAATTAAAATTTATCCAATGCTGTTTAATAAATTTACCTAATGGAAGCAAGCATATATAAATATATAGAAAGTAAAGAGTATTGGTCCAAGTACTGAACCCTGAAGAACTCCATGACTAACTTTGGTGTATGAAGAAGATTCATTGGAATATATCAGACAAATATGATTTAAATGATTTTAGAGCTGTTCCTGTAATCCCAACATCATATTCAAACCCCTGTAGTAAAATATTGTGACCAACTGTATCAAATGCAGCACTGAGGTCTAACAGGACCAGTATAGACACAAGTCTGTTGTCTGAGGCCATGAGAATATCATTAGTAACTTTTACTAGTGCTGTTTCTGTGCTATGACAAGCTCTAAACCCTGACTGAAACTCTTCAAACAGATTATTTCTTCGTAGATGTTAAATGGACTGTACTTATATAGCACCTTTCTATCTTATTTCAAGATACTCAAAGCACTTTACACTACAATCTGTGTCCTCATTTACTCATTCATACAGCACTCTACTAGATCTCTACAAAGCTAAATGAACAAATCATTCCAAAGAGACTAATCAGTGCTTTAGATCACATTCATACACTGATGGGACACACATCAGAGGCTATGAGGGGTTCAGTGTTTTGCTCAGGGACACTTCAGCATGTGACTGCTGGTGGATTCGAACCCCCAACTCTCGCATTGAAGGATGACTGCTCTAACCACTCAGCCACAGCCGCCCTATATGTTCACGCAACTGACCCGCAACTATTTTCTCTCAAATTTTTTAGATGAAAGTTAGATTAGATATAGATCTATAGTTGGCCAGAATTTCTGAATCAAGGTCAAACTTCGTAAGTAAAGGTTTAATTACAGCAACCTTAAAGTGCTGTGGTATGTAACCATTCATTAAAGACAAATTAAGCAGATTATAAATGTGGACCTCAGTTAGGGGAAATTCATTCAACCTTTATTTATACAGGTTTATCCCATTGAGCCTTGGGCACTCATTTACAAGAGACCTGATTTTAACAGAGTGATGACAGTAGACAACAAAGACAACAGTAGACAATCATAAAAAGTATATAAATTGAGAAGAACAAATTAAAGAAAATGGTATTAAAGACGAAACAAAACAGCTAGGTTGAAACACGATGTAGAATAGTAAAAGCAGGAACACGTCTGCATTGTTTTTTGCCAGGAACTTAGCAGATGTTTGAAGCCACTTAGAAAGTTCAAGGTCAAGAGCTTCAGATGTTTTTGCAAGATACTGTATTCCAGGAAACAGGAGTGAAGTAAGATAAGGCCCTTTTGCCTAGTTCAGTCTGCAATGAGAGAACACTACATGTAATGATGTCCTGTGATCGCACTCTGTAGCTGCACTCACCCAGTGACAGGTAGGAGGAGATGTATAAAGGCAACAGACCAAGCAGTGATTTAAAGATGAAAATGTACCAGTGAGAGAATCTGCGTCAAGTTAATGATGTCCAGTTAACCAGTGAATACAGGGTGAAGTGGTGGGTACGGTAGTTACAGCCAGTTATGAATCTTAGCACACCATAATAGATAGCATCCAACATCTGCAGGGTGCTTGTAGGGGTGACATTCATGGTTTGGATGAAGCTCTTATTTTTGACAATTTCTTAGAATTCAACAGGACAAAAACAGTCCAAACATAAATCAGGTTCTAGTAACATTTCTAAAGCTGCATCATCTGACAAGGAACCAGGTAGTAGAAGGAAGGATGGTTTGAAGTTTCTCTCTAATTGAAATACTTTTATTTATAAAGAATCTCATGAAGTCCTCACTGCTTATAGTTGTAGGGATACATGGTTCAACAGAGATGGCACTTTTCAGTTGCCTAGCTATTGTACTGAACTGAAATGGAGGGTTATTTTTATTCTCCTCTATTAAAGATGAATGATTTAAAGTTCTAGCTTTATGGATAGCTTTCTTATATGTTAGCAGTCTATCTTTCCAAGTTAAAGAAAATTCTTCCATGTTATTGGAGCACCATTTTCTCTCCTGCTTTCTAGATGCTTGCTTGTATCTCTGTATCTGTATGTAACTCAGAATTGAACCAAGGAGCCAGCTCCCTCTGATTGATTACTTTCTTTTTCAGCAGAGCAATTTTATCAAGTGAAGGTTTCATTGAATTTGTAAAATTATCAACAAGATCATCTAAGTCAGCTCACACAAACACAGTTACTTTACCAGAAGAAAATAATTAAATCATTAAATGTGGATTATTGAACATCATATCTCTTTCTGCTAAGTCCCTGTTAGTTAATGATTTGATAACTCATCATCATATTGATTTATTCTGTCTGACAGAAACCTGGCTACAACAGGAGGATGTTGTTAGTATAAATTAATCGACTCCTGCTAATCAAATTAAATGTTCATGTTCCTAGAACAACCGGTCAAGGTGGAGGAGTAGCTTCTACTTTTTCAGTCAGGATTATTGACTACAATAATGCTAAACCAATTATTATTTATGATTCTTTTGACCTGTTTTTTCTCAGTCTTTCTCATCCAAAACAGAAATCAGAAAAGCGCTTTTACTACTTGTTATATATCGTCTATCAGGCACTTGCTCTCAGTTTTTGTCTGAATTCTCTGATTTTTTTTTAATCTGACTTATTATTGAATACTGATAAAGTCTTAATAATGGGGGGTTTCAATATTCATGTAGATGTTGAAATTGATAACTTAAGCATAGCCTTTAATAATTTAATAGATTCAATTGCTTTTACCCAAAATGTTGGCACATCTACTCATTCTCATCATCACAGTCTTGATCTGGTTCTGACCTAAGGCATAGAGATTGAGTACTTATTACTACATCCTCAAAATCCTGTTCTGTCTGACCATTTTTTAACAACCTTTGAGTTTACATTAGCTGACTACACAATCACTGAGAGTAAATGTAATTTTAGCAGGTGTTTTTCAGAGAATGATGTAACCAAATCCAAACAATCTCTTCCATCAATATTCCCCTCTGTTTTGCAGAGGAATCATCAGGGAACAGATGATCTTGTTGATCATTTTAGAACTTTTTTGCGATCTTCACTTGATAAAATTGCTCGACTGAAAACGAAAGTAATCACTCAGAGGAGATTAGCTCCTTGGGTAAATTCTGAGTTACGTACTTTGAAACAGGCTGGAAAGAAAATGGTTCTCTACTAACATGGAAGAATTTTATTGAACTTGGAGGAATAGCCTGCTAACTTATAAGAAAGCTCTCCGTAAAGCTAGAACTTTATATTATTCATCTTTAATAGATGAGAATAAAAATAACCTTACGTTTCTATTCAGTCCTATAGCTAGATTAATGAAAAGTCCCATCTCTTGTCGAACCATACAACTATAAGCAGTGATGACTTCATCAGATTCTTTATAAATAAAAGTATTTTAACTAGAGACTGTCCCTGATTCCTTGTCAGATGAGGCAGCTTTAGAAATATTACTAGAACCATTGGTTATTACTCCAAATTCTATGAGTATAGGCGCAGCCCTTTAAGGCTATCGCTAGTGGGTTTATCCCTTCGCAGCACAGCACTGAAAACTTTTGTCCGTACCCACCGGCTATGTGGGCCCCACCCCCAGTCCGTATAAATTACGGTGAGACAGGACAATCGGCTCCCAAATAACTTTTTCCTTCAGCCATTTAGGAACCAGTGAGACCAATAAATCACTCACTCTCTTTGCTAGCCCTGCTACTAGCACTCAAAGCTATCAGCAGGGCTGTTTTAAATGAAAGACATTTAAGTGAAACCTGATCTAAAGGCTCAAAAGGAGCTTTAACTAGTGCGCGCAGAACCATCACTAAATCCCACTGTGGAGCTAGTGGATGTGACACAGGTCTGTGTCTCTATACACCATTCAGAAAATGCTTCATCATTGGGTGGTTAAAGACTGCTCTGTCACTGAAACCCTCATCACGGGAAGAAATAGCTGCAGCAGACATTTTAATTGTGCTGAACGCTAATTTTCTGTCCATCTGCTGCTGTAGAAATGACAGCACGCTGCCCAGCGGACATGAGATGGCCTCCTCGCCTTTTTCCGTGCACCAGCACTGAAAAGCTGTCCACTTTGATGTGTATAACGCTGTGGTGGAAGCGGCTTGAGCACCCTGGATTGTATGTACCACATCCTGTGGGAGGCCCAGCCTTTCTAAGCGGATCCATTCGGCAGCCAAACTCAGAGGTGTTGACCTATTTCTGGTTAGCTCCTGATCGCTCCTCCTGCATGGAGGAGCGCATCCTCCCTCCACGGCAGTTTCCACGGCCGCCCCGACACCAGTTGCTGCAGGTTCGGGAACCATGGGGCACTTTTGCATTTGGGAACTACGAGAATGACCAACAGCTCTTCCTCCCGAACTTGATCCAGGATCTGTGGGATCAGCGTAACTGGAGGGAAAGCATAGAGGAGCAATTTTAGCCACGAGCTGTGAGTGAAGCCGTCCACCCCTAATGGTGGATCATCCCATGGGCTCAGTGAAAACCATAGCTGACACTGGGCATTCTCCAAGTGGCGAACAGATCTGCTGCTGCTCGGCCGAACCTGCTCCAGATTCGAGAGATCAGCTCGGGATGGAGGCTCCAGTCCCCATGGTGAGGACCGCCCCTCGACATGATGTCCACTCCTCTGTTCAGGACGCTGGGAATATCCACTGCTCTGATGGCGAGTAGGGGTTGAACGACTACATAATTTTAAAACTCGACATTAACATAATAAAACTCGAGTAGAACTCGAGTACTTGATGACATCATAGGATCTAAAGATACAAAAATAAATAAATAAATAAAACCGCAAAAAAGGTCATTATTTACAAAAAAGTACAACTAAACATTGGGAGCACATATTATGCCCCTACCATTTATCATACTGCAAATAAGTTACAGGAAAAACTAAACTATTCGTTACTATTATTATTATTAAGCTGCAAACGTGAAGAAATGTGCAGCACGTCGAAAACGAAACTAAAAACAGTTATAAAAAGTCATACTACAGTTTTTTTTTAATAAATAGGATGGCTAAAAGAAAAAGGTAACAAAAAAAACAGCTAGATTCTAAGGCGAATGTAGAAAACTAAAAACAGGAACATGTCTGCATTGGTCCCTGCCAGGAGACCAACAGATTCTTAAAGCCACTTAGAGAGGTCAAGGTCGAGAGCTTCAATTGTTTTTGTAAGGTATTCCAGGAAACAGATCCCACAGCAGAGGAGTAAAATGCTGAGTCACTTTCCAGACTGTGAGAAGCTCCAGCACATTTATGTGGAGAGACATGTGGTCTGGGCAATGTGCTCCCACAATCTGGGACAGACAAATTCCTCCCCAACCTGACAGGGATGCATCCGTGAACATTGAGACGTGTGATGTAGGCCGGCTGATGAGTACTCCCTCTGACAGGATGAGGGGGTTTCCCCAGTGATTCAGATGGCTCCCACGGAGGGGGAACAGAGATCAACCGTCTCTTCTGGCACATAGGATCTATGCGCAGGTGGGCAAACCATCTCTGAAGGCATCTCACGTGAAGCAGGCCCAGTGGAACCATGACGTGAGCTGCTGACATCGTCCCCAGGAGCTGCATGACAGACAGAGCTGTCACTACGTTGTGAGGTTTGACACAGTAGAGCTGCACTGACAGAGCTTCGGCTCTTGGCTGTGATAATTGAGCTTTCATCGTGGTTGAGTTTAACTCCACTCCCAGATAAACAATCATCTGGGACAGGAGAACTCAACTTTTTTTTTCCCAGTTTATGGAAAACCCCAGGTTTAGCAGATGTACAGCTAAAGCTTTCGTCTGCACGAATGCTTCCTGTCTGGACCTGTTACGATTACGCGGGGAACCCAGATGGTATGAGACCCAGAACGAGGCAGACACAGGGGAAGTACAAAAAGAACAGTGTTTATTATTTACAGTGGATATTCACACGCTGGTTCTCAGCAACTCCTGGAAAGAGGGACGACAGGTTAATGTTGGTCCAGAGGGGAAGACCTGAGTGGTTTGTTTGAAGGAGGTTTTTTTGTCCTTACAGTCCAAACCCGAAGGAGGGGAGCTGGTCCTTCAGTCCAAGGAGTGAACAGCAGAGGGGAATCCAATGAGGGTCCAAGGGAACGAGGAAGGCTGACAACTGGAGGCAAAAATGGCACAAGGAATACCTGACAGGCCGAGGGATCCAGATCAGGTCACGAGGAGATCCAAAAACACGAGGAATCAGGAAACATGAGAGGTGATATGCTCCAGCGATGAGTCACACTGGGCTGCAGCCTTTTGTAGATGGAGAGGCTCATCAGGCTGATGGTCGCCAGGTGTTGTTAATCAGCGGCCATCAGCAAGGCAGGCTGCAGGCAGTGGGACCCTTACAGGACCGAGCTAATAAAAGCAGATTATCCAGATAAAAGAGGATTCTCATTCCTGCCATGTGTAATGGCTACAGAGCCATCTCCACGCATTTTGAGAACGTGCGTGGAGCGAGAGAGTAACCAAATGGCACATGGTTGTATTGATAGGGAATCCCCTGGAAGGAGAAACGCAGACATTTTCCGTGTTTCGGGATGATTGGAATGTGGAAATATGTGTCCTTCAGATCTATGGAGGTGAACCAGTCGCTCTGGTGGACGTTCTCTAGCAGCTGTTTGATTGTCAGCATTTAGAATTGTCTCTCCATGATCAATTTGTTGAACATGGACAGATCGAGAATGGATCTCATCCCTCCCATTTTTTTCGGAACCAGGAAATAGCTTGAGTAAAACCCTGTGCTTTCCTCTCCATTAGGAACTCTGTAAATTATGTTTTTTATCAGGAGTTCCTGTACTTCTGACTGGAGAGACGAGCTCTGTTCTGAAGATGACAGAACCATCTCTATAATCCCTCTGAACGGTGGAGGGTGAGCTGCAAACTGCAGCGTGTAACCCCTGCTGATCAGTCGGTCCATCCACCTGTCCAGGGAACATACTCTCTGCCACTCTGAGTAATGCTCGAAGAGCAGGCACGCATTTTTGTGTTGTGTTGTTGTTGGTTCTCATGGACATCAGCCAAGCTACCGCCGTCATCCGCATTGGAGGTTCTCCGGGAGCGACCCAACGGGGCTCAGACAGAAAGGGCTGTCTGTTTGCCTCTGTGCTGTGCTCAGGCTGTGGGCTCACATCAGGACTGAGGTGAGCCAGTGTGCAATGAGAGGGGGCGTCTGCGCTTTTGTGAATGAGACGCTGTTTCAAAGGAGGCTGCTGCTGCTGTGGAAGAAAACATTTACTCCCGCTGCATGGTGAGTGGGCAGAAGAAGCAGAAAATAAGACAGGCTCTGAATGAAAGCGAGAAATTTTCCCTGACTCGGTCTGCGGAGAAAAATCAGTTTTAGCTGCCGTGACAGCAGAGTGCTTTGTGAAACTTGCCAAGCTGTGGTGCCTCCTAAAACACTGTTTAGAAGCTACTGGCTCATTCGGTTTGGGGAATGTGTGAGAGGAAGCTGCTCTGAGATCAGTTGATCTGACAGTCAGACTGGAATCTGTTGGGATTTTGCCCTTTGAGAGATGTGTTTGTTTAATTTCAAAACATACATCATTAAAACCACACACATTGCCCCCAAAGAGTCATTTTCTGGACTACCTCCTCCGTGGGCCCTGCAACTGGCTGGTGCAGAGCGGCACTTGCTGACGGTCTTTGGGGAAGTGCTGGTTCGTGCACTGGGAAGAACTGTTCCCTGGTGGAGGGGGCCGGCGGAAGAGCGGGGCGGGAAGCCGCTGCCAGAGCTGTGGGGCGCCTCTGCTGCTATCACTGGCCACAGCGGTCCCTCCAGCGGCCGGAGGGGCAGTAGGAGAGGGGGTCGAGCTGTGGCGTCACCAGGTGGCGTACCGTCTCTGAGACCTCCTCGGTCCTCTGCGACTTTTCAAGGATGGTTTTGAAGTTGGCCCCAAACAGCGCATCTGGGATGATGGGGCCTTCCAGAAGGTCCCTCTGTAGCTTCTTGGGCATGGATGGCGAGAGGTGGAGCCAGGTGGTCCTCTGGACCATAGTCAACCAGGCGGTGATGTGGGATAAACAAACCGCGGAGGTGGCACACAGGTTGAGGATGGCGTCGGCGGCTTTGCAGAGAGAGCTCTTTGTCTCCTTCGGCAGGTTTGCCCCCTCCAGCCTCTTCGAGATGCTGAAAGTCAGCAGGGTGACGTTGTTGTTTGCCGTGGCCGACTGGAAGGAACACTGATGGGCTTGGTTGGTGAACTTGGTGATCAACTGATTGTGTTTCCTTGGAGGGACAGATCGCTGGTCCATCCTGGAAGAGTTTGCCCCGAATGCCTCCACAAGGCTTGGCTCCAGAGAGGGAACCGAGGGGAAACCCTGCTCGGTAAACCCCTCCACTCTGGTGATGGAGGTGAAGGTGGAGACGGGCGCCTTCAGCTTGCCGGGTCCAGCTGCAGCCTCGTTCCATTATGATGTCACAGCTGGAAAGCAGGGCCAGATGGGGTCAGGGCAACGAGCTGGGGCAGAGCCAAACCTTCCCTCCAGATCAACCGATCGGGGTGGGGGAGGGAGAGGTACAGAGAGTCCCTTTACATTGGCGGCCTCCTAGATTATGCTGGGCAGTTCCAGAAGGAAAGCGCCAACAGCTGGGAGTGGAGCGGTCGTCGACATAGGAAGACCGGAGATGGCTGAGCATCCGCTCGACCGTCCTTCTTTCACCATCATGCTCTCCAGGTGGGAAGAAGCAGCAGGGCTGCTGCTAGCATCGCCTTTTGCGAAGGAATCATCCGATTCACTGTGTGGCTCTGCGTCGAAAAAGGTGATGGTGTTGTCCAACGAATAGTGCCCCGCCATGGGAAAAAACTCCTCTTGACAAAGGCTCTGCTTCTCTTCTTAAGAGAGGAGCTCACAAGGATGACAGGAGGTCGGCGTGACGGGATCCTTCACAGATGTTGTGCTGGTTGTAGCTCATAATGTAGCCGGTTTGGCAGGACGGGCACAGGCGGATGTTGCTGGTGTTGGTGCCGGACATCTTCTTTTCTTCACTCTTTAATTCAATTCCATCCATCCATCCATCCATTATCTTTACCCGTTTATTCCATTTTGGGTCACGGGGGTCGCTGGTGCCCATGTCCAGCAATCACTGTGCGAGGGGCGGGGTACACCCTGGACGGGTCGCAAGTCCATCACAGGGACACATAGAGACAAACGAGACAAACAACCATTCACTCTCTCACTCACACCTAGGGACAATTTAGAGTTACCAATCAGCCTAACATGCATGTTTTTGGTCTGTGGGAGGAAACCGGAGTACCCGGAGAAAACCCACGCATGCATGGAGAGAACATGCAAACTCCACCCAGAAGGCCCCTGGACCGGGGTTTGAACCAGGGACCTGTTCGCTGAGAGGCAGCAGCTCTACCAGTTGCGCCACCGTGCTGCCCTTAATTCAATTCAGTTCAGTTTATTTATATAGCGCCAAATCACAACAAAGTTGTCTCAGGGCACTTTACAGAAACATTCACATATATAAAAGCCAATTAGTGAAGTTCTCTATCTAAGGAATCCAGCAGACAAGTTGAATCTTGGCTTTGTTGTAGTCAGTGCTTGCTGGCTGAAGAAAAAATGGGAGCCGATTGTCTGATCTCGCCGTAATTTTTACTAACCGGGGGTGGAGCCCACACAGCTGCTGGGTGCGAATTAAAGTTTTCAGTGCTGCGCTGCACGCTAAGGGATAAACCCACTAGCGATAGCCTTAAAGGGTAAAGCCTATACGAAATAGAACTGATTTATGTTTGGACTGTTTTTGGCATGTTGAGCTCTCTGAATTGTCAAAAATAATAGCTCCATCCAAACCATCCACATGTCTGCTAGATCCCATCCCAACCAGACTAATTAGAGGTATTTCCCCTAATTGATGTCCGCATTTTGGGTTGTTTAATTTGTCTTTAATGAATGGTTATGTACCACAGTGTTTTAAGGTTGTTGTAATTACACCTTTACTTAAGAAGCCCAATCTTGATTTAGAAATTCTAGTCGATTATAGACCTATATCTATTCTATTATTCGTCTAAAAATATCTGAAGAAAATAGTTGCTGGTGAGTTGCATGAACATCTGCAAAGAAATAATCTGTTTGAGGAATTTCATTCATCGTCATCATCTTCAACTTTATTTATAAAGTGCTTTAACACCAGCCACAGCTGAAATAAAGTGCTGAACATAAGTAATAAATAAGATAAAAGAAAGCATAAAAATAACGTTACAAAGCTAGTCATACAATAGTGAATTAAAAACTCAATTTAAAACACAATAAAACAACAATAAAATCAATACCAATAAAAACTAGAGTTTGCATTTCCTACAAGAATGCAAGTGTGAATGCCTCTTGCTTATGAATGTCAAGAAAACAGTTGAAAAGTAGCTTAAATAGCAGAAAGAAACTTCAAATGTCAGAAGGAAGCAAAATATGCACAATCATTCCTAATGTAATGGACTGCCAGGCTGTTGCCGATATAAACTCTTCATCTAACAGTACTATGTCTTTGGGTTTGTTCTCAGCTACCACTGTACCAAATGTCAGCTGAATAACTCTAAAAGTGCCAGAGTTATAGTATTTTTTCCTTTTTTGCTAAGGTGGCCATCTTGGATTTTTGATTTTCACTCAGTCTATTAGGGATTGTTGTCAGCTACCAATACACCTAGTTTCAGCTGAATATTTCTAAAAATGGCAGAGTGATCCTAGTTTTTCTATGAAACAGCTGAATAGTAGCTAAAAAATAAAGAAGCTTAAATTTACAAAACAAAGTGGAGGGAGCTTAATTTTGCCCACTAAAGATGAAAAAGGCAGAAATTAGCACAATAAAGTTGAAATTATCTGAGAAGAGCTCTAATTTGTCAAAAACAACTGAATAGTAGCTAAAACAAGCAGAAAGAAGTGTAAATTGTTAGTAGGAAGTCAGGGGAGCATGTTTTTGCTGAATTAGGATAAAAAAGTTTAAATGATTGCAAAAAATGTGGATTTAGCTGATAAAGATTACATTAGCATAAAAACAGCTAAATGCTAGTTGAAATAGCAGAAATAGATGAAACCTATAGAAATAAGCTGAAAGGAGCATAACAAGCTTAAATTAGTGAAAATAATTTTGAAGAAGCATAAAAATCTTCAAGTTAGCTGAATGAAGCTGAAAGGAGCACAAAACAGCTGGAAAAAAAGCTGAAATAAGCTGAACTAGCTGAATTTTTCCAGAAATGTGCACAAGGAAGCTGAAAGAAGTTTAATCAGATCTAAATTTGAAAGTAGCAGTAAAAGGTTGTTAACAGATCAAAAGTTATGAAAGATCAATTCATTTTCATTGGGGAAGAAAATGGCAGAAAAGGCTAAATATCTCAAAAAGCTCAATCCAAAAAAGTTCAATCTGGTCCTCTGGACATTCAAAAAAACAAAAAACAAAACAAAGCAAAAAAATATAGAAACGTTTTGTCTCTCATCCAAGAGACTTCCTCAGTCTGAGGAGCTGTTTTCAGCTCAGTCTCTTAAATAGCACCTTCACAGAGTGGATCAACCAGTTTTGCTGCTGACAACCAGAACCAGCTGCTCACATGCTCAAGAAGGACCATCAGCCTAACAATGGATCATTAGCACACTGATGGCTGTTTACTATTCACAGGGGATTGAGTGATACTAGCAATAACAGCATTGTAAGAGGGGGACAGTTGAACCTGGAGGCTCCACCCCTGTTTAATGGTGGACGGTTTCTTTTCACAAAGATGGCCTCCTTTACTCCTCTCTCAAACCATCGTTCCTCTCTGTCCAGGATGTGAACATCTTCATCCCTGAAAGAGTGACTGCTGGCCTGGAGATGAGTGTAGACCGCAGAATCCTGTTGTTGAATCTGCTGTGATTGCTAGTATCACTCAACCCCCTGTGAACAGTAAACAGCCATCAGGTGCTAATGATCCATTGTTAGGCTGATGGTCCTTCTTGAGCATGTGAGCAGCTGGTTTTGGTTGTCAGCAGCAAAACTGGTTGATCCACTCTGAGAAGGTGCTATTTAAGAGACTGAGCTGAATACAGCACCTCAGACTGAGGAAGTCTCTCGGATGAGAGACGAAACGTTTCTATATATTTTTTGCTTTGTTTTGTTTTTTTGAATGTCCAGAGGACCAGATTGAACTTTTTTTGGATTTTTCTACCTGGATTATTGAGCATGCATCAGGATATCAAAAAGCTAAAGTTTCCCCAATTCCAAAAGTCATAGCAGTCATGTCCTGAAATAGCTGGACGTTTTGATATATGATTTGTTGAAATAGCACAAAAATTGTGGGAGTAGTTAGATACCGAAAAACGTACGAAAGAAAAAGTGGATCTCAATAGTGTGAATGTCCATTCACACAATTAATTCAAATCAAGTCTCATTTGAGTTGAAGGCCAGTGAGTAGAGATACGTTTTCAGATGGGTTTTAAACATGGACAGTGAATGGCCTGTCAAAAGTGCAAAGGCAGAGCGTTCCATAACTTAGGGGCACTAATAGAGAAGGCCATGTCTCCTCTAAACTTCTGCTTACTTTTGGGAATGACCAGAAGCAGCTGGTCAGCGGACCTGAGTGACTGAGTGGGAGTGTAGTGGAGAAGCTTTATTAAAGGAGAGAATTTGCATTTCCTGTGAAAATGCAAGTGTGAATGCGTCTTGCTTACGAATGTCAAGAAAACAGTTGAAAAGTAGCTTAAAATAGCAGAATGAAGCTTCAACTATAAGAAGGAAGCAGAACATGCACAATTGTTCCTAATGTACTGCCAAACTGCTCCAATATAAACTCTTAATCTGACAGTACTATGTGTTTGGGTTTGCTCTCAGCTGCCACTATACCAAATTTCAGCTAAAAAGCTTTAAAAATGCTTGAGTTATCATATTTTTTCCTTGGATTTTTTGATTTGGATGCAATATGTGATAGGGAACATTCTCAGCTATAACCTCACCGAATTTTAGCGAATTTTATGTGTAAAAAAGTCCGAGTTAAATCCATATAAAGTAGTGTTTGCAGCCATGTTAGATTTTTGATTTTCATGCAGAATTTGATGGGAAACATTGTCAGCTATAATTACACCAACTTTCAGCTAAATATGACTAAAATTGGCTGCTTTACAGTATTTTCCCTTTTTTGCTAAGGCAGCTATCTTGAATCTTTGATTTTCAATCAGAAAATCTTTGTCAGCTACCAATATGACAAGTTTCTGCTGAATAGCTGTAAAAATGGCAGAGTTGTCACAGTTTTTCTATAAAACAGCTGAATAGTAGCTAAAGAAATGTAGAAAGAAGCTTAAATTTCCAACAGGAAGTGGAGGGAGCTTAATTGTGCCCACTAAGGCTGAAACAGGCCAAAATTAGCGCAATAAAGTTGAAATTATCTGAGAAAAGCTGGAATTTGCTAAAAACAGCTAACAAGCAGACAGAAGCTTAAATTACTAGAAGGAAGTTGGGAGAGCATGTTTTTGCTGAATTAGGCTGACAAAAGTTGAAATGTTTGCAAAAATTGTGGACTTAGCTGAAAAAGATTAAATTAACATCAAAACAGCTAAATTCTAGCTGAAATAGTAGAAATAGCTGAAACCCACAGAAAAAAGCTGAAAGGAGCAGATCAAGCTGAAATTAACAGAAATAAGTTTGAATAAGCATACAAATCTTGAAGTTAACTAAATTAAGGTGAAAGAAGAACAAAACAGTGGAAAAAACAGCTGTAATTAGCTGAAAAAGCTGACTTATTTTCATTCAGAGTTTATTAGGGATTGTTGTAATCTACCAATATGCAAAGTTTCAGCTAAATAGCTCTAAAATTGGCAGTTATCCTAGTTTTTTCTATAAAGCAGCTGAATAGTAGCTAAAGAAATGTAGAAAGAAGCTTAAATTTCCAACAGAAAGTGGAGGGAGCTTAATTGTGCCCACTAAGGCTGAAACAGGCAGAAATTAGCATAATCAAGTTGAAATTATCTGAGAGAGGCTGGAATTTGCTAAAAAAAAACAAAAAAACAACAACAGCTAAATAGTAGCTAAAACAAGCAGATAGAACCTTTAGAAATTAGGAGAAGGATGTCGAGGAAACATGATTTTGCTGAATTAGGCTGAAAAAAGTTTAACTGATTGCAAAAAATGTGGAATTAGCTGATAAAGATGAAATGAAAACAGCTAAATACTAGCTGAAATAGTAAAACTGTTGGAGTAGTTAGATGCCAAAAAATGTACGGAAGAAAAAGTGGATCTCAATATTGTGAATGCCTGTAAGCATTCACACAATAAGGCAGAGCAAGGCTGTTTAAAACCTTAAAACAAACAAAATAATTAAAAAATGAACTCTAAAATACATGGGTGCCAGTGGAGAGAAGCCAGGACAGGTGTAATGCACTCTTTACGTGCTCCTGTTAAAAGACGTGCAGCAGCATTTTGCACCAGCTGCAGTAAGTTAGGACTGGCTGACTCTGAGATAGAGAAAATTACAGTAAACCAGCCATGATGAAATGAAAGCCTGTGGCCTTGAAAGAATAGATTTTACCTTTGCTATTTTTTTTTCCCAATGATAAAAACCAGACTTTACAGTGGCCCTTATTTGACTGTTGAGTTTAAAATCACTGTCCATCTTAAAACCAAGGTTTGTAACTGTGGACTTAACACACATTGCCAGAGGGTCTGTCAATTGGAGGGCTCGAACATAGTCAGGGTTTAGAGCACACCATAGCACTCTTTACATTATATATGCTCCCATTAGGTAAAGTTATTAATCATCATGGGATAATTTTGAATTGTTATGATGATCATAGTCACTTGTATTTGTCCATGAAACCTGATGAATTCAGTCGGTTACTTAAGTTACAAGCATGTCTTAAAGACATAAAAACTTGGATGACCCTTTTCTGCTTTTGAACTCATAGAAGACTGAGGTTGTGATTTTTGGACCTGAGCATATTAGGAGTAAATGTTACAGTCTTTCACTCTCTCTGGATGACATTAACTTGGCCTCCAGTTCTAAAGTTAAAAACATTAGATTTATTTTTGATCAGGATATGTCTTTTAACCCACATATTCAAAATGTTACCAAAACCGCATTCTTCCTCCTGCGTAATATCACTGAGATTAAAAATATCTTGTCCAAAAATTATGCAGAAAAACTGGTCCATGCATGTGTCACATGGACTATTGAAATTGTTTACTGTCTGGGTGTCTACAAACTTCTTTATAAAGTCTTTAGCTGATCCAAAATGCTGCTGCCAGAGTTGTAGGGTTGATAGGAGAGATCATATTTCTCCAGTTTTAGCTACTCTCCATTGGCTCCCTGTCAAATTCAGAATATAATATAAAAATCTTACAAAGCTCTAACCTACAAAGCTCTCAACAATTTAGCTCCATCTTATATTACAGAAATTCTTGTTCCATATTTTCCCAACAAAGCACTTCACTCTCATGCTGCAGGTTGACTTGTGGTTCAGAGTTTCCAAAAGCAGAATGGGAGGCAGAGTTTTCAGTTATCAGGCTCCTCTAATGTGGAACCAACTTCCAGTCTCTGTCTGGAGGGGTGACACATTTTCTACTTTTAAGATTAGAGATTTACCTGTCTAAATAAAGGTTGAATGAATGAAAAAAGTCTAGAAAAAAAAAGTTAAGTCTGGTCCTCTGGACATTCAAAAAACAAAACAAAGCAAAACAAAAAAAGAAGAAAAATGTAGAAACATTTCGTCTCTCATCCGAAAGACTTCCTCAGTCTGAGGTGCTGTATTCAGCTCAGTCTTATAAATAACACCTTCTCATATTGTGAGAAGTGCTATTTATAAGACTAAGCTGAATACAGCACCTCAGACTGAAGAAGTCTTTCGGATGAAAGACAAAATGTTTCTACATTTTTTTGGTTTTGTTTTGTTTTGCTTTGTTTTGTTTTTTGAATGTCCAGAGGACCAGACTTAACTTTTTTAGATATTTTCCTGTAGTTGTCCTGTGCATCGATTTATTGTCCAATATTTCCTTTGTAACACTCAAGTTGGAGTCCACTCCACAGATAAAGATGTCCAGCTGCGCAGTGTCCGTCAAGTCAGTACTTTCATCAACAGCAAGAGGGTACGCAATGAAGTTTGTGCTTTTTTCACTCGTCTGTGTTCTTAAATCAGTGGCCATCTCACAAATCTGATCAGCAACTGTATTTCTACTCAGGCTTACATTTGACAACATCTGCTTTTTCTCTGGACACAAGACGTCACACACCTTCATCATGCAGCTCTTCAGAAACTCTCCCTCATTAAATGGCCGGGCTGATTTGGCTATCTCCTCTGCCACAACAAAACTTGCTTTCACAGCAGCTGCATTTTGTGATATTGCTTTGGTGAAAAATGTCTGCTGAAATCTCAGTCTTCTTTAACTCTTCTACTTTCTGCATCCTCTGCTGTGCATTCAGGTTTTGCAGCTCCCGATGCTTTGTCTTGTAGTGCTCATTACATGCTTAGATTCAATTCTTTGTTTACAGCGACATTAGCTCCACAAATGAGACACACGGGTTTGTTGGCAATATCAGTAAACGTACTCAACCTCCCATCGGTTTTGAAAGGCTCTGTTTTCAGTGTCAACGTTTCTCTTCGCCATTGTGAGGGGCTAGCTTTGTAGCTATACAGCACCAGGACACGCTCTGAGCCGGACCAGAACTGCAGAACCTCAGCGAGAACCCGCCGGACCTGGAGCAATTCTGAGGGTGACCTGCGGACCCGTGGAGCTCGGTTCGGTTCGGTTGGAAGCAGGTGAGAGGAGCGGGATGGTCGCAGTGCAGAGACTGATGAAGACAATAAGATCTGGGTTGTAAACAGCAACAGAAGCTAGACTTGATTGATGTGGGAATGTCCCAGGTAGCCTAGTGTTCAGGAAGAGAAATGAAGCAGTGCATTATGGGATCTGTTGTTTGCATGTAATCGGCGCTTCATATCGCCAGGCCATTAATAACAATAACAGTAGATCTGTATAAAATGATCTCACAGGCGGGATATAATTGTAAGCCTGGACGGATGTGGCCTCTAGGCTTTGAGCTTGACATACATGTTCTAAACAATGTTTCTAAATTCTAAATGCTCTAAAAGAGCACAGAATGTCATGAACTCAGCTCTCTGCCTCCTCTTAGCCATGGCTGCACTTTGCATTCTCTGCCACGCCCACTTCTCCGCAACAGAATGGAGATCTCAGAGGAGGAAGGCTGAGGAAAAAGAAGGGATGAGGAGCTGTAGGAGAACGTTTCTCCTGCAGTGTGGGCTGCACAAAGGTGCAGCAGGTCCTAAATAATTTAAAATAATTCATTTTAAATAAATATTCCATGCTGATCATGTGGCTCATCCATCAATCAGCCAATTGTTTGTAATGTTCCATCTTATTTTGAAAAACCATGACAGTGTAAGTCACAAAAAATGAACCGCGAACTAGCGAGGGACTACTGTAGACTGGGACTGGGATTGCAACTGGGTACTAGACTTCTTAACAAACAGACCACAGTTAGTGAGGATCCACAACTTCTCCTCCTCCACCATAACCCTCAGCACTGGCTCTCCTCAGGGATGTGTGTTGAGCCCCCTCCTGTTTACTCTGCTCAAGTATGATTGTGCAGCTACCCATCCAGGCTGTCACATTGTAAAGTTTGCAGATGATACAGCGTTGGTGGGATGCATCACAAACAATGATGAGTCCAGCTACAGGCAAGAGGTGGAACACCTGGAGAGCTGGTGCAAAGAGAATAACCTTCACATCAATGTGAAGAAGACAAAGGAGATGACTGTGGATTTCAGAAGGAACAAACATACCTGCACCCCCTGAACATAAGAGGATCTGTGGTGGAAGTGTTCTCCAGCTACAAGTACTTGCGTGTACACAGGAATAACAACCTCAGCTGGAGCAACAACACCACCAGCCTGATCAAGAAAGCTCATCAGAGACTCTACTTCCTCAGGCAGCTGAGACGAGCTGGTCTGGGAAGCTCAGTCCTCACCTCCTTCTACAGGTGTGCAGTGGAGAGCATCCTATGCTCCAGCATCAACGTGTGGCATGGAGGCTGCACAGCTGCAGAAAGAAAAGCTTTGCAGAGAGTGGTGAAGGCTGCACAGAAGATGTCAGAGTCAGTCTTCCCACCATCACAGACACCTACACCTCCAGATGCAGTAAGAGGGCCACCTGCATCATGAAGGACCCCACTCACCCAGCACACACACTTTTTGCCCCGCTCCCCTCAGGAAGGAAGTTGAGGAGCATTAGGTGTAGAACAACTAGACTGAGGAACAGCTTCTACCCTGAGGCTGTTTGACTCATGAATCTCTAACCAGAATAATCACGGAGCCGTGCGTGTCCCAGCCCGTGGAGGTCCTGCGCAGACCCTGCAGGGAGGAGGCCTCCGACGGCTCCCCGTCCTCCTCCGTGCTGCCTCCCGGCGCGGCCCAGGGCGCCTCCGCCCCCCAGCAGCTGAAGAAGTCGTCCTCCTGCAGGAACACGTGGGGCAACTACTCATACGCGGACCTGATCACGCAGGCCATCGAGAGCTCCGCGGACCAGAGGCTGACCCTGTCCCAGATCTACGACTGGATGGTCCGGTCCATGCCGTACTTCAAGGACAAAGGAGACAGCAACAGCTCTGCAGGCTGGAAGAACTCTATCTGACACAATCTGTCCCTCCATTGTCGCTTTTTCAAAGTCCAAAATGAAGGAACTGGGAAAAGCTACTGGTGGATGGTGAACCCAGATGGAGGTAAAGGCGGCAAAGCTCCTCGCAGACGAGCCGTTTCTATGGACAACAGTAAGTACATCAAGGGAGCCCGAGGACGGGCCACCAAGAAGAAAGCTGCCTCCCTACAGGCAGCACAAGACGGTAGTTCTGAGAGCACCTCAAGTCTGTCCAAGTGGACAGGAAGTCCCACGTCCCGCAGCAGCGACGAGCTGGACGCCTGGACAGATTTCCACTCCCGAACCAATTCCAACGCCAGCACACTCAGTGGTCGTCTGTCTCCAATTCTGGCCGACCTGGAGCTGGACGAGGTGCCTGATGATGACTCCCCCCTTTCCCCCATGCTGTACTCTAGCCCCAGCAGCATGTCCCCATCCACAGGACCAATAGGACTCTCAGACCTGGCAGGTACTATGAACCTCAATGACGGCCTGTCGGACAACCTGATGGATGACCTTTTAGACAATATCAGCCTGACAGCATCTCAGCAGCCTCCCCCTGGAGAGGAAGACACTGGAGCCAACGGTCAGGGGGCCTCTGTGTTTACCTTCGGCTGCTCAGGCACTGGTCTGGGTAGTCCCTCTGGAAGCTATGGGACAAATCCTTTGTTCAGTCCTTCTTCTATTACAAGTCTGCACCAGTCTCCCATGCAGACCATCCAGGAGAACAAGCAGACCACATTCACAAGCATCTCACACTTCAGTGACCACCAGACCCTGCAAGATCTGCTAAGCCTGGACTCCCACAGTCCCAACAATGTCATGCTCACTCAGTCTGACCCTCTGATGTCACAGGCCAGCAACGCCATCGCCCTGCAAGACTCTCGTTGAAATACAACGGTGCTCCACAAGGACCACATCTTGCTGAGTCCCAGCAGTTCAGACCTGGGACAAAGTTCTTCAGTGCCTGGTTGGCAAGCTGGCTTGTCAACCGCTAAGAACAACACAAGCCACTCCGGTGCCAAGCAGCCACATCTGAAGTCTCCCAGCAAGATCTCCTCTATGCAGCTGAGCTCTGGTTTGTCAGGCCAGGACCGCTTTTCTGCTGATCTGGACCTTGATGTGTTCAATGGCAGCCTGGAGTGTGACATGGACTGTATCATCCGTAATGAGCTGATGGACCCAGACTGCCTGGACCTGAGCTTTGATACCTGCCACACCTCGGCTCAGAACAGGAATTCAGGAAGTTTCTCCAGCTCAAAATGGACATCCCCTCAGACCCCTGAGAGCTGGGTGCCAAGCTGAGGCGCAGCGCCATTGAAAGAGGAGCGTGTACACATGTACATTAAAGATCACAGTCCTGTTGTGCAACTACAGGGAAAAATGTATTTATGTCAAATTTTCAGTAGCAAAAGATAATACAGCCTGGTATGTACCGGGTACATAACTGATGATATGTAACTATGTACATACTAAGTATGGAAGTTAAATGTGCACGTGGTATGTAGTTAGATGTTCACCATGTACAGAAGTAGGCACTCACCATGTATGTCCAGGTACGTAACAAGGCACACATTGGGTACATAGAAGTACATTCACCAGGTACATAGCTAGGCCCCCAGTGGGTACAAAGTTAGGCAGTTACCATGTGTGTACCTAGTTATGTAACCAGGTACTCACCAGCACTTGCCTGTACAGAACTAGATGCTCACTGGGTACCTACCTAGCTACTAACCTAGTACACAGCCAGTCGGTATGTATCAGGCTGTATTATGAATTGCTACCAAATTTTCTTCCATTATTTAATTGTGAAACATTCAGTGCTGTATTTTAGGTGTCTGAGACACTCAGAAGAGAAAAACTGCTCCTTTGGGACGTTGAGGTGAACAGTACTGACTCAAAAGTAACTAAGGGAAAGAAAGCATCAACTCTTTTTATTCTCAGGGAATTGCTCGTGGCAGCACGGTGGCACAACTGCTAGAGCTGCTGCCTCTCAGCGAGCAGGTCCTTGGTTCAAACCCCGGTCCAGGGGCCTTTCTGGGTGGAGTTTGCATGTTCTCTCCGTGCATGCGTGGGTTTTCTCCGGTTGCTCCGGTTTCCTCCCACAGACCAAAAACATGCATGTTAGGCTGATTGGTAACTCTAAAATTGTCCCTAGGTGTGAGTGAGAGAGTGAATGGTTGTTTGTCTCGTTTGTCTCTATGTGGCCCTGTGATGGACTTGCGACCCGTCCAGGGTGTACCCCGCCCCTCGCACAGTGATTGCTGGACATGGGCACCAGCGACCCCCGTGACCCAAAATGGAATAAGCGGGTAAAGATAATGGATGGATGGATGGATGGAATTGCTCGTATCACAGAGTGATGAATGAAACCGAAGATGAAATATGCTTTCCACCTGCATTCTCTACTCTTTCACTCCCTTTCATACGTAGACCAATTTTTTTTTGTTGCCAAACCAGCTGTCAGCCTGTTGTTGGCTGATGGCGTATTTACAGAGAAGAAGCTTCAGAGAATGTTACGACGTTCCATTCCAGTGGAGGAAACTTGAAAATCTTTGTTTCTCAGCTTTCTGTGAGGGAATTCGCCTAAATGGACTAAGAGGTTTCCAACATTTGCCCGTTGATGCGCAGAGTCCCACTAAATATCTGTCATAGAGCTCAACATGTTACCAAGACATGAACTGATCTGCATCGTGTGGTTTTTGTACATTTTTTAAAGAAATCTGTGATTTTAGTGACATTACTGTGAATTCTGTTCCTCCTGAAGAGGTGCGTTACTGATATGTTTCGACTGCAGATCACCGTACTTGATCCTCACCCCTTTGGGATTCCCGCTCACTATTTAAGACACGATTTAGCTCCATTTCCATTTCCATTAGATAGATATGATTTAAACCATTTTAGAGCTGTTCCTGTAATCCCAATATCATATTCAAGTCTCTGTAGTAAAATTTTGTGATCAACTGTATCAAATGCAGCACTTAGGTCTAACCGGACCAGTATAGACACAAGTCCATTGTCTGAGGCCATGAGAAGATCATTAGTGACTTTTACTAGTGCTGTTTCTGTGCTATGATGAGCTCTAAACCCTGACTGAAACTCTTCAAACAGATTATTTCTTTGTAGATGTTCACGCAACTGACCAGCAACTATTTTCTCTAGAATTTTTTAGATTAAAGTTAGATTAGATATAGGTCTATAGTTGGCCAGAATTTTTGAATCAATGTCAGACTTCTTAAGTAAAGGTTTAATTACAGCAACCTTAAAGCACTGTGGTACATAACCATTCATTAAAGATAAATTAAGTAGATTCAAAATGTGGACATTAAGTAGGGGGAATACCTCTTTAAACAGTCTGGTTGGGATGGGATCTAGCAGACATGTGGATGGTTTGTATGAGGGTATTATTTTTGACAATTCAGAGCTCAACAGGACAAAAACTGTCCAAACATAAATCAGGCTCTAGTGAAATTTTTAAAGTTGCCTCATTTGACAGGGGACTAGAGATAGTAGAAGGAAGGATGGTTTGAATTTTCTCTCTAATGAAAATCAGTTTATTTATAAAGAATCTCATGAAGTCGTCACTACTTATAGTTGTAGGGATACACAGTTCAACAGAAATGGGACTTTTAATTAGTCTAGCAATAGTACTAAACAGAAACCTAGGGTTATTTTTATTCTCCTCTATTAAAGATGAGTAATATAAAGTTCTAGAGTTATGGAGAGCTTTTTTATATGTTAGCAGACTATCTTTCCAAGTTAAATAAAATTCTTCAACATTAGTAGAGCGCCATTTTCTCTCCTGGTTTCTAGATGCCTGTTTTAAAGTACGTAACTCAGAATTGAACCAAGGAGCCCGTTTCCTCTGATTGATTACTTTCTTTTTCAGTGGAGCAATTTTATCAAGTGAAGTTTGCGTTGAAGTTGTAAGATGATCAACTAGATGATCTAAGTCACTGTTTTCTGATGCATTACTCTGCAAGACAGAGGAAAACATTGATGGAAGAGATTGTTTAAATTTGGTTACAGCATTTTCTGATAAGCACCTGCTGAGATGAAATTTACTCTCAGTGACTGTGTAGTCATTTAATGTAAACTCAAAGGTTATTAAAAAATGGTCGGACAGAATAGGATTTTGAAGAACTATTAACAAGTCCTTAATCTCTATACCATAGGTCGTTTTGGGTAAAACCAAATGAGTCTATTAAATTATTAAAGGCTATGCTTAAGCTATCACTTTCAACATCTACATGAATATTGAAATCACCCATTATGATGATTTTATCAGTATTTAATAGTAAGTCAGTTAATAATTGTGAGAATTCAGACAAAAACTGAGAGTAAGCGCCTGGTGGACGATATATAACAACTAGTAAAAGTGTTTTTTTCTGATTTCCATTTTGGATAAGAAAGACTGAGGGTAAGTGATTCAAAAGAATCATAACTAATAATTGATTTGACATTAATCAATAATCCTGACTGAAAAATAGAAGCTACTCCTCCACCTCGGCCAGTTGTTCTAGGAACATGAACATTTAAATAATTAACAGGAGTGGATTCATTTATACCAACAAAATCCTCCTGTTGTAGCCAAGTTTCTGTCAGACACAATAAATCAATATGATGATCAGTTATCAGTTCATTAACTAACAGGGATTTAGAGGAAAGTTATCTGATGTTCAATAATCCACATTTAATGATTTTATGATTTTGCTCTGGTAAAGTAACTGTGTTTATTTTAATCAAATTTTTATGTTTTATATTTTAGAGCTGATTTTTGGTTTATTTAATTTGAGCCGTGGGCGAGTTGATACTGTTTCAATGTGGGTGTGGGTGGGTAACAGAGGAGAAGCAGCAGAGGGGTGGAGGACTACAACTCTGCTTCCTGGACTGGACCCTGGGTTGTCAATAATTTGGGGGATAAACAAAATCAGCCATATTTCTAGAAAGGAGAGCGGCTCCGTCCAAAGAGGGATGGGTGCCATCTCTCCACATCAGACCAGGTTTTCCCCAGAAAGAACTCCAGTTATCTATGTAGCCCACGTCGTTGTCAGAACACCACCTGGACACCCAGCGGTTAAATGACAACATACAGCTAAACATGTCATCGCTGGTCAGGTTGGGGAGGGGGCTGGAGAAAACTACGGAGTCCGACATGGTTTTTGCAAAGTCACACACCGAAGCAACATTAATTTTAGTGACCTCCGATTGACGTAACAGGCTGTCATTACCTCCGACGTGAATAATAATTTTACTGTATTTAGCCTTAGCCTTAAGCCCCCAGTATACTGCCACGTACATCCATATGCAAAGGTACGCACGTACATACGCAGAGGTACAAGCGTACCCCCCAGGGCATGTCTGTGCAAAGCTCAAATTTTTACGACTGCATACGCGTACGCGGTGTCACACAATTTACTGCCCAGCGACGGACTGTTTTGTATGCGACACCAATGTATTAAATTCCCCCTTCTTCATCCCTGATCTGGCCCTTTTCTTTTGTTTTTTGTTTTTTGCCAAGAGGCAAGTGATCTCTTCCTCCTCCATTGATGCCATGACTGAAATGGTGAGAAATAAATTAATTTGTCACGAGCGAATTAAACTCAGGTCCAGCATGGCTCCGGGTATGGTCTGGAGATTTCCTAGTGGGCTGGTGTGATGTGTGGGCTGTAGAGCAGTGCTCTCTGTTTTTTTTTTTTTTTAGATCTTTTTATTAACAACATATAAACACAGAACACCGCTGTGGCTGCCAGCGCTCTTTTTTTTTTCCGACCTGTCAATCAATCCAATAGGCGTGTCAGCAAATGACCATTCGGCGACCCGAAGGTAAATGCCCTTTGTCTGTGAAGCTGCTCTGCAGCTGCTCAGGGTGTACGCTGGAGTACGAAATCTGAACCCGCTGCGTACAGTACACGCGGCAGTATACTGGAAGCTTTAGTCAGCAGTTTCAGATAAGATTCTATGTCACCCGCTCTGGCCCCCTGAATGCATTTGACTATGGCCGCTGGAGTCCCTAAAGCCATGTTTCGGACTATGGAGCTGCCAGTAACCAGGGTCTGCTTCTCAGTGGGTGTGCCACTGAGCGAGAAAAATCAATTAGAAACGTGAACGGGTCGGTGGTGAACTGGGGGCTTAGCCTTAGCACTACGCCTTCTCCGGACCGTCACCCAGCCAGCCTGGGGTCCCAGCTGCTCGGGGTCTGCTGGAGGACTGCTAATGGGATTTAGCCTCTGGTTCCACGCTGTCTAAGGGGACCTGGCTAGCTACTGGTTTTTCTACAGCACAGAGCCGAGCTTCCAGTTCCGACAGCCTCTCCTCCAAAGCTACCATAAGACTACATTTGTTACATGTATCATTACCACTAAAGGAAGCAGAGGAGTAACTAAACATCTGACACACGGAACAAGAGAAAACAGAGGAAGCAGGGAGAGAAGCAGCAGCCATGCTAAGCTAACGCTAGCAAGAGCTAGCAGAGCCAAATACACCAATAAAAACCGAGAAGTGTTGAAAGATAAAAGGTGTTTTAAGCACGATCCAACAGTAGAAAAACAACTGTACTAAGTGTGTTTGTGAACTAGAATGAAAAACTGTGCAAAAGACAAATAAATCCAGAAAACAGAGACGACTCGAGCAAACAATTCACTCGAGCTACCAACAGACAAGCAGGAAGTGACACAATATGTCTCACTACGAACATGCAACGTCAGCCTCCAACCGTCACCAGATCAGGGATGAAGAGCTTAGATATCTTAGATGTTATCATTGTTTTTCTTTTACATTTTATTGTTGGATGTAACTGGGACCCTGTGTACATAATTTCACTCCACCACATGCACCACATGAGGCGCAAATGACAATAAAGAATCTCTGACTCTAAACCGAATTAAAAATCGAATTGAAATCCCTCCAAAAACTCATCTTGTGCCTGCATCCGTTTGGATTTAGTAAACTGAGCTTTTGTCCAACAATGATGTGCTAACTTATTTAATTTTATTTTTCTTTTGGCTGCTCCCTTCTTCAGGTCGCCACAGCGAACTAACTCGCACAAAGACTTGGTCAGTACCGGGAGTTGAACCAGCAATCTTCCATCCCAGGCCCACCTTCTCTAACCTCTGCCCCCCCACTCCCTATGCTAACTTACTTCATGCATGTCCAAATTTACCAACATCTGCACCTTTTTTAACTGTTTATTGCTTACTCACTACTGTAACACACAAAGATAGCTATAAGTCAGTCAATTTTATAGATATTCAGCTAAAATCTGTTATGGTAGTAGCTGAGATTCATCCTTAGAACTCAAAGCTATAAGTGATTACACAAGCTCTTGGGAGACATAGACACACAACATAATGTTTATTATTTGTCCAAAACTTCTTTACATGTGATGATTTTAGTCTGAAGCTGTAGCTGAGTGGGTATTCAGAATTAATCGAAGGCTTGCTGGGCCATTATTTTATTTATTTAGTCACTTTCAGTCATGTGCTGTAAGGGTATTCAAAATGAAGCAATGAAGAGGACAGAAAAGACTACGCAGATACAACGTTCTTCTTCTGTGTCTTCATCTGTGTTATCGTTACCTAGTGGCCTGGCATGAGTAAGACAGCATTTAGTACAAAGATTTATTTCTCCAAACTAAAAGAGTTATTTAGTCAGGGCCTTAATTATTACCTTTGATCTTAATCTGCTAGACTAATATTGAAGTATCAATTCAATCAATCAATCAATTCAGCTTTAATGTCCATAACATTCAATGAAATGGAGATTTGTCTTTGACATCTGGCTTATAAAACAAAATAGAAATGTGATTAAAAAACTCTAAAAAAAACTTTATCTTTGAGTATCCATTTAAAAAAATGCTTCTAGCCAAATATATGTGACTCGTCATGTTGAACCGAGGATTTAGTCCAAGTTAGTCTTTTGACTTTTGATTTAAAAGTGCTTTGGTAGAAAGTTTTATTTTAATTAGATTTTGTCCAAACATGATGAAAAAATATCTGTGTTCCTTGAATGAAATGTCTTAAATATATAAGTTGTGTTATGTTTTAAAGGACTTTTCTGAGCAGAAGCAACAGCTAATCTGGATTTTGAGCAAAAAAGTTGTGAGTTTTAAGTACTTTTCCTGTGTGCTAATGAAGCTATTTCCAACACCAACTGGATATCCTTATGTGTAAATCTGGCCTGAGGTTTACAAAAAGATGTAAATAAACCCTCAGTAGAATATGAGCAAAATAGGATTCAACCCTATTTGTCAAGGAGTTATTAGTGAGACAAATCAAGCCTGGAACCCCCTACGATCATTTTCATTTAGTTTAGTTTGACCAAACTAAACTAAATCCCTGGGTGATGGGTCACTTGCATTGTGTAATATTTTAGGTAAAACTTTTGAAAGTATCTAAACTGGGCTGCGGTAGCTCAATAATAAGTGCCATGGGCTTTTAATCCTGAGGTTGCAGGTTCGAACCCTAGTTGTATCAGGAAGGGCATCCAGGTGTAGAACATTAGCCAAATCTTTCATGAGTTTGCTCGCTGTGGCAACCCCTGAAGAAAGGAGCAGCCGAAAGAAACCTAGTTTAGTTAAGTTTTTCTATCTTGAACAAATTTAAACATTCATTTTCCATCTATTATCCTTTATCACAACCAGGACGACACAACCACCTTTATCCAGTCCTTTTTCATGTCTTATTTGCTGAAACCTCCTAATCTCTGATCAAAACACAGACCTTCTTTTGAAAACCAGAAGAAAAAATGAATTTTGTTGTTTCATGACTAAGATGTACATGTAGGTGTTATTTTAATGAAGTGCCGTTAACTTTCCGTGGAGCAACCCCATCTGCTCCACTTTGAGTTTCCTTCAGAGAGGGGGACCTGGTTTTCTAGAAAAATAGCAGAAGATCAAGAAAAAGTGAGCAGATTTGTCAAAAGTCTATTTTTACATTTGGTGTCATGCAGAGCGAGACGTTGGTTACAAACTGCAGCCTTCAAAACAACAAAACTCTGACTGTAACTTGTATAAAACAGCTGTTTGGAGTCATTTTGTCCCAAGGAATCATTTAAAAACACAGTTTGCAGAAAGTAAACCTGGTTATTTTGGATATCACACATCTAATGTCTAATTTCCTTAAAGACAACTAAATTTGTATGGCAGCAGAGTGGTGAGCAGATTCTGAGAGTTAGCTTAGGTTTAGATGAGTTTGTAAAACCACTTGTTCTTGCTGAGGTCGGACGCTTTTCCCCTCCTCTCCCTCTCCGCTTTGCTTTGCTGCTCTGCCTTCTCTGTGAAACTGCTTCTGAACCTCTCTTTACATATCTTCCAAACCATAATTATGGACTTGGATTTGGTCAGTTGGTCCCTCAACACATTTGATAACATTTCTTCGAAGAGAAGACAGGCTTTAGGTGAGCCGATTTGCCCTGTTGGTATGCATGCAGCTGGATATCTCATCGACTTGGAAGACTTCATGATGTGTCTATCTCTACTGCCATTTGTGGATTTTAAGGACACATTTATAATTGGATATATGATAACTGTTTCCTGCTTTTTGGATTTGGCTGGTTCCTGGTCTATCAACAATCAAGGAAGTCGTCAGCAGCAAATTTGGACCCGATCATGCTGCTTGCCTTATGATGGTTTGGTTTGTGCCTCAAGCACCCAGACTCAAATGTTTTTGGCAGAATGGACCAGACTTCTGAGATTATTCTCAGGCACGATCCATTGGTGTGGCCATGTAATTTGGACATTTCGAAACCAAGTGGACCAACACAGACTCAAGGTAGATGTCATTAAAGTTCTGCCTGTCCTCAAAACAATTGTGTATTTATCTGAATTTGGCTCCCTTGGCTGGCCTTGCAGGTCACATTATCTGACTTCACCTGGAGGACATGTAATCTGAAACACATTCATACACTGATGGGACACACATCAGAGGCAACGAGGGGTTCAGTGTCTTGCCCAGGGACACTTCAGCATGTGAATGATGTTGGATTCGAACCCCCAACTCTTGCATTGGAGGATGACTGCTCTAACCACTCAGCCACAGCCGCCCACAAAAGGGTTGGCTACTGAGAGATAAAAAAAACATCTGATGGGAGGAAGAGCATCCCAACTCCTCTCCTGCTTTAAAATGACCAAACTTGAGCTAAAGGACAAAAACAGGATTTGAACGATAACATTTCAACAAAATACCCTGAACAGGAGGCTTCTTACAACTTCAAAATGGTGGAACTGGAGGCAAAATGTCATTAGTTATTTTACATTTTAGCCAGTTAGCTGCAGATTTTTGTTCTTTTTCTTGTGTTGTAGAAAAACATGCTTTTTTTTTTTTAAAAGTCGGTAACTTTATTAGTGAAAATCAGCAACCATCAGCCAGACGTTACACTTTTGACATAGGTAAAACGCCTCCGATGAGGTTTTCAGAAACTGACCGAATATTTTTATTACACAACGCTGCTGATGAACTGCAGTTTGAAGGTTTTACTGCTGAAATATATTTGATCATATTTTCTTAAGCATCCCGGCAGCGGTTCAGCTGGCCCGTCAGCCGAACGCTGCAGCGTTTTCCCACCTTGACAGATTTCGTTCCCTGATTTTCCGCCACACCTCCTCCAGATGACAAACTTTCCCTTCCTGAGAGAAAACTCTGCTCCTTGTCACATTCATCCAAGCCAGAAAAACTATTATCATATTTAAATTATACTTTTCGGGTCTGCACAGTACATGTATGGTAGTTTTTAATTTGTGTTTCCAAAAAAGTGTTTGATTCAGGTAAACAGCCACACAGCATGTGATCTGACCAGCCAATTACAACACCTCATCTTCTTAAAAACAGCTAAACATCAGCTCTTATTGCAACATTTTAGGCTCAAAATGTCCAGTAAAATTCACGAATGTTGCATTTAGGAACCACTACTTTATGTAAGAAACATCCAATATAGCAAGAAATGTATTGAGTTCAGTGAGAAAAATTAGAACAACAAAGTTTCCTTTCAGTTAAAAGAAAATAAAAACTTTTAGAAATTTTAAGTAGAGCAAACTCAAAATAGACAAAAACAGCAGCAATTCCCTGAAATACACTTTATGGTAAACATATTAATGGGCATAGATTTGTTTGTTTTGTTTTAACCCTTTGAAGGAAAGATAAAGTTGAGTACATTTTTAACATTAACCTTATTTTTTTATGTAAAAAAAACAACAACAAAAATTGCCAAATAAAAACAATAAGTAGTTCTACTTATTGTTTTTATTTTGCTTTTTATTTTTTTTTAAAGGAACAGTAAGTGTTATGTTTAAGCCCTCATGGAAGGATTAAAAAGAGAAAAACATCGCCAAATGACTCAAGATTGTATAAAAATAAAGTTAAAAATTATTTGAATAAACCAGTAAAAAAAAATGGTTTTATGTTGAGGATCTCTGCCCAGAAACACTGTTCTGCAACTTTCTGTCATCTTTTCCCCTTATTTTTTTCTTTATGAATCATTGTACAAATAAAATGTTCATCTTTGATGACAAAAACACAAGAAATAAAACAAATCTTCCATTTTCATAAAAACAGAACTTTACTTTTCTCTTCTGGTAAAATAAAATATCCAGATACTTTATTTTCTATCAAATGATATATTTATCTTGTGTTTTGTTTAGACTTTTGGTTTATGCTTCGGTGTGGGGGAGGGGAGGCATTGCTGCAGCAGAATTCATTGCAGAACGTTGCCTTTTTTTACCGTGTACAGTTCCACTAGAGTAGAAGTGACTTTTTATAATCAAATTTAATATATTATTACTTTATTTCCAGTGCTCTTGAAATCTATTATTTATACCCATGTGATATTTCTGCATTTGTAACTTTAGTTTAGTGAAGGACAAAGTGGAAAAAAGGACTGAAGTGCTGTTATTTTGTTTGCCTTAAATGCATTTTTGTTTGTTTTTTATTAATATTGTTGATTATTTTGATTTGTGTTTACCTCAAAATGATTCACTTTCTGAAGTCATTTGTGGGTTTTTATTTTTATTTTGCCTAAACCATTTAGATCACATCTATGCATAACTTCATGACCACAGCATGGAAAGCTGACACACTAGGTTTGTCCATCGCTCACCATTTTGGAATTCCATTTTTTGGGAGAGGCAACAAAAGGGCGGAGTCTAACTGAGCTTCATTATATTGATATAAAATGGACCTGAATCTTGCCAAAGTTAACTTTTATTGTATTTTTCAAAAGTAAGAATATTTACTGTTGGAATTTTGATGCATTTAGGGGAAATGTCATATCAGTAATTTTAGAAGTTCAAGTGTCAAACTTCCTGTTTTTTTAATTTCTCTCTAAATCCACAGCTGTTTATTTAAAAAACATTTTATATGTGTATGTTTTTATTTCATGAAGTATAATTTATACCTTATGTGTTTATTTTTATGGCACAGGAACTCATGAGATCTCAGCGCTCTGAGCACACTTGAAGGCAACACTTTAAAATTTAACAGTTTTATAATGAGTCGTAAACATATCTTTGAGCACAAAACAAAGCAGATGTTGGAGTGTTGTTATGATGTAAATGGTGAGTTTTAAGTTTGTCTGTCTGTTTTATGGCTTTTATTGACAAGAAATTCATAACTTTGACAGTTGAAGTGTGCAATAGAGCTGCCTAAAGCTGTGTATTCAAACTGTTTTAGTCTGTTATGTTAATTCCAGTTGTTTAATTAAACTTGAGTTAACTTTTACCTTAATCAAGATAGCTGCCAAATCAAACACTAAAACAGCCCAAACTTCATCAGTTTTACAGATACTGAACTGAAATATGGTGTGGTTATAGCTGAGAGTCATCTCCCACACATACTCTGAGGGCTTAGCAGTAGGGGCAAATCTTTGTTTAAATCTTTGGTGTCAGCAAGAGAAATGCGTTCCTTCAAATAATGCTTTTTTTTCATATGTTTCCAACATCTTTTTACCACAATAAATTAAATGGCTCATGGAAAGAAGAAAATCTGAGTCAAGTTGACGCTTCAAAGAGAAACTGATTTGATTGAAAACTGTCCCAAAAATGATGTACATTAAGTCTGTTTCTAATTAACAAGGCTCATTAGACACTTCAATAATTCGATGATAAACTGTTAATCTTATTTTTTAATTTCTTTTCTTGTCGAATGCTAATAAAGAACTGCTGAGTGAAGAATGGGTGAAGATGACCCAATGTCACATGAAATCCACTCTGTCAGCTCTTGTTTGAGGCTGACACGCTGTAAAAAATCAAGTAAAAGCAAAAGCAAGAAACATGCATTACACCTCATCTCATCAGGGCCACAGAAGCCGAATGAAAATGACCCTTATCTCCGCTCACAGATGGTTTGTTCATTTCCACAATTATTGTTCAACCAAAGATTTGGAGGAAATCCACTTCATCTTTAAACGAACACCTCGAGTCATTCTTACCAAAATGACGTCAGTGTCTGCAGTCTTTAAGAGAGCATTAAATTTGAGTGAAGTAGGAAAAACTGCTGATGTTTTTATCTGTTATGTTGTTAACCATTACTGGTTTTGTGAAGCACTGTAGAATGGTCCATGGTCCTTTTTTTTTTTTTTATAGAAATGTTAATTCAATGGTTCATTCCTTTTGTTTGATAAATAAAGTTTTGGTACAAAAGCCAACTTCTGGTGTGATTTGACTGATAGACGTTGATCTGCAAAAAACGTTTTTTTTTTCTTCTTCTACCTGTGGCGCCCCGTGGTGGGCCTTCCTTATCTGTACTCCTTAGTGTCACTCCTTTATTACCACTGATTGGTTCCACCCTTGTCTCCTGTCCAGCTGTTTGTAATTAGGCCCTGTCTGTGTATTTAAGTCTGTCTGAGTCCTGTTCATTGTCGGTTCGTCGTTGGGTATAGCCTTGTCTTGTACTGGTCCTGTCCTGATCCAGTCCTGGTCCTGTCTTGTTATCTAGTCATGTACTTTGTAGGTTTAGGTTTATAACTCCAAAATTCAATTCAGTTTATTTATATAGCGCCAAATCACAACAAAGTTGTCTCAGGGCACTTTACAGGAACATTCACATACATAAAAGC
>NC_056515.1:3228779-3232183 GCF_014905685.2 Nematolebias whitei | reverse complement strand
TCTGGGTGGAGTTTGCATGTTCTCTCCGTGCATGCGTGGGTTTTCTCTGGGTACTCCGGTTTCCTCCCACAGGCCAAAAGCATGCATGTTACGCTGATTGGTAACTCTAAATTGTCCATAGGTGTGAGTGAGAGAGTGAATGGTTGTTTGTCTCGTTTGTCTCTATGTGGCCCTGTGATGGACTTGCGACCCATCCAGGGTGTACCCCGCCCCTCGCACAGTGATTGCTGGACATGGGCACCTGCGAACCCCGTGACCCAAAATGGAATAAAAGGGTAAAGATAATGGATGGATGGATGGATATATGTATATATATATTGTAGTGAGGTAGACACAGGACACGTGCCATGCCCGTACTGCAGCCTCTCTCCTCCAAGGGGTCTGAAACTAATCCTGAGGCTCAGGTATTACCCGTAGCTATTTTCCACGACAGCTTAGTCTAAGGCTGTGTTGAGATGATTCACCCAGACTGTTAACTACCAACTATCCATGCACCACACCCAAAATTACACCTTGTGTCTCGTCCGACCTAGCAGCAGGAGTGGGGACGTTGGACAGATAAGGAAGCGCACGTTCACGGCATCTCATCTCATAATTTAGCGTTTCAATTGTTATCCGATCTGGCTTTGTTTAGAATCTAGGTGTAAGATTCTTGAATGTTGTTTTATAATCAAAGCTACGAAACCTTTAAAAAGCTCCCATGCTTTTGTTGTTTCATTGAACCAAGTTTTCCACTTCCATGAACAAGGGGTGTTGAAATAAGAATCCAGAATTTTATGTTTTGCTTTGCTTTAATCAATGATTTTGCAGGGGAAACATCGGTGTGCACAATCCAACACAGTGATTACATTTGATTACAGAGAGGATATATAGTGATTAATACTCAGAGTTTTAGTTATATTCCAGATGTTGATCTTTCCTGGGCAAAGTAGTTCTCTGTTCCTGGGGGGAGCTGGAAGATAGCTGTAGGCTTGCTCCGTTCAACCTCAGATATTTTCATTCTGGCCGGCCACACCCTAGGGGTCCCTAGGTCGTCCATTATTATCCATCCATCCATCCATTATCTTTACCCGCTTATTCCATTTTGGGTCACGGGGGTCGCCGGTGCCCATGTCCAGCAACCACTGTGCGAGGGGCGGGGTACACCCTGGACAGGTCGCAAGTCCATCACAGGGACACATAGAGACAAATGGGACAAACAACAATTCACTCTCTCACTCACACCTAGGGACAATTTAGAGTTACCAATCAGCCTAACATGCATGTTTTTGGCCTGTGGGAGGAAACCGGAGTACCCGGCGAAAACCCAACGCATGCACGGAGAGAACATGCAAACTCCACCCAGAAAGGCCCCTGGACCGGGGTTTGAACCAGGGACCTGCTCGCTGAGAGGCAGCAGCTCTACCAGTTGCACCACCGTGCTGTCCCTGACTCACTCAACTCAATTCAATTCAGTTTATTTATATAGCGCCAAATCCCAACAAAGTTGTCTCAGGGCACTTTACAGAAACATTCACATACATAAAAGCCAATTAGTAGTTCTCTATTTAAGGAATTCAGCAGACAAGATGAATTTTGGCTTTGTTGCAGTCTCCCATCCTGAGCAAGCACAGTGGCAACAGTGGAAAGGAAAAACTCCCTTTTAAAAGGAAGAAACCTCCAGCAGAACCAGGCTCAGGACAAGCAGCCATCTGCTTTGACCGGCTGGTTGAGAGGACAGGAAGGAGGGACAGACGAACATAGAATGGCAGGCCCAGGTATAGGTCCAGGTGTATCTGAAAGACAAAAAAAAAAAAAATACATGTTACGGATAGAAAAAATAATTACAAATACAAAACAGGTTGAGCAGAGTAAGTAAAGACAGATGTAGAGTGAAAATTGTGGTCAGTATGTCCTCCAGCAGTCTAAGCCTATAGCAGCATAACTAAGGGACAGCTCAGGAAACCCAAGCCGACCCTAACTATAGGATTTAGCAAAAAAGGAAAGTCTTAAGCCTAGTTTTAAAACTGGATAATGTGTCAGCCTCACGGACAGAAACTGGGAGTTGGTTCCACAAGAGAGGAGCCTGATAACTAAAAGATCTGCCTCCCATTCTGTTTTTGTAAATTCTAGGAACCACAAGTAAACCTGCAGTTTGAGAACGAAGCGCTCTGTTAGGGAAGAATGGAAGAATACGATCTGTAATATAAGATGGAGCCAGGTTGTTGAGAGCTTTGTAGGTTAGAAGTAAGATTTTGAATTCTATTCTGGACTTGACAGGGAGCCAATGGAGAGAAACTAAAACTGGAGAAATATGATCTTGCCGACTAACTCCAGTTAAGATTCTGGCAGCAGCATTTTGGATCAACTGAAGACGTTTTAAAGAAGTATTTGGACATCCAGATAATAAACCATTGCAATAGTCCAGTCTAGACGTGACAAATGCATGGACCAGTTTTTCTGCATCATCTTTAGATCAGATGTTTCTAATGTTAGTGATATTACGCAGGTGGAAGAAGGTGGTTCTAGTAACATTTTTAATGTGGGGGATAAAAGACATGTCCTGATCAAAAATAACACCAAGATTTTTAACATTAGAGCTGGAGGACAGATTAATGCCATCTAAGGAGGGAGAAAGACTAAAAAATTCATTCCTAAGGTGCTCAGGTCCAAAAACCAAAACCTCAGTCTTGTCTGTTCAACAGGAGAAAATTAAGAGTCATCGAGGTTTTTATGTCTTTAAGACATGCTTGTAGTCTAAGTAGCTGATATGATTCATTGGGTTAAATGGACAAATATAATTGTGTGTCATCAGCATAACAATGGAAATTTATCCCATGTTGTTTAATAACTTTACCTAATGGAAGCATATATAAAGTTAAAAAAAAAGGCCCAAGCACTGAGCCCTGAGGAACTCCATGACTAACTTTGGTGTATGAAGAAGATATATTATTTACCCTGATGCATGCTCAATAATCCAGGTAGAAAAATCCAACAAAGTTCAATCTGGTCATCTGGACATTCAAAAAAACAAAACAAAAAAAAAACAAAACAAAGCAAAAAATATAGAAACGTTTCGTCTCTCATCCAAGAGACTTCCTCAGTCTGAGGTGCTGTTTTCAGCTCAGTCTCTTAAATAGCACCTTCTCAGAGTGGATCAACCAGTTTGCTGCTGACAACCAAAACCAGCTGCTCACATGCTCAAGAAGAACCATCAGCATAACAATGGATCATTAGCACACTGATGGCTGTTTACTATTCACAGAGGGCTGAGTGATACTAGCAATCACAGCATTGTAAGAGGGGGACAGTTGAACCCAAAGGCCTCCACCGCTGTTTAATGATGGACGATTTCTTTTCACAAAGATGGCCTCCTTTACTCCTCTCTCAAACCATCGTTCTTCTCTGTCCAGGATGTGAACATC
>NC_056515.1:3226507-3228679 GCF_014905685.2 Nematolebias whitei | reverse complement strand
CAGAAGATCAACATAATCAGGCCAGGACTCTGCAGTCTACACTCATCACCAGGCCAGCGGACACTCTTTCAGGGATGAAGATGTTCACATCCTGGATAGAGAGGAACGATGGTTTGAGAGAGGAGTAAAGGAGGCCATCTTTGTGAAAAGAAATCGTCCATCGTTAAACAGGGGTGGAGGCCTCCGTGTTCAACTGTCCCCCTCTTACAATGTTGTGATTGCTAGTATCACTCAGCCCTCTGTGAACAGTAAACAGCCATCAGTGTGCTAATGATCCATTGTTATGCTGATGGTCCTTCTTGAGCATGTGATCAGCTGGTTTTGGTTGTCAGCAGCAAAACTGGTTGATCCACTCTGAGAAGGTGCTATTTAAGAGACTGAGCTGAATACAGCTCCTCAGACTGAGGAAGTCTCTCGGATGAGAGACGAAACGTTTCTACATTTTTTTGTTGATTTGCTTTGTTTTGTTTTTTTGAATGTCCAGAGGACCAGATTTAACTTTTTTAGATAACTAAGGGACAGCTCAGGAAACTCAAGCCGACCCTAACTATAGGATTTAGCAAAAAGGAAAGTCTTAAGCCTAGTTTAAAAAATGGATAATGTATCAGTCTCACGGACAGAGATTGGAAGTTGGTTCCACAAGAGAGGAGCATGATAACTGAAAGATCTGCCTCCCATTGTGTTTTTGTAAATTCTAGGAACCACAAGTAAACCTGCAGTCTGAGAGTGAAGTGCTCTGTTAGGAAAATATGGAACAACAAGATCTGTAATAAAAGATGGAGCTAGGTTGTTGAGAGCTTTGTAGGTTAGAAGTAAGATTTTGAATTCTATTCTGGATTTGACAGGGAGCCAATGGAGAGAAACTAAAACTGGAGAAATATGATCTCTCCTACTAACTCCGGTTAAGATTCTGGCAGCAGCATTTTGGATCAACTGAAGACGTTTTAAGGAAGTATTTGGACATCCAGATAATAAACCATTGCAATAGTCCAGTCTAGACGTGACAATTGCATGGACCAGTTTTTCTGCATGATTTTTAGATAAGATGTTTCTAATTTTAGTGATATTACGCAGGTGGAAGAAGGAGGTTCTAGTAACGTTTTTAATGTGGGGGATAAAAGACATGTCCTGATCAAAAATAACACCAAGATTTTTAACATTAGAGCTGGAGGACAGATTAATGCATCTAAGGAGGGAGAAAGACTGAAAAATTAATTCCTAAGGTGCTCAGGTCCAAAAACCAAAACCTCAGCTTTGTCTGTGTTCAACAGGAGAAAATTAAGAGTCATCCAGGTTTTTATCAATCAACCTTTATTTATACAGGTAAATCCCATTGAGCCTTGAGGACTCATTTACAAGAGAGACCTGATTTCAACAATGAAAGATGACAACAATGGACAACAGCAACAACAATAAGCAGTTATAAAAACTCATACTACAGTTTTTTTTGGTTTTTTTTTAACAAATAGGATGGCTAAAAGGAAAAGGTAACAAAACAAAAAAACAGCTAGATTCCAAGACAAATGTAGAAAACTAAAAACAGGAACATGTCTGCATTGGACCCTGCCAGGAGTCCAACAGATTCTTAAAGACACTCAGAGAGGTCAAGGTCGAGAGCTTCAAATCTTTTTGTAAGATATTCCAGGAAACAGGAGCAGAATAGGAGAAGGCCCTTTTGCCTAGTTCAGTCCTCATTGAGGGAACACTGCAGGTAATAATGTCCTGAGAGCGCACTCCGTAGCTGCACTCACGCAGAGACATGTAGGAGGAGATGTATGAAGGCAACAGACCAAGAAGTGATTTAAAGATGAAAATGTACCAGTGAGAGAGTCTGCATGAAGTTAATGATGTCCAGTTAACCAATGAATACAGAGTGCAGTGGTGGGTACGATAATCACAGCCAGTTATGAATCTTAGTGCACCATGATAGACAGCATCCAACATCTGCAGGGTTCTTGTAGGAGCGTTCATGTAAATAATATCACCAAAATCAATTGAGGGAAGGAAAGTCACAGATACAAGGTGTTTTCTAGCATTCAGGGTTAGACAGGATCTGTTTCTGAAAAAGAAACCCAGTTAACTTTCAGTTTCTTTACCAAGTTTTCCACATGGAGCTTAAAAGAACGATGTGAGTCGACCAAGATACCCAAATATTTATAGGAATCAACAAAC
>NC_056515.1:3219794-3226407 GCF_014905685.2 Nematolebias whitei | reverse complement strand
CCAGGGCTCTGGAGGAGATATTTATCGTGCCATTTTCCAAAAGTCTTTGGGCAGAAATGGTGAGCGACCCCTAACATATTGTCCAAATGTTAAATTTTATATGAAGTAACAGTGTTCCTATAATTAAGAAGAAGGGTTAGATTGAGAGTGTTGTCCTGCTTCCAGCCAACTTGATAAAATACCACATGATCTGTGTGCTGTCAAGGTGGATTGTAACAGGTCTAGCTAAACTTGGTTGGCGTCAAGGATTTCCTCTGTTCTGACAGGGAAGCTGTCATGTTTACTGAATTTAGATTCACTCCCAGGAATGTAAGATGGAATTATAAAGCTCTTCTCCCAATTTATCGTGAATCCAAGATGAGACAGATGATTCACTAAAACAACAGTTTGTGTCTCTGCCTCTTTTCTAGACCGAGATAACAGCTGGAGATTGTACAGATAAAACAGGATTTTTATCCCCCTCATTTGAAGCAGCTGGAGAGCTGCCTCCATACATTTTGAGAACGTGCGTCGGGCGAGCGCGTATCCGAATGGCAGACGGTTGTACTGAAAACAGGCCCCCTGGAAGGAAAAAATAAGGAATTTCCTGTGTTTGTTTATTATTGGAATGAGGAAGTATGCATCCTTCAAATCTATGGACACAAACCAATCCCCTTATGTCACATATTCGAGAACACGTTTCACTGTCAGCATGTGGATAGGTCATTTCATGATGAAATTGATGAAGGTAGACAGATCCAGAATTGGTCTGAGGCCTCCCAACTTCTTCAGAACCAGAAAGTACCAGGAGAAAAAAACAGCTTCCTCCTCTCCCGGGGGAACTCTGGGAATCACGTCTTTTTCCAGAAGCTCCATCAACTCTGACTGGAGGATTACGCCCTGTTCTGGAGATGTAAGCTGGGTTTCTAACACTCCATTGACTTTTGGTGGTGTTCTCGCAAACTGCAGAGTGTAACCCTTGTGAATTAACATCCTGATGCATGCTCAATAATCCAGGTAGAAAAATCTAAAAAAATTAAATCTGGTCCTCTGGATAATCAAAAAATGTCCCCTTTGTAAGAGAAATCCCACATAAGACAGGCTCCAGAGCAATGTGGATATCCTAACTGGGCCTTCCTGAAAGCAGAGAAGAAACCCAAACAGGACTCCAGTCAGCCCTCGGGTGAAAAGGAGGAACCCAGACCCAGACCAGTGGTCATTCCGTATGTTGAGGGAGTATCAGAGAAACTGAGACGTTTATTTTCTAAACACAACGTCCCAGTGGCTTTTAAACCCCAAAATACATTACGGCAAAGACTGGTTCATCCCAAAGATCCAGTCCCCCGGCACAAACAGAGTAATGTTGTGTATGATGTTCAGTGTCAGGAGGGCTGCGATCAGTCTTACATTGGGAAAACTAAACAGCCACTGGCCAAAAGGATGGCCCAGCACAGAAGAACAACAACATCAGGCCAGGATTCTGCGGCCTAAACTCATCTCCAGGCCAGCAGTCACTCTTTCAGGAATGAAGATGTTCACATCCTGGATAGAGAGGAACAATGGTAAAGTCTCTCTTTAACTATATAATAATAATAATAATAATAATAATAATAACAATAATAATAATTTTATTTAAAAAGCACCTTTCATGACACCCAAGGACACTTTACAGTAAGAACAAAGATCAACAGGAATAAATTACATAAACAATATAAAATACATAAAGAATATAAAATACATACAGAATATAAAATGCATAAAGAATATAAAATACATACAGCAAAGTTAAGGATAAGCGAGTCTAAAGATATGTGTTTTCAGAGCAGTCTTGAATAGAGAAAGAGAGGTGGTGTTTCTTAAGTCAGGGGGTAGAGAGTTCCAGAGATGAGGGGCAGAGCAGGTGAAGGCCCTGCTCCCCATGGTGGAGAGGCGTGCAGAGGGTACATGGAGGTGTAGTGAAGAGGAGGATCTGAGAGAGCGAGAGGGGATGGAGATGTGTAGGAGGTCAGATAGGTATAGAGGGGCAAGGTTGTGGATAGCTTTGAAAGTGAGAATAAGAATTTTGAAGACGATGCGTGATTTAACCGGGAGCCAGTGGAGCTGCTGCAGGACTGGAGTGATGTGGTTATAGGAGGAGGTTTGAGTAATGACACGGGCAGCTGAGTTCTGGACCATTTGAAGCTTCTGGAGAGGTTTGTTGGAGAGGCCATAAAGAAGGGAGTTGCAGTAGTCAATCCGAGAAGTCACAAGACTGTGAACAAGGATGGCTGTGGAGTGGGGTGTGAGAGAAGGGCGGAGACGGTTAATATTTCGGAGATGGAAATAGGCAGGCCGAGTGACATTGTTGATATGTGAAGTGAAGGAGAGAGTGGTGTCGAGGATGACACCAAGACTCTTGACCTGAGGCGAGGGGGAAAGCAGAGAGTTGTTAAGGGGGATGAGAAGATTTTCTGATTTTGAAAGAGAGTTTTTGGTACCGACAAGAATGATTTCTGTTTTTTTACTGTTTAGTTGTAGGAAATTGTTAGAAAACCAGTGATTTAGCTCATTGAGACAGTCGGCGAGGATGGAGGGTGGGTGGAGTTTTGTTTTGTTGACAAGTAGAGCTGTGTGTCATTAGCATAACAATGAAAATGGACACCAAATTTACAGAAGATGTGACCTAGAGGGAGGAGGTAAATGATGAAGAGGAGGGGTCCAAGGACAGAGCCTTGGGGGACACCCGTGGAGATGGGGGAAGACTGGTGTAGTATGACATATGCAGGATATATTCATACATTAAGACGGGTTCTTCATTTTTCTGACTGTGTAAATGTCGTGCATTGAATTTAACAGAAATGTAACGAGAGACGTTATTTATCTTTGACCCATCAAAATGAATGCGGTCATTTATTTGCAGAATCAAAGTTTAACATCAAACATTTACATTAATTTGGCAAAATATGAAAACAATAACATGGCTAGTTTCACAGGAAGTGGGACAATACGGCGATTGTCCTCACTTCTCAGCAGAACAGCAGACATCAATCACACGGCGGTGATTGAGAACTTTGCTTCAGACATTTCTAAAATATCTGTAATGATTTTAGGAGAAAGGAGAGTTTAAAGATGGAAAATGGAGATTTATCTTACAGAGAGATGTGTGAGGGAATTTATCTGTTTGACCAGAAACGTGCACGCTCCTTCAGATCTCAGCTTGGCCACGGTACGCTTGGTCGAAGTAGAACTTTTACCTGGTTGATGATAGATCAGGTCGGCGTGAAGTCCTTCTTTTGACTCTTTCAGCATCTCCGTTGAGAACAGCTAAAATACTTTTAGGAGTCGTGTGAGGTTATCCAAACAGAAGTTATAATTCCCAAAATCGTCTCTGCATCCTGGATTGCAAGAATTCTGAACTCCTTCAGAACTCTACTCGTCACATCTCATCCCTGAGAGAACTCTGAAGCTTCTCTATCAGAGAACTTTTTCATCTCACTTCTCCATGAGCTTCATCCGCGAGCGTTGAACTGGGAAGTTGCCACATTTAAATGGGTCGACTTCCGGTTCATTTGAGAGCTTTCTAATTGGTGGATGGACCAGAACAGAGGTGTGGTTTGTGATGTAAGGTGTTATGAAAATTCAAGGATAGAGATTAAGATTGTTTAAAACAGACAGAAAGATTATTGGAGAAAACCAGACTTCGTGGAGTCAAACTCTCCTGTATCTTCTGTAAAAGTTAAACATGACATTTCTTTTCGGTAAACTTTTTAGTTGACCGAAACCTGAACTTTAACACACACTTACAAACTTGCTCATTGAAGACAGAAAAATCAAGAAATGCATATTACCCTGATTTCTTCTTTGAATGAGGAATAAAAATCATTACTTACTGTTCATGTAAATAAAAATGAGTAGTTCTCTTCAACCTGTAAACATTGTTTGAACTAACACAATTTGATTATCAAAACATTTGTAAAATAGTAATGATCATAGAGAATTGTCTTTTCCACTTGATTAATTCAAGAAAGAAAGTCTCCGGATGGGTCAAACTGTATTTCTGGATGCAGATCAATGAAATAACAGTTTCTGTCCATCTGGTCAGATTTGACATCAGGTCAAGTTCACTACACTGGGAACAAAAGGATTTGAGCTGAATGAATTGAGTGCGGTCAGAGAGATAAGATTTGAACCAGTCTAACGGAGTACCTGAGATGCCAATGGAGGTTAGTCTGTTGAGGAGGATAGAATGACAGATTGTGTCGAAGGCAGAACTTAGATCCAGTAGAATGAGGATAGACAGAAGAGCAGAGTCAGCAGCAAGAAGAAGGTCATTAGTTATTTTTATTAGAGCTGTTTCGGTGCTATGGTGGGGGCGAAAACCAGATTGAAACTCTTCATAAATGTTATTGTTGGATAGGTAAGAGTGAAGTTGACTAGCAACGGCTTTTTCAAGAACTTTGGAAATAAAGTGCAGATTAGAGATTGGACGAAGATTACTGAAGTTGGTAAAGTCAAGACCTGGTTTCTTGATGATGCGGGTGATGGCAGCAGATTTGAAAGCTGTGGGAACAATGCCAGAGGTTAGGGAGGAGTGGATGATGTTAGTGATGATGGGGAGCAGAGACGGGAGACAGGATTTAACAAGAACTGTGGGAAATGGATCGAGCTGACAGGATGAGGACTTAGACTTGCTGACAATGTCAGCAATGTCATCAGCAGAGGGGAGGGAGAAGATAGAGAAGGGGAGGGAGGGAGGGAGGGGGGAGTTCAACATAGATGCTGGGGGTGGTATTTGGTCCAAGGTGTTTATGATTTAAAATAATTTTTTCATTGAAATAAGACATCAGAGAGTTGCAAAATTCTGTGGAAAGCATGTGAGAGGGTAATGAGTTAGGAGATGAGACTGAACGGTTGAGAGAGAACAAAGTCTTTTAATTACCAAAATTGGAACTGATGATGTCAGAGAAGTAGTTGGATCTGGCTTGAGAAATACTGTCCTCATACTGGATGATGTGGTTCGCATAGAGTTCCTTGTGAATTGAGAGACCGGATTTCTTATAGAGTCGCTCCAACCTCCGACCTTTGGATTTTAGAGAACGGAGTTCTGGAGTGAACCAGGGTGAAGAGTTGGAGAAGGAGACAGACCGGGTTTTCAGAGGAGCGACAGAGTTAAGAATGTTGGTGAGGCTGTTATTGTAGAATGTGACAAGTTCATCTGGGTTAGAAGAATTGAAGGTGAAGATAGTATTATTAATATGAGACAAAAGAATGTCATGATTGATATTCTTAATATTACAGAAGGAAAGAGTGCGTTGAAGTTTCTCTGAAGAAAATTTAAGATTGATACTGAATGAAATCATGAGGTGCTCAGTAAATGGAAGTTCATCAGAAGAACAGTTAAGAGGAGAGAGTCCAGAGCAGCATAATAAGTCCAAAGTGTGGCCCTTTATGCGGATTGGAAAGTTAATGAGCTGCTGGAAGCCACAACTGTCGAGGCAGGATGTGATGTCTCTGGTGAGGGGGTTGTTGTCTTCATCCATATGAATGTTGAAGTCTCCAAGCAGAATAATGTTGGGTGAAAGAGCTGAGAGATGGGCGATTAGATCAATCAACCTTTATTTATACAGGTAAATCCCATTGAGCCTCGAGGACTCATTTACAAGAGAGACCTGATTTCAACAAAGAAAGATGACAACAAAGGACAACAGCAACAACAATAAACAATTATAAAAAGTCATAATACAGGTTTTTTTTTGTTTGTTTTTTTTCAAATAGGATGGCTAAAAGGAAAAAAGGAAAAGGTAACAAAAAAACAAAAAACAGCTAGATTCTAAGGCGAATATAGAAAACTAAAAACAGGAACATCTCTGCTTTGGTCCCTTCCAGGATTCCAACAGATTCTTAAATTCACTTAGAGAGGTCAAGGTCGAGAGCTTCAAATCTTTTTGTAAGATATTCCAGGAAACAGGAGCGGAGTAGGAGCAGGTCCTTTTGCCTAGTTCAGTCCTCACTGAGGGAACACTGCAGGTAATAATGTCCTGAGAGCGCACGCTGTAGCTGCACTCACGCAGAGACATGTAGGAGGAGATGTATGAAGGCAACAGACCAAGAAGTGATTTAAAGATGAAAATGTACCAGTGAGAGAGTCTGCGTGAAGTTAATGAGGTCCAGTTAACCAGTGAATACAGGGTGCAATGGTGGGTACGATAATCACAGCCAGTTATGAATCTTAGTGCACCATGATAGACAGCATCCAACATCTGCAGGGTTCTTGTAGGACCGTTCATGTAAATAATGTCACCATAATCAATTGAGGGAAGGAAAGTCACAGATACAAGGCGTTTCCTAGCATTCAGGGTTAGACAGGATTTGTTTCTGAAAAAGAAACCCAGTTTAACTTTTAGTTTCTTTACCATGTTTTCCACATGGAGCTTAAAAGAAAGATGTGAGTCGACCAAGATACCCAAATATTTATAGGAATCAACAAACTCAATGGGGACACCATTTGAGGATAAAATTGGAGGAAGAACTGCTGGGACCAACTTCCTATTTGAAAAAAGCATCCCTTTGGTTTTGTCGGCATTTAGGACAAGTTTGAGGCGGAACAAATCAGTCTGGATGTAGTTGAATGCAGAATTCAAAAGCTGGAAAGCCT
>NC_056515.1:3216990-3219694 GCF_014905685.2 Nematolebias whitei | reverse complement strand
TTTTGAATGTCCAGAGGACCAGATTTAACTTTTTTAGATTGTTCTACCTGGATTATTGAGCATGCATCAGGATGTCCCTTAGTTATGTTACTATAGGCTTAGACTGCTGGAGGACAAACTGATCACAATTTTCACTCTGCTACTGTCTTTACTTACTCTGCTCAACCTGTTTTGTATTTGTAATTATTTTTTCTATCCCTAATATGTGGCCCTGTGATGGGCTTGCGACCCGTCCAGGGTGTACCCCGCCCCTCGCACAGTGATTGCTTGACATGGGCACCAGCGACCCCCGTGACCCAAAATGGAATAAGCGGGTAAAGAAAATGGATGGATGGATGGATCCTTAATATGTGTTGTTTTTGTCTTTCAGATACACCTGGACCTACCATTCTGTGTTCGTCTGTCTCTCCTTCCTGTCCTCTCAACCAGCCGATCAAAGCAGATGGCCGCTTGTCCTGAGCCTGATTCTGCTGTAGGTTTCTTCCTTTTACAGGGGAGTTTTTTCTTTCCACTGTTGCCACTGTGCTTGCTCAGGATGGGAGACTGCAACGAAGCCAAGATTCAACTTGTCTGCTGGATTCCTTAGATAGAGAACTTTACTAATTGGCTTTTATGTATGTGAATGTTCCTGTGAAGTGCCCTGAGACAACTTTGTTGTGATTTGGCACTATATAAATAAACTGAATTGAATTTAATTGTATCACAGAGCAGACAGCATCCTCACTAACTCAGGAGCCAGGCAGAAGGAGAAATCCTACACAATACAGGCTCTAGAGCAATGTGGATATCCTAACTGGGCCTTCCTGAAAGCAGAGAAGAAACCCAAACAGGACTCCAGTCAGCCATCAGGTGAAAAGGAGCAACCAAGACCCAGACCAGTGGTCATTCCGTATGTTGAGGGAGTATCAGAGAAACTGAGACGTTTATTTTCTAAACATAACGTCCCAGTGGCTTTTAAACCCCAAAATACATTACGGCAAAGACTGGTTCATCCCAAAGATCCATTCCCCCGGCACAAACAGAGTAATATTGTGTATGCTGTTCAGTGTCAGGAGGGTGATCAGTCTTACATCGGGGAAACTAAACAGCCACTGGCCAAAAGGATGGCCCAGCACAGAAGATCAACATCATCAGGCCAGGACTCTGCGGTCTACACTCATCTCCAGGCCAGCGGTCACTCTTTCAAGGATGAAGATGTTCACATCCTGGACAGAGAGGAACGATGGTTTGAGAGATTAGTAGAGGCCATCTTTGTGAAAAGAAATCGTCCATCATTAAACAGGGGTGGAGGCCTACGTGTTCAACTGTCCCCCTCTTACAATGCTGTGATTGCTAGTATCACTCAATCCCCTGTGAATAGTAAACAGCCATCAGTGTGCTAATGATCCATTGTTAGGCTGGTGGTCCTTCTTGACCATGTGAGCAGCTGGTTTTGGTTGTCAGCAGCAAACTGGTTGATCCACTCTGAAAAGGTGCTATTTAAGAGACTGAGCTGAAAACAGCACCTCAGACTGAGGAAGTCTCTCGGATGAGAGACGAAGTGTTTCTATATATATATATTTTTGTTGCTTTGTTTTGTTTTTTGTGTTTTTGAATGTCCAGAGGACCAGATTGAACTTTTTTGGATTTTTCTACCTGGATTATTGAGCATGCATCAGGATATTTTGAACCACTTTGGCCAGGATTGCCTCAAACTAGTAAGAGAGTTTGAGAAAACAGCAATGTTTCCCACACCCATGTTTCTGCCTATAATATTGCTCCCCATATGTGAAGTAGCTTGACTGCAGGCACAGTTTCAAGAGTTGACACAGTTGTTCTGTGTAAAGCGTGGTCCTGCTGCTCAGAGTGGTGTCTGATTTTAATCTTAAACTGACCACCTCTACTGCATCATCAACAGGAACGCACATAAAGAGTGATGTGACATCAAAAGAGACCATTGTTTCATCAGTCTCCATGATGACATCCCTCACCTTATCCACAAAGGTTACAGGACTGCAGGAACCACTTGCGATTCAACCTCAGATGTCGACAAAGTGGCATCATTCCCAAGAGCCTGGAACTAAAATCATCGGTCAGCGGGCACCGGGCAAGCAAGATCCTTCAGAAGGCACAGACCCAGCTGCTGAATGAACGGGTGAGACAGACCAATTTTACAATTGAGACCTTGAAGGCCAAAGAAGAGCACATTAAACAGAAACTAACTATGTGTCTAGATCAGACCACACTTAAGCAGGTGATGGACTGTACGGATCAGGCACGCTTAGCACAGCTTGTCAAGTCCAAGACTCGACAACAAAACAAGTTTAACTTACTAATAACTCATCAACACCATCACTATTCCAATAACAACACATTCAGTGTAGGACAACACTCCAGTAGTCAATTACATGCCAGGGAGACAGAAAAGTGGGTGAAGAATTTATCTGACAGACAGCTCACCCAGCCAGAGACAGAGATTCTTGCCAGGGGACTGAACTTTGCGGTTTCACCAAGTAGAATTCCTCTGGTGGAGATGATCACAGCTACTGAGTCAGCCATCCGCAACAACAGAATTAAAGAGGCTGAAGCAGAACAGCTCAGAATCAAAGTTTCATCCTGCCTCAGCAATGCCAAACCACCACCTTCCAACATCAGTAGAGAGGAGAGGGATGCACTCACCACTCTTAGCAAGGACAAAAACATCATCATTCTCCCAGCAGACAAA
>NC_056515.1:3213046-3216890 GCF_014905685.2 Nematolebias whitei | reverse complement strand
CCATGTTGTTTAATAACTTTACCTAATGGAAGCATATATAAAGTAAAAAAAATATTCGCCCAAGAACTGAGCCCTGAGGAACTCCATGACTAACTTTGGTGTATGAAGAAGATTTATTATTTACATTTACAAACTGGAATCTATCAGATAGATATGATTTAAACCATTTTAGAGCTGTTCCTGTAATTCTAATATCATATTCAAACCTCTGTAGTAAAATATTGTGATCAACTGTATCAAATGCAGCACTGAGGTCTAACAGGACCAGTAGAGACACAAGTCCATTGTCTGAGGCCATGAGAATATCATTAGTGACTTTTACTAGTGCTGTTTCTGTGCTATGATGAGCTCTAAACCCTGACTGAAACTCTTCAAACAGATTATTTCTTTGTAGATGTTCACACAACTGACCTGCAACTATTTTCTCTAGAATTTTTGAGATGAAAGTTAGATTAGATATAGGTCTATATTTGGCCAGAATTTCTGAATCAAGGTCAGACTTCTTAAGTAAAGGTTTATTTACAGCAACCTTAAAGCTCTGTGGTACATAACCATCCATTAAAGACAAATTAAGTAGATCCAAAATGTGGACATTAATTAGGGGGAATACCTCTTTAAACAGTCTGGTTGGGGTGGAACCTAAACTGGGTAGATGGAACAACCAGTGAGGTATCAGAGTGTAATGGATGACTGAATGCCAGTTAATAATGATAATCATGAAAGACACAATTCATGATATTAAGTAAAGACTGTTGATTTTTCTATATTTTTAAAATTTATTTACCCTTTGTCTATACAGGTAGTCTCATGATCCATGAGAACTCATTTTCAAGAGAGACCTGTTTAGGGAGCAGATGGGGGTTAAGGGCCTTGCTCATGGGCCCAGGGTGGGGCGTATGAGGGTGGAGGCAAGTGTGGGTGCTTCAGCTACCCCACCCACAATTTTTTTTGTATGTTGTCGGGAACGGGGCGTGAACCGGCGATCTTCCTATCTCAAGCCCACCTCTCTAACCTCTACGCCACCACTCCCCATTTACCACACCCACTCTAATGTAGAGAAGCTAAGTTTTAGAGGTTGTTTTGGATAATAAATCAGGCTGGAATATTGTATATAATATAAGGAGAAAAATCTTTGCTAGATATTTGACTTCTAAATCACTTAAACTGTTCAGTGACAAAGTTGCAGGCAGATTAAATCAAATCTATAACAGTTTTCATCTCAGGTAAGATTTTTACAAGTACTGACATAGTTGGAATACACTATTTTAACTTATTTTTAATTATTTTTTAACATAAACTAACAGAAAATATGTAATAATGAATTTTAACAACTACTAACATGATTTAAGATGTAGCATTTTTAGAGTGATGTTGTATAATACTTATCAATGACTTGTAAAATTTGGTGCATGAAGAAAAGAGAAAAACAATAAGTGTTGCTGATAAAATGCTAAATGTGATGACTCAATTCAGAAAAACTTGACAGGAATAAGATGATGGGTAGAAGGATGGACTCTGTCTTGCCAGCCGCAGGGTATTGTGCTATTTGTGTCTCTTTTCACCTGTTCAGGTTATCTAAGCTGAAGAAGCTCCAGGAAGGTGAACACAGGGTCGGGTCACCTGTGTGAGTTTGTGATCAACGTTCCCAGAGAGGTGTCAGGTATGAACCTGCAATATGAACCATTGACTTACCAATAATGAATGATAATTTTCATTAACTCATAATAAGATTATAGACATTTATACAGACAACTGATGAAGTTTTGTGATATTGTGGGAGAAGGATGTTTGTTCTTTTTCCCCTGATATTGCAGCTCCGCTGATAGAGGCTTGGCGAGTCCTCTGACAGGGGGTTTGAATGAAGGATGCCGGACAGATATCCGAGGAAATGTCCCTGAGGAGGGGGAATGGAGTGGCGTGCTGGGGGGAAAGTCACCGGTTCTACTCCCAGGGCTGAGAACATCACGCATCAAATGAGGGTGTTATCATTTATCATGAATGAGGGTTCTTTAAGATTCATACTGATCTGGCTGTGACACTTTATTGACATCACATTGACATAATTTATCATTATTAACATCTAATTAACGTTACCAGCACAGTAAAGGGTTTTCTACTTTCTGATTTTACTTTTAAAATATATTTTTAGCCAATCAAACTCTTTGAAACTGTGAACTTACTGAATTTATTAAGCTATGAGTTAATAAATGATTATTGCTAGACTAGAGTTTTTGGATTTTTACAGGTACTGAAATGATTAAAAAACACTGTTTGACATTACAAATATCTGTAGGTTGTGTTTACACTGCTAATCAATTAATGATGTGATTAAATCTAAAGTTAAGTCTGGGGGGGGTGTGGGGGGGTTGAACGATAAATTAGAACAACTACTATTACGGATAAAAAGCAATATTTTGAAAGTAGAGTTGCAAATTTCCTATATGTAAATTAATTCCAAAACTGATTTATTTGAATATGGGAGAAGAAAATTGCAATTTTTATTGGAGACCAAAAGGTTTTTTAGAGCGTACTTCTTGGTGTTATCACTAAGTAGACCTTCCTAGTAGTGGGTTACGACCTAATGGGACGGAAGTCAAACACATGGGTGCTTATAAGGGAAAATAAACAGATAATATGAAGCTAAGTTGTGGAAAAATTTGAGCAATTAAGTACAGATGTGTACTTTAGAATTGTGGTTGATTTCAATGTTAAACTCAGCATTAATTGGGTGACAGGTCTTCTCAAACTACTTTGAGAGATGAGACGATTGATGGACTAAATAAATTTGGGGTGGGTTAAATATTAACATTTACAGTTTATAAACAGTATTATGAGGCATTATGATGATTTTTTCCCCTTAAAATTAACATGGTTGAACAAGATTCTTTTGCTTAGTACTTAGTGAAACATTACCTTTTAATGATTACTTGATGATTTGTTTATTTAATAACTATGTAGTGTGTGAAAACATGAATAAGAATAAAAAAAAGTTAAATCGGGTCCTCTGGACATTCAAAAAAACAAAAAACGAAACAAAGCAAAAAAAATGTAAAAACATTTCGTCTCTCATCCAAGAGACTTCCTCAGTCTGAGGTGCTGTTTTCAGCTCAGTCTCTTAAATAGCACCTTCTCAGAGTGGATCAACCAGTTTGCTGCTGACAACCAAAACCAGCTGATCACATGCTCAAGAAGGACCATCAGCCTAACAATGGATCATTAGCACCTGATGGCTGTTTACTGTTCACAGAGGGCTGAGTGATACTAGCAATCACAGCATTGTAAGAGGGGGACAGTTGAACACGGAGGCTCCACCCCTGTTTAATGATGGACGATTTCTTTTCACAAAGATGGCCTCCTTTACTCCTCTCTCAAACCATCGTTCCTCTCTGTCCAGGATGTGAACATCTTCATCCTTGAAAGAGTGACCGCTGGTCTGGAGATGAGTGTAGACCGCAGAATCCTGGCCTGATGATGTTGATCTTCTGTGCTGGGCCATCCTTTTGGCCAGTGGCTGTTTAGTTTCCCTGATGTAAGACTGATCACAGTCCTCCTGACACTGAACAGCATACACAATATTACTCTGTTTGTGCCGGGGGACTGGATCTTTGGGATGAACCAGTCTTTGCCGTAATGTATTTTGGGGTTTAAAAGCCACTGGGACGTTATGTTTAGAAAATAAATGTCTCAGTTTCTCTGATACTCCCTCAACATACGGAATGACCACTGGTCTGGGTCTGGGTTCCTCCTTTTCACCTGTTGGCTGACTGGAGTCCTGTTTGGGTTTCTTCTCTGCTTTCAGGAAGGCCCAGTTAGGATATCCACATTGCTCTAGAGCCTGTCTTGT
>NC_056515.1:3189014-3212946 GCF_014905685.2 Nematolebias whitei | reverse complement strand
TGGCTGTCTCGGACCCTTAGACTGTTCGTCTTTGAGTCTCAGACCAGGCCGCCCCATATCAGAAATCTGGTTTATAGCTGTAGCTAAATTCTCCTCACAAGCTTTCAGGTCCTCCTGTGATGTCTGATATTTTTTTACTAAAGTCAGCCATCGTCGGAGTGATTCCGTCTTGTCTGCTTTGCAAGCGTCCAGCTCCTTCAAGGCGGTCTGTAACTGTGCTTTCAGCACGTCGTTATCTGAACGCGAGGCTTGGTACGCTTGTTCTCTATCCTCTGCTTCCGATAGTGATGCTTCAAGTACTTGTAGTTTGCTGTTCAGCAAAGCAATTTCTGTACTTGTATCTTGCTGTAACTGAAACATCTGTTCATAATGTTTCGTCATGAGGACCTCGTGTTCATTTCTAAATTGACGGACGTATTCTTCCGTTCTTTGAGCCAAATCTATTTCACTGTCTAACCTTTGTTTGATTATAACAGTTTTATCAACGGCCTTATAGAATGATTCTTTCAGCAAGATTGCAATTTTAGCCAGCTTTTCATAACTGGACTTTGTGATTTCTGCAGAGGTCACACTTTCTGCAACCTCCTTCAGATTGTCCACTAACTCTTTTGGGTTCATGCGCTCTGTCTGGATTATATATGGATGTACGGACGCTCCGAGAAGCGCGAACGCATTCTCCAAGCAGTCCGTAATTCCTTTTGGGTCAAAATCTTTTTCTAACACACCTGTCATGTTTTCACTGTGTAGCAATTTATCTGTTTTAAACAGTTGCAAGCTTTAGATATTTTACAGGTAAATATTTGTATTCAAGTCAATGAGTTTTCACACTTATTTTAGCTTTGGGTTTACACAGAAGTACTGTTATAAGTCACTTATTCAACTGTGGGTACCTTTCTCAGGTTTTACCCCAATTCATGAATATTTAAGTAAATGCCCTTTTTGCAGTGTTACTTTTTGTGCTTATTTTCCACAGATACTAGAGTACCAAGCTGTTTTTAGTGTATTTACTCTAAAACACTGAATTTTTTATAAACCTGCAAATTTTCTTTTAGTCTCACAGCAATATTAGTTTAAAACATATTTTAAACCGTTCTGTTCCAGAAATTTGCTATTTTAAACAGTTATTCATCAACCCAGGTGGGTGAAAAGAGAAAAGAATTTGATGATGAGGAATACTCAGTCTTTCTTCAGAAAAACTGTCTTTGCTCCTGTATAGCTTCTATTTAGAATTAAATAGAGAGATATTTTATTTAGGTGGTAAATTAAACAGAAAATCTCTTTTTCCTGATAAATTTACTCTTATTTAGTGATTTTGCAATTAAACGTGTATTATCCTTCAAGCAAAATGAGTAAACTGTTCAACTCTGTGAATATTTGTAACTGTATCTGTTTTAAAAAGTTAATGTTTATTTTTGTACCTTATTTTTAAAGGATTAACAGTGAAATAAACTTTTTGGTGAATGCTTCTTTGCATAAATACCTATTACTTTTTTAAAATGTAAGATAACAGTGTTTTATTCAGCTTTGAGGAAGTTTGTTAACTCAGAATTTGCCTTACAGAAAAATAAAAAAGACGTTTAATTTCACTCTTTACCTAAAAAACGAAGTGAAATCTGTGATCTCACGTCTCGCCAGGAGATGTCAGTATTTCCTCAACAATTATAACTCCGTCACTTTTTGTGTTGTCCACTAGGGGTGCTATTACTTCCTGTGGCGTTCGGTTGACATCCTGTTGTTAGCCGCTTAGCTTGAAGTTAGCTTCGGCTAAACTCGGTCAAAATCAACATTTCTGAACGGATTTTTTACACAAACGTGGCAAAAGTTTTTGCAATCAGACTTTATAGCTTGAACATGAGTGTTTGGGACTGATAGTAGCTTCATTTAGTGATTTTAAGCGTAGTTTTAAGCTCCGGTCGTTAGCTTGTTAGCTTAAAATTAGCATCGCTAGCTTTGTTTAAAAACATCGTTTTTTGGCGAATTTTAAACTCTAACTTAGCAAAATTTCAGCAAGCAGGCTTCGAAGCACTTGACCAGCGTGTCAAAACCACATTAAAGTTACTTTTCAGCTTTAAAAAGCAGATTTTATTTCCCTATGAAAATGAATTTCATATCCGGGTCACGTGACTGAAATCACCAATGGCAGCAGCGTAGGGTGAGAGGAAGTGACGTAGCCACGTCAGTCAAACCTTCAACCAATGAAAGCGTTCCACAACAGCGAATTCAACCAATCAGGAAGCGTTTTCTCTACCTAGCAAGTTAGGTTTAGCTTGAAATAGTTCGTCACTTTTTCGTCTTTTAAACCATCAAAATGCACTTTTTCTGTTAAAAATTGTAACGAAACAACTTCTAACTGTGTTCTGAGATGGCACTCAGCTTTTAAAACGTTTATCCATCTATTCAAAATACTCGTTCAAACTGAACAGAACCGAAACTGGGTCACAGCCGGGTCTTAGCAGAACCTCGTACTTTTAGACAGAATAACGTCTTCCACAGCTCATTAGCTCTTAGTTACACGTAACAGACGTACAATTTCAGCTTACACAAGACTCAATGACACAATTTCAGCTCTTAAAACATTGCCAGGTCAACGCTTATACATGCAGCGTTTGCTTGAAAGGTGCAGCTCCAAGCGCGCAGCTCAGCCGCTGCATAAACATTCACAGCTCGTCAGCTGTTACTTTTTCTACATGCCAACACGTAAAATCAATCTTACACACGAATTAACAGTCATTCATGAAACGTACGAGGCCACCAGTTTGTAGTGAGTCACGTGAGGTACGTGTCACTTGTTGTATGACAAATATATGAATTATATATGCATACAATATTCACGAGTTCTTCATTTTTCTGACTGTAAATGTCGTGCATTGAATTTAACAGAAATGTGAACGAGAGACGTTATTTATCTTTGACCCATCAAATGAATGGAATCATTTATTTTCAAAATCAAAGTTTAACATCAAACATTTACATTAATTTGGCAAAATATGAAAATAATAACAGACAGTTTCACAGAAAATGAACTTCAAATCACTCGGCGGTGATTTGAGGACTTTGCTTAAGATATTTCTAAAATATCTGTACTGATTTATGAGAGAGAGGTGGGTTTTAGAGTGAAAGGAGATTATCTTACAGAGAACTGTGTGAGGGAAGTTTAATCTGTTTAACCAGAAATTGCACGCTCCGTCAGATCCTCAGCCCGTCCACGGTACACTTTAGTCGAAGAAGAAGCCTTTACCTGGTTTGACGATAGATCAGCTCAGTAAGCATCCTTCAGACTGTTTCCAGCGCCTCCGTTAAGCACAGCTAAAAATCCTCGGAGAGTCGTGCGTGGTTAGCTCAAAACAGACTTATAATCCCAAACGTCCCTGGTTCTTCATAACTCCAAACTCTTCATAACCGGTTGCACTCTCAATCTGCTCATTCTGTTGGACTATCGGACCTGTTGTCAGCTCTCATTCCAACATCTCTCAGAACTCTCATTCTCTTGGAATTCTGGAATCCATAATTCTCTCTTCCTTCTCTTCCCTATGAACTGAGAAGTTGCCACATTTTATTTGGGTCGACTTCCTGTTCAATTTAGAGCTTTCTGATTCGTGGAAGGACCAGAAAGAGGAGTGGATTTGTGACGTAAGATGTTATCATAAGTCAAGGATTGTTTACAACATACAGAAAAGATTATTGCAGCAACAGCAGACTTCGTGGAGTCTCACACTTTGTAATCTTTTCAAATAGTAAAACATGACATTTTTCTCGGTAAACATTTTAGTTGACCGAAAACCAACCTTTAACATACTTACGACAGCTTGCTCATTTCAGACAGAAAATCAAGAAAGGCATATTCAGGTGATTTCTTCTCTGAATGAGGAACAAAAATCATTACTTACTGTTTATGTAAAATAAAAATTAGTAGTTCTTTTCAACCTGTAAAGCATTGAGTGAACTAACACAATTTGATTATCAAAACATTTGTAAGACAGTAATGATTATAGAGGATTGTCTTTTCTGCTTGATTAATTCAAGAAAGAAAGTTCATCAGATGGTTCAGACTTATTCAGATCAATGAAAATAACAGTCTCTGTCCATCTGGTAGATTTGAGGTTATCTGGTTCACTACATGAGCACAAATTAGTAGATCAGATTGCGACAGGTTTTGAAAATTTACCTGTTGTTTCAGCATATTTCCCAATTACACCAAATAAAAATGTTGACCGAATAAATTACATACATTACAATGTCATGCGTCTGTCCAACCTTACCAGAGATGCTGTTGAGGGCTTAGCGGAGCAACTAGCTCCGACTTCTCTGATGGCTGTACAAAACAGAATGGCGCTTGATATGCTTTTAGCTGAGAAAGGAGGTGTGTGTAGCATGTTTGGTGACTTGTGTTGTAGTTTTTTTCCTAATAACACTGCCCCTGATGGAAAAGTGACCCGTGCACTTGAAGGTTTGAGAACGTTGTCTAATGAGATGAAATCTCACTCTGGTGTAGATAATCCTCTTGATGAATGGCTCTTCAAAGTGTTTGGCCCCTGGAAGCAGATGATTGTGTCCATGTTAATGTCCATTGCAGTATTTGCAGCTATTTTAATCACATGTGGATGTTGTTGTATTCCCTGTCTGAGATCTCTGTCAGTACGTCTTATCACTTCCACTTTAGAGAAGCGTGACCCTGAGATAGCTCGTCAGCTCCTAATGCGCAGAGGATATGAACTTTCTGATTTTGAGATTCAACCACTTCGGCGCAGAGAAGCATATTCTTCCACTTAATGTCGACCTCTTTTATGAGGTCGAAAGGGGGAATTGTTGTGGAATAATATTTTGTTCCTTTTGAATCTGACTCCCATTTCTTATTTTATTTTGAAATTGACCCACTTCCTGTTTTACTTTGAAGAGGCTCTCACAGATAGATTCCATTTCCTGTTTATATAATGTAACACGATGTAAACCACTTCTGATTGGATTGGATACTGACCAATCAGTTCGCAGACAGACTCAAAGCGCGCTGAAAAGTTAGTTTTTCTGTGTGAAGGAACGCCCTGTTTTTCTGAGACAAAGGGAGGGCAGGTTTCTGCTAAAAAAACGGTGTGTGAGGGAGGGGGAGAAGTGAAGAGTCCTCTCTCGTGTGTGTGAGAAGAGAGACGCAGCCAGCCAGCCAGCCAGCCAGCAGTTTGGAGCAGAAAGACAATGCAGGTTGTATTGTAAAGATTAAGGGATGCATCCAGATTTTAATATGTTAAAATAACGACTGCATTTAACTAATCCACTGTTTATGTTTGTGAATTTGTAACTACTTTATGATTTGATTACTTTATGACTTCTCTATTTCTTTGCTTATTAAATATTCAAAACTAGAAGGTGCGTGTCTCTTGTATTTAAGTGTGTGTCTTTGAATGACTTCCTGCAGGATTGAATCGGTATCAAACTCGGGTGGAGAAATAAAGAAATACACAACATGTTGTATCATGATGATGAATGTTTAACAAGGAAATGAACCATGTTCTTAGAACATGATTTTTCACAAATGTCATACGAGTGATCAGCTATGCCACAAATAGGGTTTCACAATAACGGACCTAAAGCAGCTCCAAGCAATCACAGACCCTTATAAGGTAAACAAAGAGAAAAGCAACTCAAAAGTTGAAGCAAACAAGTCCGGATTAGAATCGGCCAGAATAAAGTTACACCCAGATTTTAATATGTATGAGAGTGAGGTAACCATCTCCCATAGACATGCATAAAGATCCTATGCCAGATCCAACCCAAAAGGTGGGATTGAACGAGTGGCATGATCTTTCTGGGGTGTTACCCAGCACTCTCTCTATAAAAATAGATGACTCTGTGAAACTAGGGCTGATGGACTACCGGAGCATGTGATACACAGGACAAGTCTTGGATGGTTCCAGCTGAGGAAGAACTAAGGCAGATCCGGAGGAAAGGCTTCGTTTGGAGTTATTTCTCTCCTCAGCCCAGATCATTACCCGAACCCTTTTCTTCAAATTCTGAACAGCTGTGGGACCAGGGACGGCCTCATTCAAGATTGGGTGAGGTAATTTGCTTCTTTACTGAGCTGGAATTTTCAAGAATTCCACCAGAAAGCTATAGTAAGAAGACGTCTCAAAGATATTGTCCTTTATCAATTTTTATCTCAGTTCAGAGCAGTAGCTTACAAAATTGCAGGCGGAAAGATCAATTATATTTTAGATTCGATTGCTTGGGGTTGCCAAAGGTTGGTTGATGTGGTGAGAGATAACATATTGGGTCAGGTTGTGAGTGTGGGGAGACTGTGGAGGTTTTGGAGTGTTTAAGCATGTCAGAACAACCCTAGGGGCTCCTAGGGCGTGGTCAGGCCTCCCCAGCTCTCTTTGGATCCGAGCGCCACTTTGCCAAGCTGACTGCTCAACCCCTGGAGTCCAACTAAATCTCTGTGCTACTTATTAATCACCATGTATCACCTCTGTAATCAAATGTAATCACTGTGTTGGATTGTGCTTACCGCTGTTACCCCTGCAAATCCTTGATTATAGCAAAGCAAAACGTAAAATTCTGGATTCTTATTTCAATACCCCTTTGTTCATGGAAATGGAAAACTTGGTTCAATGTTAACAACAAAAAATTCAGGAGGTTTTTAAAGATTTCGTAGCTTTGATTATAAAACAACATCCAATAATCTTATACCTAGATTCTAAACAAAGCCAGATCGGATAACAATTGCAACGCTAAATTAGGAGATGAGCTACCGTGAACGTACGCTTCCTCGTCTGTCCAACGTCTCCACTCCTGCTGCTAGGTCGGGCTAGACACGAGGTGTGTTTCTGGGTGTGGTTCACGGATATAAGGTAGTTAACAGTCTGGGTGAATCATCTCAACACAGCCTTAGACTAAGCTGTCCTGGAGAACAGCAAAGGATAATACCCGAGCCTCAGGATTAGTTTCAGACCCCTTGGAGGAAAAAGGCTGCAGTGAGGGTGTGGCACGTGTCCTGTGTCTACCTCACTCGGGAAAGCGAAACAGGTAAAATTATTAAACAGCATTGAATAAATTTTCATTGTTATGTTGATAACACACAATTATATTTGTCCATTAAACCCAATGAATCCAATCAGCTACTTAGACTACAAGCATGTCTTAAAGACATAAAAACCTGGATGACCCTTAATTTTCTCCTGTTGAACACAGACAAGTCTGAGGTTTTGGTTTTTGGACCTTAGCACCTTAGGAATAAATTTTTCAGTCTTTCTCCCTCTTTAGATGGCAATAATCTGTCCTCCAACTCTAATGTTAAAAATCTTGGTGTTGTTTTTGATCAGGACATGTCTTTTATCCCCCACATGAAAAACGTTACTAGAACTGCCTTCTTCCACCTGAGTAATATCACTAAAATTAGAACCATCTTATCTAAACTGGTCCATGCATTTGTCACGTATAGACTGGACTATTACAATGGTTTGTTATCTGGATGTCCAAATACTTCCTTAAAATGTCTTCAGTTGGTCCAAAATGCTGCTGCCAGAGTCTTAACTGGAGTTAGTAGGAGAGATCATATTTCTCCAGTTTTAAGCCTTATTTACATGGACACGATGGGGAGAAACGTAGGTTTTTTTCATATGTTAATTAGAGGAAAAGATCCACGTTGACACGGTTGGATTTTGTGTTTACATGCATCCGGAGGAATCCCCCCCGCCCTCCCGAATCTGCTGTAGTTACCTTGCCGGGTCATTAGATGGCGCTGTGAATTTTGTACCTTCACCTAATGTACATGTGTGCTGCCTCGGCACGCTCCTTTTCTGTGGGCTAAAAGTTCAGCTAACAACAACTTAATAACAAGTTAAAGCTGGATTTTGGCTGGATTGTGGATAAGGTCGTTTTCACACCTGATAGTCCGGTAGACTTGGTTCGGTTCGGGACAAATATTCATGACCTTTTGTTTACATTTGAGCTGGTGAGTTTGCATTCACACTGCACTGTGCAGTCGAGTCAACCTGTTGAACCAACCTGTTCCCCCACTCGCCTGTGGGGGCGCTGCACCAAGAACTACTGAATGAAACGACACAAAAACCTCTGAAGACACGTCTTCTTCTTCTTCTGTAAATAAAAATAAAAACGAAGTGGCATCAAGTTTTAGCAGTTTTAGGAGTTATATTTTGTCATTTTTCAAAAATGTACTTAACATGAGCAGAAGATGAGACAGAAGACCATGGAGAATATTGTTTTTCACACAAGGCAGCTGACGGCTCCATATAAGGTCAGAGAAATGCGTGTTTGTTTACTCTGCAGAGCGGAGCTCGGTCTGTTTACATTCACACTGTATTCAAACCACGCTGGAGTTCGCTTCTACCGGACCGAGACCTAGGTTTTAGCCCAGGCCAGAGTTCGCCTTTTTGTTCCGTGACAGAGTTCGTTGGTGCGTTCACACCTCCCTAAACGAACCGGACTTTCAAGGAAAACGAGCTAGAGTTCGATTAAAGCGAACTAAACAGGGCTGGTGTGAATGTACCCTAAGAGTCGACAGATTTGACGCCAAGCGGGACCGCTTTGTCTAACAGCTCCACACCGGTCGCTGAGTGGACCAGAACAGAGTTGACAATGTTAGACTTTACTCCATGATAATCAGTAGCTGATTTATAGCAGGTAAATCAATGTTCTTAATAATGTTAGCTTGTGTTTACTTTGATCACACAACAACCAGCTGAGTTTTTATTTTTCCTGAAAGAAGAAGAAGCTGTCCTTCCACCAGGCGGACCGGTTCTGAACGACGCTTGGCCCAGGTGCAGTGCAGGAGGACGTCGAAGAGAGAGAGAGATGTTGGATGAACTATTTATTTAAAATTCCCCTCAGTTGTTTTATTCAATCCATTCAATGTTTTAAGCTGCATTAATCAAAGGAGTGACAGCCTGAATGAGTCAGATGAACAACGTGGGACATCCAGGATGAAAACAAGAGTCCAGTTCATTAACGTAGTTTACAGTTAACTTGTTTTTAATAGTATGTTCAATTTAATTATCAGTGTTTGTGTGACATACAGTTTGTGGTGTTGAAAAAATAAATAAAAATTAAAGGTTTAAAAATTAAACCTGATGTCTTCATTTTCAACTTTAGTGTTCACGCTATATGTTTGCATCATTTTAAATTTGAATTACAAAATGTACATAATGACCTTCATGATTTGACCTTGCATTTTCAGATTAGGTCATGAGCATATAAGAAATCTTTCACGGTACACTTTATCTGTGTAAATACTAATAATTTTGTATTATTTCCGTGCGACAGATAGGATACAAGATGTCTAGACCTGTCCTGGCACCAGATTAAAACTGATAACTGTTTGCTGTCACAGTTAAATAGGCTTCATAAATTGTTATTCTTTTTTCGGCTTTTCCCTCTTCAGGGGTCTCCACAGTGAGTCATCCTCCTTCATCTCACTCTGTCCTCTGCATCCTCTGTCCTCACTCCAACTACCTTCATGTCCTCTCTAACTGCATCCATATATCTCTTCTTTGGTCTTCCTCTTTGTATTTTTCCTGTCAGCTGCATTTCTAACATCCTTCTACCAACATACACACTGTTCCTCCTCTGGACATGTCCAAGCCACTGTCCCTCCTCTGGACATGTCCAAACCACAGTCTCTCCTTTGGACATGTCCAAACCATCTCTGTCTGGCCTCCTTAACTTTATCTCCCAGTTGTTCAACCTGTGCTGTACCTCTGATGATCTCATTACTAATCTTATCCATCATTTTCACTCCTAAGGAGAACCTCAACATCTTCATTTCTGCCACTTCCAATTCTTTCTCCTGTCTTTGCCTCAGGCATTTTCTCACCCTCATATATGCCATTGAATATATGAGTCAAAAACCTCACTGCCATTACTCCAAGACATTTCCAAACTTACACTTGTATGTCAGGTCCTACTGCCTTCCCCTTCTTCATTCTTTTTAGAGCTTTCCGAACTTCACCCTCACTTCCTGGTCCACAGTTTCTATTACCTCTACTCTTCTTTCTCTTTCATTCTCTTCTTTCATTGGCTCCTCAAAGTCCTCCTTCTATCTTCCCATCACACTCTCCTCACTTGTGTTTCTAATTTTATATTCTTTTTCTTCAGTTTTTATAGTGTTTGTTGTTGACATGCAGGAGTAATTATCAGTTTTTGCAGGTGTCTTCAGATGCCAGAAGACCAAACGGGGTTGAAAAAAAGAATCCATTTTTTTTTACTCCTGGTTTGTGTCTTCTGTGTTGTGCTATAATATTTAAGGGTGCATTCACACTAGCCCTGTTTAGTCTGCTTTAATCGAACTCTAGCTCGTTTTCCTAGAAAGTCCGGTTCGTTTAGGGAGGTGTGAACGCGCCATCGAACTCTGTCATGGAACAAAAAGGCGAACTCTGGCCCGGGCTAAAACCTAGGTCTCGGTCCGGTAGAAGCGAACTCCAGCGCGGTTCGAGTACAGTGTGAATGTAAACAGACCGAGCCCCACTCCGCAGGGTAAACAAACACACATTGCTCTTACCTTATTTGGAGCTGTCAGCTGCCTTGTGTGAAAAACAATATTCTCCATGATCTTCTGTCTCATCTTCTGCTCATGCTAAGTCCATTTTTGAAAAATGACAAAATAGAACTCCTAAAACTGCTAAAACTTGATGCCACTTCGTTTTTATTTTTATTTACAGAAGAATAAGAAGACGTGTCTTCAGAGGTTTTTGTGTCGTTTCTTTCAGTAGTTCTTGGTGCAGCGCCCCCACAGGCGAGTGGGGGAATAGGTTGGTTCAACAGGTTGACTCGACTGCACAGTGCAGTGTGAATGCAAATGCACCAGCTCAAATGTAAACAAAAGCTCATGAATATTTGTCCCAAACCGAACCGAGTCTACCAGACTATCAGGTGTGAAAACGACCTAAATAACCTCCATTTGATCCTGATGCATGTTCAATAAACCAGGTAGAAAAATCTCAAAAAGCTAAATCTGGTCCTCTGGATATTCAAAAAACAAAACAAAGCAAAACAATAAAAAAATGTAGAAACGTTTCGTCTTCCATCCGAAAGATTTCCTCAGTCTGAGGTGCTGTATTCAACTCAGTCTTATAAATAGCACCTTCTCAAAGTGGCTCAACCAGTTTGCTGCTGACAACCAAAACCAGCTGCTCACATGATCAAGAAGGACCATCAGCCTAACAATGGATCATTAGCACACTGATGGCTGTTTACTATTCACAGAGGGCTGAGTGATACTAGCAGTAAGAGGGGGACAGTTGAACCCGGAGGCCTCCACTCCTGTTTAATGATGGACGATTTCTTTTCACAAAGATGACCTCCTTTACTCCTCTCTCAAACCATCGTTCCTCTCTATCCAGGATGGGAACATCATCCGTGAAAGAGTGACCGCTGGCCTGGAGATGAGTGTAGACCTCAGAGTCCTGGCCTGATGATGTTGATCTTCTGTGCTGGGCCATCCTTTTGGCCAGTGGCTGTTTAGTTTCCCCGATGTAAGACTGATCACAGCCCTCCTGACACTGAACAGCATACACAATATTACTCTGTTTGTGCCGGGGGACTGGATATTTGGGATGAACCAGTCTTTGCCGTAATGTATTTTTGGGTTTAAAAGCCACAGGGACGTTGTGTTTAGAAAATAAACGTCTCAGTTTCTCTGATACTCCCTCAACATACGGAATGACCACTGGTCTGGGTCTGGGTTCCTCCTTTTCACCTAATGGCTGACTGGAGTCCTGTTTGGGTTTCTTCTCTGCTTTCAGGAAGGCCCAGTTAGGATATCCACATTGCTCTAGAGCCTGTCTTGTGTGGAATTCCTCCTTCTGCCTGGCTCCTGAATTAGTGGGGATGCTGTCTGCTCTGTGATACAGAGTCCTGATGACTCCTAACTTGTGCTCCAAAGGGTGATGGGAGTTAAACTGCAAATACTGGTCTGTGTGGGTGGGTTTGTAGTACACCTCAGTTTGCAAATGTCCTCTATCAGAGACTGAGACCTCAGTTCAAGAAAGCCAATTTCCCATATTTTTCATCTTCTCGTGTGAACTTGATGTATTTATCCACAGAGTTGATGTGGTCAGTAAAATGTTGGACTTCCTGAGATTTAATTTTAACCCAGGTGTCATCAACATACCTAAACCAATGACTTGGTGGTTTTCCTAAAAAGGACATCAAGGCTCTCTGTTCTACCTCCTCCATGTACAGGTTGGCAACAATAGGAGAAACTGGAGACCCCATAGCACACCCATGTTTCTGCCTATAATATTGCTCCCCATATGTGAAGTAGGTTGACTGCAGGCACATTTTCAAGAGTTGACACATTTGCTCCGTGGAAAGCGTGGTCCTGCTGCTCAGGGTGGTGTCTGATTTTAATCTAAAACTGACCACCTCTACTGCATCATCAACAGGAATGCACGTAAAGAGTGATGTGACATCAAAAGAGACCATTGTTTCATCAGTCTCCATGATGACATCCCTCACCTTATCCACAAAGTCAATGGTGTTCTGTATGTGATGTTCTGAGCTGCCAACTAAAGGGATGAGTACAGACGCCAGATATTTGGAAACATTGTAAGTGACAGAGTTAATCATGCTAACAATTGGTCTTAAAGGTACACCTTGTTTGTGGATTTTAGGTAAACCATACAGACTAGGTGTGGCCTCCCCTGGGTACAGTCTGTGGTACAGAAAACGGTGAATAGCCTTGTCCTGCTCCAAATGTTTCAGGCAATCTATCAATTTCTTCTTGTAACCACTTCCTGGATCTCTTTTCAGAGGTTCATAAGTGTTTAAGTCACTAAGGAGTGTCATAACTTTCTTATGATTGTCTTTCTGGTTCAAAATCACTGTGCACCTTCCTTTGTCTGCTGGGAGAATGATGATGTTTTTGTCCTTGTTAAGAGTGGTGAGTGCATCCCTCTCCTCTCTACTGATGTTGGATGGTGGTGGTTTGGCATTGCTGAGGCAGGATGAAACTTTGATTCTGAGCTGTTCTGCTTCAGCCTCTTTAATTTTGTTGTTGCGGATGGCTGATTCTGTGGCTGTGATCATCTCCACCAGAGGAATTCTACTTGGTGCAACCGCAAAGTTCAGTCCCCTGGCAAGAATCTCTGTCTCTGGCTGGGTGAGCTGTCTGTCAGATAAATTCTTCACTCACTTTTCTGTCTCCCTGGCATGTAATTGTCTACTGGAGTGTTGTCCTACACTGAATGTGTTGTTATTGGAATTGTGATGGTGTTGATGAGCTATTAGTAAATTAAACTTGTTTTGTTGTCGAGTCTTGGACTTGACATGCTGTGCTAAGCGTGCCTGATCTGTACAGTCCATCACTTGCTGAAGTGTGGTCTGATCTAGATATATACTCTCCAAAAAGAACCTTGAGACAGTGATCCACGCCTTCATAACATCTAGGCTTGATTACTGCAATTCACTTCTGTTTGGAATCAGTCAGTCCTCCATTGCTCGTCTACAACTGGTCCAAAATGCTGCAGCCTGATTTTTAACTGGTACAGGCTATAGAGAGCACATCACGCCAGTTTTGGCCTCCCTGCACTGGCTACCCATTCACCTTCGGATCCAATTCAAAATTCTCATGTATGTTTTTAAATCACTGAACAGTTCCGCCCCATCCTATCTCACTGATCTTCTGCAGCCATATGTCCCACCGTGCTCTCTGATGTCAGCAGACCTGATGCTTCTCTCAGTCCCAGAAACTCGTCGTAAGCTCAGAGGTGACAGGGCTTTCTCTGTTGCAGGTCCACGACTGTGGAATGAGTTGCCACTGAGTGTCCGGCAGGCTCCCACACTCTCAGTCTTTAAGTCTCGCTTGAAGACCCACTTCTATTCTCTTGCCTTTAACACGGTGTGATTTGTTTGGTCCTGTCTGTTCTCTACTCTGTTGGCCAGTTTAGTTAGCTTCTGCTGCTATTTGTATCTGTATTTTTATTTTATGTTTTCCTGTCCGCTGTGCATGTTTGTTTTCTTTTGTACAGCACTTTGGTTGGCCTTGTTGCTGTTTTAAGTGCTCTATAAATAAATTGGTATGGTATGGTATGTTGTTAGTTGTTGTTTAATGTGCTCTTCTTTGGCCTTCAAGGCCTCAATAGTAAAATTGGTCTGTCTCACCCGTTCATTCAGCAGCTGGGTCTATGCCTTCTGAAGGATCTTGCTTGTCCCGAGCCCGCTAACCGAAGATTTTAGTTGCAGGCTCTTGGGAATGATGCCACTTTGTCGACATCTGAGGTTGAATCGCAAATGGTTCCTGTAGTCTGCCCTCTTCCTTGCTGTTTTCTCAAACTCTCTAACTAGTTTGAGGCAATCCTGGCCAAAGTGGTTCAAAATATCCTGATGCATGCTCAATAATCCAGGTAGAAAAATCCAAAAAAGTTCAATCTGGTCCTCTGGACATTCAAAGTCGCAAAGAGCTCAAGAGCGGGTGGGCTGTGTGTGTGTGTGTGTGTGTGGGGGGGGGGGGGGGTCCAGGGGAACGTGCCCACAAGAGAAGAACCTGACAAGTTGTTTAATGACATAAAATATATTTTGTTAGCAAAGAATAGAGTCCTAACATTTGTTAAACATACGCTTTTACAACAAATTTTAAAAAATCAAAATTGTGCTTTGACAATCGATAAAACTAAAAAATGTTGTCAATGTGAAAGAGGAAAAAGGGGGTAGGTGTTGCTCACGCTTTGACTTTATACTCTTTGTTGCTGCGCTTTGGGTGAAATGCGTCTAGAGCGGAGGACTTGTTAGCAAAGAATAGAGTCCTAACATTTAGTAAACATTACTTCTGTATTTAAAAAAAAAGATAAAAATTGTGCTTTGATAAATTAAAAAACAATAAAAGAAATGTTTAAATGAAAGAGGAAGAGTGGCAGGTAACGTGTGCAGTGGGTGATGAGCGTCACCAGCTGCTCAGCAGCAGAGGGAAGTGACACGGTTCAAGCATGGCTCCCCAAACGACAAGACAGTCATATTTGTTCATAACTTTATTATTATTAAGACTGAGTTGCCGGATTTTAGCAAACAGTTGCCGAACGCACCCTGACAAAATGAGAATGGTGCAAAAAAAAATAAATTAAAAAAATAAAAACTACTCCCTGCTGCAAAATGTTCCCCGGGGTCACATGCCCCCCCCCCCCCCCCCCCCCACCCCCACCGGCATTGCTCCGGGCCCCCCCAGGGGGGCGCGCCCCACTATTTGAGAAGGACTAGGTTAATACCACTAGGGCGTGTCCCATAACAATATGTGCTGTTTTTTTTATTAATTTTGTCATCCCTGCTGCGTGTTGTGTGCATGGGGGTGCCGTTTTCCCATATTATCCATCATTGTCGTTAAGTACTGTAGCACCTTTCATTCACCCCCTTTTTTCTGGAACAAAATGCCATTTATGGCTAGTTTTGTTACAGAGACATCTAAAAAGAAGGGTAGGTTGTAATCAGGTAATGTCAGTTCTGCTGCAAATGGCATGTGCTGTTTGAGTTTTATGAAGGCATCTTCAGCTTCATGTGTCCATATTAAAATGCTGTTCAAGTTTCTCAAGCCCTGTTCTTTGATCAGGTCCCTCAGGGGTTGTGTCAGATCTGAGTAGGCTGGAATATAGCCTCTGCTGTATCCTGTTAGTCTCAGGAATGCGAGCATGTCTTTGACTCGTGAGGGTTTTGGGTGTGATAGTATGCTTTGTTTGTTTGTGTTTGACATACTAGTGGTCCCTGCAGAGATTACTCGTCCCAGGAACAAAACTTGTTTTCTCCCAATTTGTAGCTTGTTTTTACTAACCTTAAATCCATTAATCTGTAGATGGTTCAACACCAATCTGGTGGCTTCTATGCAGGTTTCAGGCGTGGGTGCTGCCAACAACAGGTCGTCCACATATTGGATCAGTCTGGTGGCTCTGGGGAGAGGGCAAGACTGCAGTACATCTTTTAACACCTGATTAAAGATACCTGGAGACAGAGCAAATCCTTGTGGGAGTCGAGTGTAGCGCCACTGCTGTCCTTTATATGTAAATGAGAATAAATCTCTGCAGTTTTATACCAGTGGTGTGTAGGGTGTAGTGAACTAAGCCTCAGGTCAAAACCTGACCCTGAGGACCTTCATGGGACAGGAACTGTTATTTCATTGATTTGAGCCCAGAAATACAAATAAGCTCATCCAGAGACTTTCTAAGTGTGTCCTGCACTAATCAATTGAAAGAACACTCTCTTTTTATATTATCATTACTATTTTAAAATATCTTGATAATCAAAGTGTGTTTAGTTCAAACCATTTTAAATGTTGAAGTGAACTACTCATTTTAAATCAACTGTGAAACAGTATTAATGAATTTTTAATCCTCATTCAAAGTAGAAATCAAGTTAATGTCTGTTACAGAGTAATTATGCATTTTTTGATCTTCTGTCTGAAATGAGAAGGAGTGATGTCGGTCAAAAGTCGGAGACAGTCGCAAACAAGTTTATTGGAACGAACTGTCATGTTTTTGAAACCTCTCAGACAGAAACAGAGAAGCTGGCACCTGTTTCCTCCCATTTCGCCTAAACATTTCTCTGTCTGCTCCAAAACATTTCTCTGTCTGTTCCAAAAACATCTCACTGTTTTTCTGACTTGTAGTAACCTCTTACGTCACTAAAACCACACCCCTGTTGGTTCTTTCAACCAATCAGGATTTCCCAAAAAGGGACCGGAAGCGAACTCTTTAAAAAGTCGACACTTCCTAGTTCCAAGAGAGTTCAAAGTTCTGAGACATGAACCAAAGTTTTGAGAGCAGAACCGAACGAAAGTTCTGAAGTGCTGGAGTTAGTTGGGAGTTCTTCCGAGTCTCGTGGGGATTATGGAATCTTCCACATCTGAGTGGAACTCTGACGGGCTCACAGCTCATGTGAGTCCACCCGAGAGGTGAGCGTGCTGTTGAACGAAGTACCGTCACTACTCCGGACGTTTCTCTGCTATCCTACGGAGACGCTGAAATGGTAACGTTGAAAGAGAACTCTACACCGAAGCTGAGATATCTTCTGCAAGGTAAAGAGTCGATTTCCACTACCGAAGTGTACCGAGGGGAGCTGGGTCGAAAGGAGGGTGCCGTTCGTTATCAACACATTTTCCCTCACACATCTTTTCTCTCCATTTAAACTCCTTCATTTCCCATCTTTAAAACTCTTCTATCTTGCCAGTAATTAATCCAGATATCTTCAGAAATGTCTGTTGTTTCAAAAGCTGCAAGTGAGATATCATGGCCGTATGATTTCTCATTGCAAAGCTCATTAATTAAGCTGTGTTAATTGTAATCAATCTGCCAATTAATGTAAATGTGTGATGTGTTTTTAAATCGTTTAAAATAAACGACCCACTGTTGTTGGTGAGTCAGAAATTTAAACACGTCTCTGTCCACATTTACTCCACAAAGCACGATATGACTTAGTCCAGAAAAATGAAAGAATCCGTTTAAATAAAGGATAATATCAGACGCATATTATCTCATTACAAGGGTCCAGAGATGAGATAGAGACATAAGGATTTGGAACAGGTACTGTGGTTTTTTTAAATATTGCATTAATGGCTCATAGATCATGTGCCATTCAATATTTACCGGTTCCTTTTTTTTCTCTACAGGCAAGATGGGTGTATTCCACTCAGACTACAAGGGTTCTAAAACTCCTGCAGTCTGCAGTTCCTTCTTCTGCTTGTTGTTTATGTCAGAATTGTGGGACCCAAATGGGTGTATCTTTGTTTACCTGAAAGGTGATTGGGCTGCACTGTGTCTTCCCCACGTCCATGGGGGAGATGGCCCATAAGCCTTCAGGGATGGAGGCCAACATTGCAGCAGCAGAATGATGATCAGTCTTCTCTCTGCCGTGGTCACAAGCCAAGAACTCGTGTTCCAGCATCACCTGTTCTTCTGTGTGCGAGGAGATTCTGTATGTGTCACAAGAATTTGAAAAGCACAGACCTGGTACTGAGGTGGGAATCCAGTCCATAGTTGCCAGGGAACGTTTAACCAGTCCTCCCAGCTCCTTTGCTTCATGCTCAACATGGAGAGAGAGAGATATGTGAGACACAGCTTCATCACTCATTTGATACCACAGTAAGTGTTCATGAGTTAACTCCACCGCCGTTGCCACCCCAGCCGGGACCATATAAATGTTTTGTGTGTGAATTGTCCAAATCTTACCCTCCAATTGAGCTGTAAACTCCGCTTGATACCAGTCTGCGTGGCTCCTGTCATAGAAGAGCGTGACATGCGGGGGGTCGGGAGGAGAGACATAGGCACGTAGACTCATGATCCAAGGCTTCCATTGTTGGAACAGCTTCAGCAGTGGACTAGACCCTTCAGCAGTGATGCAGCCCCAGTAGATATCAGCATGTTCAGGAGCCACTAGTTGTATCAAGTACTGTCCATCTGTACACGGTTCACCACATCGCAAATAGGAGCCATCTGGGAATTGAACTCTCACCCCTTGTGCCCCACAGAGTACAATTGCCCCCAACTTTATCAGTAAGTCTCTTCCCATCATGTTGACTGGTGTTGCAGGTGAACAGACAAATGGATATTGCAATTTTTGTGTTCCTATCTGAAATGGCAGTGGTACAGTCAAGGGCAGACATTGCTCTGTCCCTGAGAACCCCATTGATGACACAGTCTTTGGGGTTAGGTAGTTGACAGGAGCTGTGGTGATTGTAGAGTAGGGGATTACTGTGTCCACCAAGAAGTTCATTTCTTGTCCTCCCACTCTTGCCGTTAGCATAGGGTCTGCCATGCTCATGCTACCCTGTTGGATCTCAGGGGTGTGTCAGTAAGTACCAGGAGTGGGAAAGTCTTCCCACTGTGTATACTGCCCTCCTGTGTTCAGAGTGGGTATTGCTGCTGGGTTGTGTGGCAGAATACCTGGTTGTCCACTGGATGGTGTTCATCCTTGTGGTGGAGCTCGGCAATCTCTGGCCCAATAGCCTGGTATTCCACAGTTGTAGCAGATGTCAGGAGTGGCTCCTCCATATCTACCTCTTCCCCTTTGTTCCCGCCCCATGCCCCTCCATCCTTGGCCACCACCAGCGTGCCAGCCCCTGCCGCGACCGAAGCCAGCAAACCTGTATTGATTTTGATTAAAAAAGGAGGAAGAGGGAGAGGATTTGCAGGATAGGGAAAAGGAGAAGAAGGAGGGGCTACTCCTCCAGGATATTGATTAGTATAGTGTGCCCCAGAAGGAGAAGGCGTCGACTGTGGAGCCGCTGTAACCATCACATTCTTTGTCCTCTCCTTCTTCTTTGTTGCTTTTTTGTCTAGCTTCTTACAGCTGTAATTTAAGCAATTGATTTTCTAATTCAGCTTTCTCGTTATTTTTTTTTGTTGTTGTTGTTCTTCTCGTATTGTTTGTAGGTGGTGTATTAGATGTCTTTCCCACTTATCGTAGTCGTACCCAGGGAGACCTGGATTCTGTCTCATCAGTTCTGCCACAGATGTGGGCACTCCCTTCAGGACTGCCTCTCTAAATAATTCAGTTAAATTAGAAGGTGTTCCTTTAGGATTTACTGTTGTGTGTCTCATCCACTTTTCAGCCACCAGAGTAATATAATCTTTGGGGTGGACTTGAGGTTCCCGCTCAAACTTGGGTATAGCTGCGGTAGTGGGTAATGGGTACTGGTCTCGTATTGCACGTCCTAACTTTGTTATTACTCGACTCAGTGGGACCTCGTTGCCCAGTTTACTGGTGTGTGCTACTGTTTCTAATTCTCTGGCCACCAGGGGCGTCACACACCATCCCAGGATTGCTCTAAAAAGTCTCCTAGGGCCAGGGATATTCGACTGGTGAGACCACTTAGGTCGGAAAACCACAATCTGCCTCCTGCAGAGATGCTTGGGAGTTTGTCAACCACAGCATCTCTGTCTCCCACTGGGAAGGGCACATATTTCTGGCGACCCCCGGATGATTGTAGTAACAGAAACATGTACTCAGCCTCATCAAGTTTTTTTTTTATTATCTAATCCTCTTGTTGTCATTGTGTGGGTTCTACCAGAGGGACGGGCTTTTTGTGAGGACTCAACTTCTCGTAAATGGCCTAATGTGGTTCTTATTTTGTCAATTTCGTGATCTATTTCCTCCTCTGTTATCAATCAGAAATTCTCCTGCCCTTCCTGTTCGGGTATCAAATGTCTTCTAGTGGTCATCGATACTCTGACAGGTTGTTTTCCTTGTGTATCCTGCTGCTCATGCTCTAATCTCTCCATTCTGCGCTCACATTGTTCAATCATTTCTTTGCTGTGAGCCACTGTTTTTTCTAAGATTTCTTTTATATGTTCTTATAATTTATTCACCTCTTCGTTCTTTCCTGAGCCCATGCTGTAATTTAGGCTGGACTGACTGCCACCCCCTGTTCCTCTTTGTTTATGAGTGGAAGAGGTGCGAAAACCTTTCTTTTGAACCATGGAGGTGCTGAACAGGTCAGGCTTTTCAGGCTGTTCCTCGAACAGTCCACATGATGGTGTTGCTGCTTGTCTAAATGGGTTGGTGTTGATATTTTCTAAAACTAGCGTCCCTTGTGTTAGTTCGATGGATGGGTACAGCCCCTTAGGGGAGTTTTCCTCCCTGTTAAAAGAGGTCCCTCCCTTTGAGGCAGTCTGTTCTGGCCAAGGATATGGGGGCAGAGACAACTTCACTTCCGGTGTTGCCTGCTCCAGAGTGTTTTAATCCTTTGCCATAACACGATTAATTTTTCACACTTTCTCAACTATTTGTCGGCTTCTTGTTCTTTCTGCATATTTTTTGTTACTTCCTGTCTTAGTGTTCGCAGTTGTTTTAGCAAAAAAATCCTCATAATTGTTTGCATAGACTCAGTGGGGCTTCTTGTTTTACTACTGCCCGAGTCATCTTCTCTTTTTATTTTTTCTAATGTTTTCTTTGTCAAGTCGTCATGGTCCGTCAGGTATGTTACTTGTTTGTCGATCTGAGTTTCAAGAGGGAGCCAGGGTCCCTGAAGCGTTAATGTCTGCGTCAAATTCATCGTTCACTTTGTCACGTTTTGTCTGGATAACGTTATGTTTTACACAAAATGACTCGTTTTCTCACTCGGTGGTGAGAGAACTCAAGCTTGCTCGACGGCGAAGCAATTCAACCACCAAAATCACACTGCAAAGAGCTTCTCCTCAAACACACAAACACACTCTTGCCTTCAGCCTTCACTCACTCCCTCTCGTCCAATCTCGTTTTGAACAGCTTTCAGTTTGTTTCTCACAATCAAAAAATACACTTTTTCTTCAATGATCATCAGAACCTGTCATCACCATTTAAGTTTCTCTGACAGTTCAAAAATAAATACACTTCAATAATCATCGGAACTAGGAATGTTGTAAACTAATATTTTAGTAATCGAGTAATCTATAGATTATTCTGACGATTAATCGGGCAATCGAAAACAAAATTTGTCAGGTTCTGCAGTAACTACCATACTCATTTTATGAGGGATACAAATACATGAAAAAAAACATTAGAACAACCCATTTAATTCCTCTTTTTTAAATATTTTATTGCTTAAGCTGAATTATTTTTAAACATCACATAAAAATCTAATTGCTCTAAAATAATTTTTATGGATTGGAAAAGTGAATGGAATTTACAAAGTAGGATCTGGAAGGAAGGAGATAATTTGGATTGAAGGTGGAGATGATTTTCTGGAAGCCTTCATCTTCCACCACGGACAGTGGCTGCATGTCTGTGATGATCATTTTTAAAATGCTGTTTGTGAACTCAGCTGCTGTACAACCAACATCCTGGAGCCCTTTGTACGAAGCCGTCTAACGTATGACTGATTTACTGAAAGGTAGTAAAATAAATTTTTTGTTTGTTCATTGTTATTCCTTAATAAATGTTCAAGTGTATTTCTGTTGTAAATTCGGGTAACCCAGTTGTAACGAGACCCAGAATGACTCAAGACTCAGGATTCAAAAAGTGTTATTTATTTACAGTGTTCAATATATACAATATGTACAGGCCCTGGGACCGGAACTCCTGGAAGAGGGGAATAGTCTTTAGGCAGGAGCAGGTAAGTGACACAGTAGAGTTGATACCAAATTTGTTGTTTTTGTCTTACAGCTTCCTGGGTACTGGAGTGAGTCCAACGGGTCCAGGAGGCATGAGTCCCAGAGACCGAGCACGGGTATCCAAGATCTGAAGGCAAGGCACGAGAGACCAGACAGGAGCTGAGTGACCAGGACTGGAACAGGCACGGCAAACGAGGAGCTGTAAGTTAAGGCTGTCGCTGATGGTTTATCCCGTTATGCGAAGCATTACACTGAAAAAATTTAGTCCACGCCCACCTGCTGTGTGGGCCCCACCTGGTCCGTATAAATTATGTAAAGAGCGGGTAATCGGCTCCCAAATAACTTTTCTTCAGCCATTTAGGAGCCAGTGAGGCCCGACACTTAAAGGGCTACGCTTATACTCATAGAATCTGGGGTTACAGTACGTAACCAACGTTCTATTTCGTATAAGCTTCGGCTCAGTCCTCACCTCCTTCTACAGGTGTGCAGTGGAGAGCATCCTGTGCTCGAGCATCAGTGTGTGGCATGGAGGCTGCACAGCTGCAGAAAGAAAAGCTTTGCGGAGAGTGGTGGGGGCTGCACAGAGGTCTGTTGGAATCAGTCTCCCCACCATCACAGACATCTGCACCTCCGGATGCAGGGGGAGGGCCACCTGCATCGTGGGGGACCCCACCCACCCAGCACACGCACTTTTTGCTCCGCTCCCCTCGGGAAGGAGGTTAGGGAGCATTGAGTGTGGAACCACTGGACTGAGGAACAGCTTCTACCCTGAGGCTGTTAGACTCATGAATCTCTAACTAGAATAATCACTGTGAAAAACCATATCATGTTGCTGCTGATCTGTTTCATGTTGCTGCTGATCTGTTTCAATGTTGATGTGTTCATGCGTGCACATCTGCTCACAGACTCATGTTCATGTTTGTGGTGATGTTCAATGTTTTATGTTATGAGTGCTTAGTGTATATTTAGTTGATGTTTTTCTTAGTTCATATCTTAGATGTTATTACTGTTTTTCTTAGACATTTTATTGTTGGATGTAACTGGGACCCTGTGTACATAATTTCGCTCCACCACATGTACCACATGAGGTGCGAATGACAATAAAGAAACTCTGACTCTGACTCTGACTTTAAGGCTGTCGCTGACGGTTTACGGGCAAAGCAGATGTGGTCCTCGCCTCACTGGGTCCATTCAAACACCGTATGAAGCAGAAGCTTGCCCAAAAAAACGTCTTGTCACTCAGCTCCCCATGTACGTAATTACGCATTGCGTAATTATGCGTGCCATGCACAGACGCATGTTGTATAACTATGCGTTCTGAATGCATGAACGCCCCGGATGGGGAGGGAAAATATGCTGAAAAGAGCCATGAACCAACCGGTTACGGCTGAACAGTATGAACAGATTAATAATAACAGGAGAACTGATTATTAATCAAATGAACTGATTGGTAACAATAGTCATGAACTGATTAGTGATAATAGAACCAAAATAACAATCACAACTTGTGACTGATAACAACATCTCACACTGTAATGCATGCAGACAGATGTGAGTAAAACGGAGTTCCATGAAACAATAACATTCATTCTGTAACACTAAGGACAGAATGTGTCATGGAACGGGCCGTCACATCACGTAGATAAAAGCGAATGAATGAGCAGGGTGTTGACCACGCGGCCGCAGTGCAAATATCCTGCATTGTCATACCATTATGTGTAAGGATGGTACTTTTCTGTGGCCCGGTTTGTCTGTTTCCCTCGTGCTTCCGCATTAGTTTCCATTGTTGCCACCTGTGTCTCGTCCCAGCTGTTTGTCATCATGTCTCGTCTTCTCCCGGTACTTAAGCCATCCTATTCTGTCTTGTTCTTCGTTGGGTCGTCTTGGTTGGGTACGCTTCCTTGGGTCTCCTGAGTCTCTCC
>NC_056515.1:3182114-3188914 GCF_014905685.2 Nematolebias whitei | reverse complement strand
AGTCCCTGTTCTGCACTCTGGGTTCGCTCCAGACACAAATCCTGACATTATGCAAAGCAGTCGAAGACGCAACACCCCTGATCGAGTGTGCCCTGAGGTTGACAGGAGGCTCTAAATCTGATGCTCTGTAGTCTTCAGAAAAGGCCTCACACGGCCAGTGTGACAGGTGCTGGGTGGATAACGGGCGACCTGCAGATGCATCTCTATAAGGCACAACAAATGTTGAATTTGACTCATTGCAGCTGTGCGTGCTATGTAACACGTCAACGCCCGCACCGGACAGAGAAGATGGAAAAAAACGCTTCTTCTGATTTGTGGGGGGGAAGGGAAAACCCCTCCAACAATATCACCCTTGATTTAAAAGAGCCCGTGATGTTTTAGGCATAAAGCTGGATTTGGTCTTGTATCAGCTGAACTGCCGTCAGCCTGAATTCTGAGACATGACGGCGCGACAGAGAGGGCACATAAATCACTCACTCTCTTAGCGGATGTTAAAGCCAGAAGCAGGGCTGTTTTAAGAGACAATAATTTAATTGGGACCTGATCCAGAGGCTCAAATGGGGCTTTGATCAGGGCTCGCAGGACCAGCGTTAAAACCCACTGTGGAGCAAGTGGGTGAAACAGACCTGCGTCTCTGTACACCTTTTAGAAAACGCTTCATCAGCGGAAGATTAAAACCTGTTCTGTCTCCGAACCCTTCATGGCGTATGTTTTAATCGTGCTGGACGCCAAATTTCTGTCCATCAGCTGCTGCAGCAAGGACAGCATGCCACCTAGTGGACATGAGATGACCTCTACACCTTTCTCTGTACACCAGCTCTGAAAAACTGTCCACTTTTGATGTGTACAGCGCTGTGGTAGATGTAGCACGTGAATCCTGGATTGTGCGCACTACATCCTGTGGGAGACCCATCCTCTCTAAGCGGATCCACTCAGTGGCCAGACCCACAGGTGCTGGCCTATTTCTGGGTAACTCCTGATCACTCCTCCTGCCTGGAGGAGAGCGTCCTCCCTCCACGGCAGTTTCCACGGGTGCCTCGACAGCAGGCGTTGCAGGACTGGGAACAATGGTGCGTTCACGTGCTCGGGGGCCACCAGGAGAGCTGTCAATCCCTCCTCCTGAACTCGGTTCAGGAACCGTAAAAACAGAGGAGGTGGAGGAAACTCATACAGAAGCATTTTGGGCCATGGGCTGTGGGCAAACGTATCCACCCCCAGCGGTGGTTCGTCTCGCGGGCTCAGAGAAAACCATAGTTGACACTGAGCGTTTTCTCATGTCGCAAACAGGTCCACAGCTGCTTTGCCAAATTTCTGCCACATCTGAGTCATCAGGTCTGGATGGAGAGTCCAGTCCCCGTGGCGTGGACCGCCCCTGGACATCACATCTGCCCCTTTGTTCAGAACACCGGGTATGTAAACTGCTCTGATGGAGTGCAGATTTTGGTGAGCCCAACACAGTAGCTTTCGGCAATATGTAACATCTGGGCTGAGCGCACACCCCCCTGCCGGTTTATGTAAGCAGCAGTCACCTCGTTGTCTGTGTGAATCAAAACGTGTTGATTCTGTAGCACGGGAGCAAAGTGTCGAATCACGTTCAGCACCGTGTGGCACTCCAAAACATTTATGTGGGCAGATGTGTGATGGGGCCACAGCGCCCCTACTGCTTGAGATAGGCATGTCCCCCCCAGCCTGACAGCGACGCGTCCGTGAAGACTGGCACGTGTGACGTGGGTCTGCTGACGTGGGCTCCCTCCAACAGAACCAGGGTGTTTCCCCAGTGTCGGAGGTCTGCTCTCACGGAGGGAGGAACAGTGATCATCCGTCTCTTTTGTTTTTCTGGATCCACACGCAGATGCGCAAACCACCTCTGGAGGCATCTCATGTGTAATAAACCCAGTGGGACAACTGTGTGAGCTGATGACATCATTCCTAACAGCTTCATGATGGAAAACAGCTGTTACCACTCTGCCAGGTCTTACGAGACGGAGCTGGTCTTTTAAAGTGTCGATTCTCGTTTGTGATAAACGAGCCCTCATGGCGGTTGAGTTAGCTCCACTCCCAGATAAACAATTGTCTGGGCCAGGAAAATTGAGCTTTTCTTCCAATTTATGGTGAAGCCCAGATTTAACAGGTGTGATGTCAACACCTGAGCCTGCATCACTGCTTCCTGTCTGGAGCGTGACAGCAGCAGCAGGCCGTCCAGGTAAAACAAGACTCTCATCCCTGCTCTGTGTAACGGATGCAGGGCTGTCTCCACACACTTTGAGAACGTACGAGGCGCAAGAGGATAACCAAACGGCAGCCTGTTGTATTGATACTTCATCCCTTGAAAGGAGAAACACAGGAATTTCCTGTGTTTTGGGATGATAGGTATGTGAAAATAAGCATCTTTCAGGTCGACGGAAAACAAACCCGTCGTTTCTCTGGATGTTGTCCAACAGCTGTCTGGCTGTCAACATGTGAAACGGTTTGCCCATGATCACTTTGTTGAAAGCTGACAGATCCAAAATCGGTCTCATCCCTCCGGTCCGTTTGGGAACCAGGAAGTAACGTGAGTAAAACCCTGTGTTTTTCTCTCCTTTGGGAACTCTGGAGATTACTTCTTTTATCAGAAGCTCTTGGACTTCTGCATTTAGGGATGAGATTTGGTCTGGTGATGACAGGACCATCTCTAAAACTCCTCCGAACGGAGGGGGTCGGGTTGCAAATTGCAAAGTGTAACCTTTGCATAACACCCTGGCCATCCATCTGTCTGGCGAGCATGTTTTTAGTCACTCCGCGTAACGTTTGTGGAGTGGACGTGCATTTAAGTGATGCATCATGTTTTGTACGGATGTCATCCAGTCCACCGCCTCGACCGCCGTCATGTCGCGGGAATGTTTTCTGCGTGACCCAAGGCGAGGCTTCCTCGAAAGGGCTCTGAACGCGCCCGTGTGCTGCGTTTGGACCGCGGACCAACCTTCATGTCTAGGTGGGCCGGTGTGTGCTGAGGCGAAGCGTGGCAGCTGATGACGCCGTGGGTGGGGCTGCGCTTTTGACGCCACTGCGGTGAAAACGCGTGTTGCTCCTGCCGCGTGCGGTGTCCTGCGCTGGGTTCACTTTGAGATCTCGCATCTATGCCGCCATGAGCAGGCAAGCGCTGCGAAGCTGTGAGTGCGACTTCATCTACGCTGTGCCGTTTGAGTGAAGAATGCGAGCCCCGCGGGAGAACACGTTTTCTCTGGTGGGATGCGCGCCGCTCTCGCTGGAAGCGAGACTCGTCTCTGGGTTCGCTCAGCGTCTCACACTTATGCTGCCATGAGCGGCCGAGCACTGAGACGCGGTGGATGAAGGCTGCCTGCGCTGCGGCGGCACGCGTTTGCTTCGATGCAGCATGTGTCGCTCTCACTGAGAGCGTGGTCCTCCACCGACTCGACCTGCGGTCCCACATTTATGCTGATGTGGGCCGGTGAACGCCGGGGAGCTGTGTGTGCACCATCATCAACACAACGCCGTTTGGGTGAAGGCTTTTTGCGTCGCGTGAGTGCGCATTTGACACCGCTTGGGTGAGGATCGTGCAGCTCAGGTTGACAACGAGTTATTTCGCTTTCCATTGTGAGCTGTGAGCGTCTCGTCATGTCTTGGAGCAACGGTGAGTTTAAAAAACCCTTATTAAAGACACCGTCTCGTTATGTGTGGAGGGTGTGTGCGCAGCCGCTGTGAGTCCATCCGAGCTTACAGACTGGCTAGAAACAGACACTTGATCATTGAATGATGTTTTATTCAACATTTGTGTCATATTTATACACACCCTCTGCAGACCATCATTCTGAATCTTTTCCCCCATGAGCTCTGGGATTCGTTGGCCCAGGGCGCTGTCTGCTGGGGGTCTCTGGAAAAAATGTTGGACACTCTGTTGCCGGGATGAAGAGGGCTGGACGGGCTGAAGCTCAGCGAGACGGCCATGGAACCGTCTTGCCACCGGCTCATTTTGTTTGGAGGGTGTGAGAGAGAGCCACTGTCAGATCATCTGAGCTGACAAACTGGCTAAAAATGGACACTTTCATCATTAAATGATGTTTTACTCCAAACTCGTGTCACCTACACACATTCTCTGCCACAACCGTCAATTGCTCTGCCATTTGTTGTCCTAGAGCGCCATCTGTTGGCGGTCTCAGGGAAACGTTGAAAAAACTCCGTCCTCTGGCTGCAATGCGGGCCAGCAGACAGCAAAGAGGCGCACCGGTTGGGGGTGACGTCAGCTGCTCTGCAGACGGAGCGTTGTCTCCTCCCACCTCTGAACATGTACACCAACAGTGTAACATGTTGTTCGCTGCGGCTGTCTGGAACGCATGCTGGCGAGCTCAGTCGAAGATCGGTATCACTGTCTGGATTACGCTAACCGGAGGCGCGGGACGCTAGTCCACCTGGACATCTTGCTCCGATGAAGCCTCCGTCAGGCTCGGCTCCAGGGGGCACTGAGGGAAAAACCGCTCGGTGAAAACCCCTCTGCTCTGGTGATGGGCGTGGGCTGTGGGAACCGGGCCCCCAATCTACCAGAAAAACCGGCTGTGGCCTCGTCCCGTAGGATGCCCTGTTAGGAAAAACGAGGCCAGATGGGGTCAGGACAGTGAAGCCGGAAAAGGAGCCTAGAAAAAGAACCCTCCCACTGGATCATCCGAACTGGCGGGAAAAGGCGCGGGACGTAAAAAAGGTCCCTTTATGTCAGCCACTCCTGGGTTATGCGGGCAACCCCAGAGGGTGCCGTCGGCCGGGAGCGGTGTGATCGCCGATGCGAAACGAGGTGGGATGAGGTGAGCATTCGCTCAGCCCCCCTCCACCGACACTACGTTCTCCAGGAGGGAATGAGCCACGGGGGGGCGCTGCTGACGCTGCCTGTCCTGGAGGAACCATCCGATTCGCTCCGGGGGTTGGCGATAAGAGGAAAATTACAAGATGGCGTTGTCCAGCGTGTAGTGACCTGTCACTGAGAAATACTCCTCGGCGGTTACCTTGAAACAAGACTGCTCGTCAGCTTCTCCTCGGGGAGGAGAGCTCACCAGACGACCGGAGGTCAACGTGACGGGCCAAGCATTCTTAGCAAAGGTTGGTCATCTACACAACTTTCCTTCTTCATTCTTCTGACAGTGCTATTAGCTCGCTGAAGAAAAATGGGGAGCTGATTACCCGCTCTTTACGTAATTTATACGGACCGGGTGGGGCCCACACAGCAGGTGGGCGTGGACTAAATTTTTTCAGTGTAATGCTTCGCATAACGGGATTAACCAGCAGCGACAGCCTTAAAGGGCGAAGCTTATACGAAACAGAACTCGGGCATGGGAGGAGTTTGGAGTGGCCATGGAGAATGACTTCCATATGGCTTCGAGGCAATTCTGGTCCACCATCCGGCGTCACATGGGGGAAAGCGGTATGCCATCAACACTATTTATAGTGGAGGTGGTGTGCTGCTGACCTCAACTCAGGATGTCGTGGGTCAGTGGGCAGAGTACTTCGAAGACCTCCTCAATCCCACTGGCACGTCTTCCACTGAGGAAGCAGAGCCTGGGGGCTTTGGGTCGGGCACTCCAACCTCTGGTGCTGAGGTCACCCAGGTGGTTAAAAAGCTCCTCGGTGGCAGCGCCCCAGGGGTGGATGAGATTCGCCCGGAGTTCCTTATGGCTCTGGATGTTGTGGGATTGTGTTGGCTTACACAACTCTGCAATATTGTGTGGACATTGGGGGCAGTTCCCCATGATTGGCAGAATGGAGTAGTGGTCCCCCTCTTGGGGGACCATAGAGTGTGTTCCAACTACAGGGGGATCACACTCTTAAGTCTCCCTGGTAAGGTCTATTCGGGGGTTCTAGAGAGGAAGGTCCGTCGGATAGTCGAACCTCGGATTCAGGAAGAGCAGTGCAGTTTTCGTCCTTGTCGTGGAACACTGGACCAGCTCTACACCCTCAGCAGGGTCCTGGAGGGTGCGTGGGAGTTTGCCCAGCTGGTATACATTTGCTTTGTGGACTTGGAGAAGGCGTTTGACCGTGTCCCTCGGGAAGCCCTGTGGGGGGTATGGAGTACCAGGCCCTTTGATATGGGCTGTTAGGTCCCTGTACGACTGGTGTCAGAGCTTGGTCCGCATTGCCGGCAGTAAGTCAGGCTTGTTCCCGGTGAGAGTTGGACTCCGCCAAGGTTGCCCTTTGTCACGATTCTGTTCATAACTTTTATGGACAGAATTTCTAGGCGCAGCCAAGGTGTTGAGGTGATCCATTTTGGTGGCCTTAGGATTGCATCTCTGCTTTTTGCAGATGATGTGGTCTTATTGGCTTCATCAGATCGTGATCTACAGCTTTCGCTGGAGCGGTTCGCAGCCGAATGTGACGCGGCCGGGATGAAGATCAGTTCCTCCAAATCCGAGGCCATGGTCTTGAGCCGGAAAAGGGTAGAGTGCCCTCTCTGGGTCAGGGAGGAGGTCCTGCCCCAAGTGGAGGAGTTCAAGTATCTTGGGGTCTTGTTCACGAATGAGGGAAAAATGGAGCATGATATCGATAGGCGGATAGGTGCAGCATCTGCAGTGAAGCAGGCGCTGTACAGGTCTGTCGTGGTGAAGAGAGAGCTGAGTCAAAAGGCGAAGCTCTCAATTTACTGATCGATCTACGTTCCTACCCTCATCTATGGTCACGAGCTTTGGGTTGTGACCGAAAGAATGAGATCTCGGATACAAGCGGCCAAAATGAGTTTTCTCCGCAGGGTGTCTGGGCTGTCCCTTAGAGACAGGGTGTAAGGATCCAGCCCTGCACCCTGCCTTTCTCTCTCCTCATCACTC
>NC_056515.1:3181312-3182014 GCF_014905685.2 Nematolebias whitei | reverse complement strand
ACACATGGACAGGTCAGAGACAGACCGACGGATCAGAGACAAATGGACAGGTCAGAGACACATGAACAGGTCAGAGACACATGGGCAGGTCTGAGACACATGGTCAAAGACACATGGACAGGTCAGAGACACATGCAAAGGTCAGAGATACATGGGCAAGTCAGAGACACAAGGGCAGGTCAGAGACACATGGGCAGGTCAGAGACACATGGACTGGTCAGAGACACATTGACGGGTCAGAGACACATGGACAGGTCAGAAACACATTGACAGGTCAGATACACATGGACAGGTGAGAGACAGATCGACGGATCAGAGACACATGGACAGGTCAGAGACAGATTGACCGATCAGAGACACATGGACAGGTTAGAGACAGATCACCAGATCAGAGACACATGGACATGTCAGAGACACATGGACTGGTCAGATAAACATTGACAGGTCAGAGACACATGGACAGGTCAGAGACACAGGAACAGGTCAGAGACACATGGACAGGCCAAAGACAGATTGATGGATCAGAGACATAGGCAGGTCAGAGACACATGGGCAGGTCAGAGACACATGGATAGGTCAGAGACACGTGGACAGGTCAAAAACAGACCGATGGATAAGAGACAAATGGACAGGTAAGAGACACAGACAGGTCAGAGACACAATAGCTGGTCAGAGACACAGGAACATGTCAGAGACACATGG
>NC_056515.1:3179669-3181212 GCF_014905685.2 Nematolebias whitei | reverse complement strand
CAGGTCAGAGACACATGGGCAGGTCAGAGACATAGGAACAGGTCAGAGACACATGGGCAAGATAGAGACACGTGGGCAGGTCAGAGACATATGGACAGGTCAGAGACACACGGGCAAGTCAGAGACACATGGGCAGGTCAGAGAAACATGGGCCGGTCAAAGACACATGTACAGGTCGGAGACATATGGGCCGATCAGAGACACATGGGCCGATCAGAGACACATGAACAGGTCAGAGACACATGGGCAGGTCAGAGACACATGGACAAGTCAGAGACACATGGGCAGGTCAGAGACACAGGAACAGGTTAGAGACACATGGAACAGGTTAGAGACACATGGAAAGGTCAAAGACACATGGACAGGACAGAGACACATGGGCAGGTCAGAGACACATGGACTGGTCACAGACACAGGAACAGGTCAGAGACACATGGACAGGTCAGATAAACAGGGACAGGTCAGACACACAGGAACAGGTCAGAGACACATGGACAGGTCAGAGACACATGGGGAGGTCAGAGACACATGGACAGGTCAGAGACACATGGACAAGTCAGAGACGGGCAGGTCATAGACACATGGACTGGTCAGAGACACATGAACAGGTCAGAGACACATGGGCAGGTCAGAGACACATGGTCAAAGACACATGGACAGGCCAGAGACACATGCAAAGGTCAGAGATACATGGGCAAGTCAGAGACACAAGGGCAGGTCAGGGATGCATGGACAGGTCAGAGAAAGATTGACAGAATAGAGACACATGGACAGGTCAGTGACACATGAACAGGTCAGAGATACACGGGCAGGTCAGAGATACATGGACAGGTCAGAGACAGATCGACAGATCAGAGACACATGGACAGGTCAGAGACCGATCAACGGATCAGAGACACATTGGTAGGTCAGAGACACATGAACAGGTCAGAGACACAAACAGGTCAGAGACACATGGGCAGGTCCGAGATACATGGACAGTTAAGGGACAGTTCGACGAATCAGAGACACAAGGGTAGGTCAGCGACACAAGAACAGGTCCGAGGCACATGGCAGGCCATTGACAAATGGACAGATCAGAGACAGATCGATGGATCAGAGACACACAGACTGGTCAGAGACACATTGGCAGGTCAAATACACATGGACAGGTCAGAGACAGACCGACGGATCAGAGACAAATGGACAGGTCAGAGACACATGAACAGGTCAGAGACACATGGGCAGGTCTGAGACACATGGTCAAAGACACATGGACAGGTCAGAGACACATGCAAAGGTCAGAGATACATGGGCAAGTCAGAGACACAAGGGCAGGTCAGAGACACATGGGCAGGTCAGAGACACATGGACTGGTCAGAGACACATTGACGGGTCAGAGACACATGGACAGGTCAGAAACACATTGACAGGTCAGATACACATGGACAGGTGAGAGACAGATCGACGGATCAGAGACACATGGACAGGTCAGAGACAGATTGACCGATCAGAGACACATGGACAGGTTAGAGACAGATCACCAGATCAGAGACACATGGAC
>NC_056515.1:3160310-3179569 GCF_014905685.2 Nematolebias whitei | reverse complement strand
TTTTGTTGTTATATACCTGGATGACTGAGAAAACAAACTTTGTGTTTCTCTCATAATGTTTTGTTCCTTCTGTCTTTGTCTGGACATATTTGGCCCAGTGGTGTAGAGTTCTGATAACAGAAAGTTTGTGTTCCAGAGGATGGTGAGAGTCAAACAGAAAGTTTTGACCCATGTGAGTAGGTTTCCTATAAACTTCAGTGTTGAGGCATCCATCTCTTTCCATGTCCACCGAAGAGTCCATAAACAGAGCTTGTTGTTGTTGGTGTCCTCCCTGGTAAACTTGATGTTGTCCAAAGAACTGATGTGTCTCCCAAACCTTCTACTGTATTTTTTTAGCTTGGATTCTGACCCACGTGTCATCCATATATCAAAACTAGTAGCTCTGTGTTGTTCCTTTGAACAAGTCCAGAGTTCTCTGTTCCATTTCCTCCATGTAAAGATTGGTCACAAGAACTAGAGGACTCCATGGACTTAGTTTTCTAACCTTTTTTTTTTAGCTATAAGTAGACCCGCACCAGCTCTCACCATGGGAAACTCCAGAGAGGAATCAGGTCCAGCTCCTCTGAAGATCAGTCCTGGAGCCTATGTTGTGCGTTGTACGATTTGCTGAATGTTTGATTTCACATCTTTTTTGTTTCTTGGGTAAATATTTGTTTTCAGGCATTTCTCCTCCTGGTGTTGAAATAAAATCTTACATATTTTCATTAAAAACTTTAAATTGTTCTTCTCAAAAAAATTTTACAGTTTCATTTTCATTATTTTAGCTCTCCTGTTGGTTAAACCATCATGTGATAAAACTCTCTCCTTCACGCACAGACCTGAGATCTGTGAGCTCCTCATATTGTTCCCCATCCTCCTTGTCTCTGAGAACCCCCCAGGATCCAAAACCACAGACTGTGTGTAAACAGGTGTGCAATCAGAACCTGAGAGCGGCAAGGAGAACCACAGCTGAAGAAGTTCTGAGATGCTGAGTGCAGATAAGAACCTCAGCCATGTGGTTTGTCTGGGGCGGGGGAGAACTTCTCTTCCTCTGATCCAGACTCTGAACTCTGCTTCTGGTTCTGGTTCCACCACCTCGGTTCACATTCTGCAGACAGAACCTGATGGTTCAGAACCTGTGAATGGAGAACTTCCTGGTCTGGATGAAGTCAGACTGAAAGTGCAGTTCAGAACCAAAGTAACAAATATACAGTATAAAACCATATAGGCCTACTGTACTTCTATGAAACCAGAAGTCTGTGTTCAGTTTTAAGGAATTATCAAATTCATGATGCAGATCATTAAAGTGTTGGTCCTTCTCTCAAGATAAAACAGTATTTCAGAAGAGAAGACGCTGTTTTACAACATCTGGTTACATATCAGAACTTTATAATATTCATCTTTACTAGATGAGAATAAAAATAACCCTAGGTTTCTGTTCAGTACTACAGCTAAACTAAAGTCCCACTTCTTTTGAAACATGTATCCCTACAACTATAAATAGTGATGACTTCATGAGATTCTTTATAAATAAAATTATTTCAATTAGAGAGAAAATTCAAACCATACTTCCTACTATTGCCTCTGATTCGCTGTCAGATGAGGCAGCTTTGGAAATGTTACTAGAACCTGATTTATGTTTGGACAGTTTTTGTCCTGTTGAACTCTCTGAATTGTCAAAAATAATAACCTCATCCAAACCATCCACATGTCTGCTAGATCCCATCCCAACCAGACTGTTTAAAGAGGTATTCCCCCTAATTAATGTCCACATTTTGGATCTACTTAATTTGTCTTTAATGAATGGTTATGTACCACAGAGCTTTAAGGTTGCTGTAATTAAACCTTTACTTAAGAAGTCTGACCTTGATTCAGAAATTCTGTCCAATTACAGACCTATATCTAATCTAACTTTCATCTAAAAAATTCTAGAGAAAATATCCAACATTTTTCAGTCAGGTCATCTGGACAGTTTCTTTTCTTTCTTTTTTTTTTTTTTTTTTCTGAAATGTTTCAGCACAAAAAAATAAACTGTCCAGATGACCTGACTGAAAAATTTTGGATTGTATACCTGGATTATTGAGCATGGAATTTGTTCTAGAGAAAATAGTTGCAGATCAGTTGCATGAACATCTACAAAGAAACCCCAACAGCAACTCAGACTGAGGAAGTCTCTTGGATGAGAGACGAAACGTTTCTATATTTTTTTGCTTTGTTTTATTTTTTGTTTTTTTTTTAATGTCCAGAGGACCAGATTGAACTTTTTTTGGATTTTTCTACCTGGATTATTGAGCATGCATCAGGATATCTACAAAGAAATAATCTGTTTGAAGAGTTTCAGTCAGGGTTTAGAGCTCATCATAGCACAGAAACAGCACTAGTAAAAGTCACTAATGATATTCTCATGGCCTCAGACAATGGACTTGCGTCTCTACTGGTCCTGTTAGACCTCAGTGCTGCATTTGATACAGTTGTTAGATATTTATTTAGACTGGTCCTGAGGTTTTTGATCTGCTCAGAGACGGGATTATAATGAAATTATGACCCGGTTCTGAATAGGTTAAACTGGGCCAGCAACTCTAAAAGAATCTCCCAGGGATTCAATATCCGTCAAGGAATAGAACTCATTTTTGGTTGCTACATCACGTAGAAATGCTTTTTAAGCACCATCTCATTTTTCCTTACATGTCAAACCACATAAGATCTGTTAAGATCACACTTAGTTGTGCCCCCTCATACACGTGACAGGTTGAGCTCCCCTTCTGCGAAGGAGGAGTCTAGGCCCTATACATCAGTAATGACAAGGGACATCAGCCCTTCCGGTGCCTGATCGCATTGAACTGTACCGGAGAGGTCTGCGCTGTAAACATTAACCTTTTCCTGCCTTGACTTTAATACAATTGGTAAAACTGAATTCACGTTTCCTTGATTTGTTATAGTGTAAGTTGCCACTTCCAAGGGAGGTTCAAGCAGAAGCAGTGTGGGCTGGAGGCGAGTCCTGGGTCCAAGAGGAGGCCTAAGGCCCACGGCTCGCAGCAGCTAGCTGCAGTGACCTGTGACCCACAGCCAGCTCCCATTCTAACACATTTGATCACAATATTTTACTACAGAGGCTTGAATATGATATTGGGATTGCAGGAACAGCTCTAAAATGGTTTAAATCATACTTATTTGATAGATTTCAGTTTGTAAATGTAAATAATGAATTTTCATATACCAAAATTAGTCATGGAGTTCCTCAAGGTTCAGTGCTTGGACCAGTACTCTACTTTATATATGCTTCCATTAGGTAAAGTTATTTACTTAATGGAGCATATAGGTCCATGGGATGGTCGATAACCTTTACTATTAAAGCATGGGATAAATTTTCTTGTCATGCTAATGATACTCAGTTATATTTGTCCATGAAACCTAATGAATCAAATCAGTTACTTAAGTCACAATCATGTCTTAAAGGCATAAAAACTGGAAGGCCCCTAATTTTCTGCCTTTAAACTCAGACAAGACAGAGGTTGTGGTTTTTGTACCTGAGCATCTTAGGAATAAATTTTGCATTCTTTCACTTTCTCTGGATGGCATTAATGTGTCCTCCAGTTCTAAAGTTAAAAACCTTGGAGTTATTTTTGATCAGAACATGTCTTTTAACCCTCAAAATAAAATTGTTACCAAAACAGCTTTCTTCCACCTGTGTAATAGTAAATGGACTGTACTTATATAGCACCTTTCTATCTTATCTAGATATTCAAAGCGCTTTACAACAATCTGTGTCTCATTTACCCATCCATACAGCACTCTACTAAATCTCTACAAAGCTAATTGAACAAATCATTCTAAAGAGACTAATCAGAGCTTTATCACATTCATACACTGATGGGACACACATCAGAGGCTATGAGGGGTTCAGTGTCTTGCCCAAGGACACTTCGGCATGTGACTGCTGGTGGATTTGAACCCCCAAACCTTGCATTAGAGGATGACTGCTCTAACCACTCAGCCACAGCCGCTCTAACTAATGTCACTAAAATTAGAAACATCTTGTCCAAAAATGATGCGGAAAAACTGGTCCATGCATTTGTCACGTCTAGACTGGACTATTGCAATGGTTTATTATCTGGGTGTCCAAATACTTCTTTAAAACGTCTTCAGTTGATCCAAAATGCTGCTGCCAGAGTCTTAACTGGAGTTACTGGGAGAGATCATATTTCTCCAGTTTTAGTTTCTCTCCATTGGCTCCCTGTCAAATCCAGAATAGAATTCAAAATCTTACTTCTAACCTACAAAGCTCTCAACAACCTAGCCCCATTTTATATTGCAGAACTTATTGTTCCATTTTTCCTAACAGAGCAGTTTACTCTCAGACTGCAGGCTTACTTGTGGTTCCTAGAGTTTCCAAAAGCAGAATGGGAGGCAGATCTTTCAGTTATCAGGCTCCTCTCTTGTGGAAACAACTTCCAGTTTCTGTCTGTGAGGCTGACACATAGACCGGATTGAGAAGACTTTCCTTTTTGATAAATCCTATAGTTTTGGACAGTTTGGGTTTCCTGAGCTGTCCCTTTTATGCTGCTATAGGCTTAGACTGCTGGAGGACAAACTGACCACATTTCTTCACTCTGCTACTGTCTTTACTTACTCTGCTCAACCTGTTTTGTATTTGTAATTATTTTTTCTATCCTTAACATGTGTTTTTTTGTCTTTCAGATACACCTGGACCTATACCTGGACCTACCATTCTGTGTTCGTCTGTCTCTCCTTCCTGTCCTCTCAACCAGCCGGTCAAAGCAGATGGCCGCTTGTCCTGAGCCTGGTTCTGCTGGAGGTTACTTCCTGTTAAAAGGGAGTTTTTTCTTTCCACTGTTGCCACTGTGCTTGCTCAGGATGGGAGACTGCAACGAAGCCAAGATTCAACTTGTCTGCTGGATTCCTTAGATAGAGAACTTTACTAATTGGCTTTTATGTGAATGTTCCTGTAAAGTGCCCTGAGACAACTTTGTTGTGGTTTGGTGCTATAGAAATAAACTGAAATGAATTAAATTGAAATTGATTTATTAATAAAGTGAAATCACACAGATTCTCCTCATGAGTCTGATCTGATCCGAACCTTCTGATCAACAGAACCTCACACAGCTGTGACACCAGAACATTTTTACTGACAGTACCTGTGTCCACATCCAGTTTTATGGGTTGTCACTTTCTGCTTACTTTAAACTCATGTCATGTTTTTAATTTCAGCTCTTTCACTGTGATGTTTCGATCTGTGTCTTTCATTGTTTTGTCTGAGAGAAGTTGGAATTTAAACACAGACAGAATGAAACTGACGTGGACCTTTGCTACTTTTGAAATGAGCCTCATGAAACCCTCGTGTGGATTCAGTCCGACCTGAGATCCCTCAGGACCGACTTGTTCAAGAAGCAAACACTTCCTGTCCTTCACATTTAACTCTTCTGTCTTCAATCTGCTGAGTTTCTTTCCCACATCAGAGGAGGCAGCAGCCATTGCATCATTGTTTCCCAGCATGCCTTGCTGTGCACCCTTCCTGAGCCGGAAAAATTATCTGAGAAAAGCAAACGGATCTAACCACATTGTTCTAAAACAACACACGGTGAGCTGAGGCTTTAAGCAGCAAGTAAAAGTCCTGTAAAGACAGAAAGTCCAAATTGTTCAGAGGAACAGACTCTAAAGAGTCAGAGGCAGCAGGTGTCTGCTGGTCATGTGACCACACCACAGGTGTGAGATATCCTGTTCTCTGCAGGCTGACACGCTGCATTGTGGCTATAGTAAATAAGAGCACAGTGTACCTTCTGGCCTCATTTGAAAACAAACCAAATGAGTGGAGGAGACAGGAAGTGGTTTGTAGGTTTGGGTTCGACACAAAACAACTCAAACAGCGCACTGTTCGTTCTCAGACTCAAGACGAGCTTCTGCAGGCAGATGGTTGTAGGAGATAAGGTTTATTTTTATAGAAAAATTGTGGTCAAATGCAACAACGTCATTAAGTTACAGCCAGATCATTGCTGCTGTTTCTGAAATGACTTGTTTCCATAAGCTGACAGTTTGATGCCCGTATGAAAAGGTTTAAGAGGAATAATCTGAGGTTTAAATAAAAAACAAGCTGCTGATCTTCCTCCTTTGTAGGACTTCATCAGTCTCTCTCCTAGTTCTGGAGGAGTTCTAGCCCACTCTTCTTTTCCATCATTGAGGGTTCTGCTCAGCTCTCTGAACATCCACCGCAGAACCTTAGTCATGTTTAGATTCTGAACTCTGGTTCTTTTTGACCCGTTCTGTTTTAGATTGGCTGCTGTATTTGCGATCATGGTCCTTTTGGACCCAGTTTGGTCCAATCTTCAGCTGTTGGACAGATGGACTCATGTTTGTCTCCAGAGCTCTTTGGTCTACAGAGGAGTTCTGGTCCACTCGGTGACTGAAAGGAGCCCAAACAATCAGCCCTCTACCACCGTGCTGACAGTTGGGAGGAGCTGTTTGCTGCAGTGCATTATGGGTAAACAGCTGTCTCTGGTCTGGTTTTGGTCCAGAAGTCTTGTGTTTCCTTCAAGTGAAACTTTACAAACCTAAGTGGTGCTGCCATGTTGTTTATACAGAGAAGATGACATGACCTTTGACCGGCTGACTGAGGCCTGTAGAGTCACTGCACGATCTGACCTTCTGGGTAGATCAACTGTCTGAAATGTGAAGAATCTTTCTCTCTGCACATCAATGTACTCCAGATGAACTTTGACCCTTCCCTGGCTGACAAACAGCAGCAGCAGCTTCACACATAGTATTTGTTATTATTGTTTACGTATGATAAAGATAGTTAAAACAGAGTTTTATTTGTAGAATGTGACTTTAAATCTGACTCTAGTTGAGAAAAGTTAAAATCTGATTTGATTTAAAATCAGTGAATGGAAATAGAAAAGTGAAGAAGCCGTGGTGTTCAGACTTCAGTCTGGTTTCAGTTTGATCAAAGTTGCTTCCTGTCTGTGACTGAGTTTCTTCTTCTTTTTCTTCTTCTTTAGGCTTTTCTCTCATTAGGGGTCACCACAGCGAGTCATCCTCCTCCACATCACTCTGTCCTCTTCATCCTCTGTCCTCACTCCAACTACTTCCATGTCCTCTCTAACTGTATCCATATATCTTTGTCTTTTTCCTGGCAGCTGCATTTCTAACATCCTTCTACCAATATACCCACATTCCGTTATCTGAACATGTCCAAACCACTGTCCCTCCTCTGGACATGTCCAAACCATCTCAGTGTGTCCTCCCTAACTTTATCTCCCAGTTGTTCAACCTGTGCTGTACCTCTGATGATCTCATTCCTAATCTTATCCATCCTTGTCTCTCCTAAGAAGAACCTCAACAACTTCATTTCTGCCACTTCCAGTTCTTTCTCCTGTCTTTTTGTCCATGTCTCTGTCTCCAGACCATACAACATAGCTGGTTTCACCACTGTCTTGTAAACTTTCCTTTGACCTTTGCTGACACCTTTTGTCACAAATCACTCCTGAAACTTTTCTCCATCCACTCCATCCTGCCTGGACTGTCTTTTTCACTTCTTTACCACATTCCCCATTTTCCTGGACAGTGGATCCCAAGTCCTTGAAGTCCTGCACCTTTGTGACCTCTGCTCCTTGTAGCCTCACTGTTCCACCTCCTCCCTCTCATTCACACACATGTACTCTGTCTTACTATGGCTGACTTTCATTCCTCTTCTTTCAAGTGCATACCTCCACCTCTCTAAGTTCTCTTCCATCTGTTCCCTGTTCTCACCACAGATCACAATGTCATCTGCAAACATCATCGTCCATGAGGATTCCTGCCTGACCTCATCTGTTATTCGGTCCATCACCAGAGCAAACAAGAAGGGGCTCAGAGCCGATCCTTGATGCAATCCCACCTCCACCTTGAATCTATCTGTCACTCCTACAGCACATCTCACCACTGTCCTGCTGTCCTCATACATGTCCTGCTGTCCTCATACATGTCCTGCACCAGTCTAACATGTCTGCCACTCCAGATTTCCTCATGTAATACCACACCTCCTCCCTCAGCACTCTGTCAGATGCTTTTTCTAAATCCACAAAGACACAATGGAGTTTTTTCTGACCCTCTCTGTACTTCTCCATCAGCATCCTCAAAGAAAAGATGGCATCTGTGGTGCTCTTTCTTGGCATGAAACCATACTGCTGCTCACAGTCACCTTGTCTAAGTCTTGCTTCCACATCTCTCTCCCAGATCTTCATTGTGTGACTCATCAACTTAATTCCCGTGTAGTTGCTACAACTCTGTACATCACCCTTTTTCTAAAAAAATGGGCACCAGCACACTTCTTCTCCATGCCTCAGGCATTTTCTCACCTTCAAATATGTCATTAAATATTTGGGTCAAAAACCTCACTGCCATTTCTCCAAGATATTTCCAAACCTCCAATGGTCATCAGGTCCTACTGACTTCACCTTCTTCATTCTCTTCAGAGCTTTCTGGACTTCACCCTCACTAATCTTTCCCACTTCCTGGTCCACAGTTTCTATGACCTCTACTCTTCTTTCTCTTTCATTCTCTTCATTCATTAGCTCCTCAAAGTACTCCTTCCATCTTCCCGTCACACTCTCCTCATTTGTTAGAACATTACCATTCCTATCTTTAATAAACCTAACCTGCTGCACATCCTTTACAGCCTGATCCCTCCATCTTACCAATCGGTACAAGTCGTTCTTGCCCTCTTTAGTGTCCAGTCTCCCATACAACTCATCGTACGCCCTCTGCTTTGCCTTAGCTACTTCCCTCTTTGCTCTACGTCCCATCTCCTTATATTCCTGTGTCCTCTCTTCAGTCCTCTCACTGTCATATTTCTTCTTGGCTAATCTTTTTCTTTGAATGACGTCCTGCACTTCACTATTCCACCACCAGGTTTATTTATCATCCATTCTCTGTCCAGATGACACACAAAGTACCTTCCTACCTGTCTCTCTAATTACTGTCACTGTAGTAGCCCAGTCATTAGGAAGTTCTTTTTTTTTTTTTTTTACCACCCAGAGCCTTTAACAGCTCCTCTCTGAATTTCTCACAACATTCTTCTTTTCTCAGCTTCCCCCATTGGGTAGAAGCTATGAAGGTCAGCTATTTTTCTGTGAGTGAGTTTGATGTAAAATATAATCCAGATCCTTCTAAGAAGCACTGGTTTCGAATTGGCTGTCCAAAAACTTCTTATTCTGCTGATCAGAGATGTTTTCTGCTCTACAAGCATCCTGTGAGCAGAAACCTCAACCAGCACAACATCGCCTCCCTCCTTCCTCTGCAGAGGCCCCTCCTTCTCCTGCTGCTGAGAAGAAGAGCAGCTCTGCTGTCAAGGTGTTGTGCTGCATTGTGCTGTGGGTGAGCAGAGAACAGGTTAGCTGATCTTCAACTGGATGGACACCTGCTGAGAATATGCTGTTCCCTTGGAAGATTTCTGTGCTGCTGCTGCTGGCAGCTGGAGGTGGAGCTCAGAGCGGGGACGGTGACTCTGATCCAGGTGAGATGTCCACCTGAACACCAGAAGATCCAGATTCATCTGAAATCTTTTCTTCTTCTGTCATGTTAGTTGAGTTAAATATTTTGTGGACCTACAGAGGTACAGAAATCCTCTGCAAATCAGTGATTAGTCACTTTAACCCACAAGCCAAAAAATAATCATAACACAAGTGATGTTATTGTACTCAGCCCTAAATTGTTTGTTTGCTTGTTTGTTTGTTTGACTTCAGACATGAGTAAACAGCCCAATTTGGGTCTGATAGGTCCAAACACCTACAGCACTTTCAGTTAAAGCTGCTGATGATCTCTGAGATGAACTGAAAGATTAGAAATATGTGTTGCAATAAGTGTCACAACATGCAGATTCTGCAGAACCCGGAACAAAATGTTCTTTTAAACCTTGTTTAGACTAGCTTAGAGCCTCCCAGCTGAGATTTTATAACGTCTCATGTTGTGTGGGACTGTCAGAAACCTGAACACCTGATCTGACCTCCGTCGTCAGCTGCTGCAGCATTCATTCTATGTTGACAATGTTAGTTTCCTGTTAAAGCAACCCTTCTAGGATTAGTAGGATTGTTTTAACTATTAGTTTTAGCACCATGAGCGCTATGAGTTTTACTATTCAAATACACATTTTAATCTAACTAACATTTTAACCCTAAAACCTTTTTCTACAGAAATAAATCCCAGCAATTGTCTATAACTGTTTTTTATTATAAACAAAGCTGTTCCAGTCTGATGTTAGCCTCAAGTAAGCTGGTTTCTACAGTCTGACTGTGGGTTCCTGGAACAAATGGTAAATGGACTATACTTAAATAGTTTACTTTATTGTTTATTTGACATTTGCAGGTTAACACAAGGTCAATGATGCATTGAAATGTTCAGGATGAGAAGAACAGTTTCAACTGGCTTAAAAAACAAACAAGAAATACTAAAGCATGCAATAAAGGTACAAAATAAAGTACCAAAAAGTGAAAAGAAATATAATATTTACAAGGTCAAAAAGAAATATAGTAATGACAACATGGTAGAATCTAATGGTGCAAGTAGGAAGAGTTGGTATAATAAGTATTTCACAGGTACTGTAGTAATATTAGCTTAAATGTTCTTTCAGCTTTTCTCTCTTCAGGGGTCGCTACAGCGAACCATCCTCCTCCATCTCACTCTGTCCTCTGCATCCTCTGTCCTCACTCCAACTACATTCATGTCTTCTCTAACTCTATCCATATATCTCCTCTTTGGCCTTTTTCTTTGTCTTTTTCCTGGCAGCTGCATTTCTAACATCCTTTTACCAATATACCCATGGTCCCTCCTCTGGACATGTCCAAACCATTTCAGTCTGACCTCTCGAACTTTATCTCCCAGTTGTTCAACCTGTGCTGTACCTCTGATGATCTCAGTCCTAATCTTATCCATCCTTGTCTCTCCTAAGAAGAACCTCAACATCTTCATTTCTGCCACTTCCAGTTCTTTCTCCTGTCTTTTTGTCCATGTCTCTGTCTCCAGACCATACAACATAGCTGGTCTAACCACTGTCTTGTAAACTTTTTTTTTTTTACCTTTGCTGACACCTTTTGTCATAAATCACTCCTGAAACTTTTCTCCATCCACTCCATCCTGCCTGGACTCTCTTTTTCACTTCATTACCACATTCCCCATTTTCCTGGACAGTGGACTGCAAGTCCTTGAAGTCCTGCACCTTTGTGACCTCTGCTCCTTGTAGCCTCACTGTTCCACCTCCTCCCTCTCATTCACACACATGTACTCTGTCTTACTACAGCTGACTTTCATTCCTCTTCTTTCAAGTGCATACCTCCACCTCTCCAAAATCTCTTCCACCTGTTTCCTGTTCTTACCACAGATCACAATGTCATCTGCAAACATCATAGTCCATGGGGATTCCTGCCTGACCTCATCTGTTACTCAGTCCATCACCAGAGCAAACAAGAAGGGGCTCAGAGCCGATCCTTGATGCACTCCCACCTCCACCTTGAAGCTATCTGTCACTCCTACAGCACATCTCACCACTGTCCTGCTGTCCTCATACATGTTCTGCACCAGTCTAACATACTTCTTGGTCACTCCAGATTTCCTAATGCAATACCACATCTCCTCTCTTGGCACTCTGTCATATGCTTTTTCTAAATCCACAAAGACACAATGGAGTTCTTTCTGACCATCTCTGTACTTCTCCATCAGCATCCTCAAAGCAAAGATGAATCTGTGGTGCTCTTTCTTGGCATGAAACCATACTGCTCTTCACAGTCACCTTGTCTAAGTCTAGCTTCCACAGTTCTCTCCCAGATCTTCATTGTGTGACTCATCAACTTAATTCCCGTGTAGTTGCTACAACTCTGTACATCACCCTTTTTCTAAAAAATGGGCACCAGCACACTTCTCCATTCCTCAGGCATTTTTTCACCTTCAAATATGTCATTGAATATTTGGGTCAAAAACCTCACTGCCATTTATCCAAGACATTTCCAAACCTCCACTGGTCATCAGGTCCTACTGATTCTCCTCTTGTGGGCGGCTGTGGCTGAGTGGTTAGAGCAGTCGTCCTCCAATGCGAGAGTTGGGGGTTTGTATCCACCAGCAGTCACATGCCGAAGTGTCCCTGGGCAAGACACTGAACCCCTCATAGCTTCTGATGTGTGTCCTATCGGTGTTTGAATGTGATAAAGCTCTGATTAGTCTCTTTAGAATGATTTGTTCAATTAGCTTTGTAGATATCTAGTAGAGTGCTGTATGAATGGGTAAATGAGGGCACAGATTGTAGTGTAAAGTGCTTTGAGTATCTTGAAATAAGATAGAAAGGCATTATATAAGTACAGTCCATTTACCATTTACTATTTACTGCCTTTCCCTTCTTCATTCTTTTCAGAGACTTCCAGACTTCACCCTCACTTATCTTTCCCACTTCCTTGTCCAATTCTTTAACAAGCCTAATCTGCTGCACATTCTTTCCAGTCTGATCCCTGTGTCTCATCAATCGGTACAAGTCGTTCTCACCCTCTTTAGTGTCCAGCCTCCCATACATCTCCTCATATACCCAGGGCCAGATTAACACTTCGCTGTACCCTGGGCAACAATCTTCAAGGGCCCCATCATAACAACCCCAGAATCACTATAATCTGGCAAAATACAGAATAAATGACCATAATATACAGTAAATATACTTAAAATTCTAACTATCAAGTGTATTTTTATGTATAAAACTCCAAATGCTCATTGACACAAATCATCAAGACTGAATTAAGTTGAATGCACTTTGAACACCACATGACACGATGTGTGTACTTGTTTTGTAACATGTTGGCCACTGGTGTCAGAAGCATTTATAATGTGTGTGTGGTACATGTGGTGGAACAAAATTATGTACACAGGGTCCCAGTTACATCCAACAATAAAATGTAAAAGAAAATCAATGATAAGATCTAAGATATGAAATAAGAGAAACATCAACTAAATATACACCAAGCACTAATAGCATAAAAACAATATGTCAAACATCAGCACAAACATGAACATGAGTCTGTGTGAGCAGATGAGTACACATGAACACATCAACATTGTCTTTCCATCTCTGTAAAATATTAAGCACTCTGTGTGTGTGCGTGCGTGCGTGCGTGTGTGTGTGTGTGAATATGTGTGTTTGAACGTGACTTCTATTTAACCAGGCAAATTCCTTTTAGGTCACCAGACATCCCCAGCAAAGGAGGCCTAACTTTGCTAAGGAGGTCCTGCACCTCAAAACCTAACATACATGTGTTTGTTCTGTGGGAGGAATAAAATGATGAATAGTTTTATTACCTGAAATTAAAAACCCAAACTAATACAGCTCCATTTCCAACCCTGGCATGAATCAGTGTTGCTTAACCTGAATAGTTTACATGTTATTTATTTATGTAAATATTAATGAATAATTTAAATGTTTAAATATTATTGTCTACTCTTCTCTCCTGAGTCCAGATGAGAGCTGTCATCACCCCCAACAGACCCAGCAATTTTATTTAATAAAAATAAGAAAACACCTCAGCATTTTACCTCAGGTGAAATTTCATAGCACTGATCATTACACATGTATGTCAATAACAAAACAATTCAAATTAAAGATAAACATTATAAAATCAGAAACACAAGTAAACAGCTTTATTAACAGAAGATAGAAAAGATGGAACAGTTAATCAATATCCAATCTAATAATGCAAAGTTAAATCATGACGGTTCATGTCATGATGACCTGCAAACTCTCTCATTCTACAGATAAAAAAGGCACAAATATTACGGTTATCCCTGTTCTAGTAGACACCACAAGGTTAACAAAATTATCATATGTCTAAGACTTATTAGATATGTCAATCTCATTTATCATAACATTATTCCATAACATTCCACTTCCATTCCAACACTTCCATTGCAGATCCTCTTATGTTCCGGGGGGTATACGTGTGTTTGTTCCTTCTCAAGTCCACAATCATCTCCTTCATCTTCTTCACATTGATGTGATGGTTATTCACTTTGCACCGTATCTCTACAGATTGGACCTGGGCCTGGAACAGACTAGTGGCAATTTATTAATAAATCTTTTTAACCATTCCTGGCTTGTTTTTTCGTGCATGAATCCTAAAACCCACTCATGTCACTTTCCTCTGCCTGGTGTCTCTTGATGCCATTGTTCTAGCCTCAGTTCACTCTTTGTACAGCTCTAAGTTCTTGAATCTGTTTTTTGTTGTTGTTGACAATACACTCAAGGCTGTCATCAGCTATGTACTACGGCCATCCAAAAATCCTCTAAAAAATTTCACATTCCCTGGAGGGGGGATTTCTGAGAGTGTTGAGCATGAAGTGAAAATACTTATTGTATAGCAAAATGTTCTTTTTCACTTTTTCCCACCATATTTTGATTCATTTTTGATTAGTAAGACTGTGTAAATGAGAATATTTCTTGTTTCTGCTGTACATAATATGGAGCTCTGTAATCTAGAGCAATAAATCATATTAAAGATCATGTTTGTATATTATCACTGTCCACTGAGAACCATACATCTCTACAAAGCAAACTTTTCATTAGCTTGAGGAACATCTTTTTAAGCTAAAAGAGTGCTTAATTTATTTTAATTAGGATTAATTTTTTTCCCGACCAAAAAACAGTTACTAAGATTAAACACAGCTGAAGTAACTGTGTATTCATTAGTATGTTAAAACAATACAGTGGAGTACACATATTAAAACTGCATAACATTAAAATACACAGTCACAAAAATCTCCATTTTAAGCAAATGGCTTTTCTTTAGGGTTCACAGTGATATTTTTGAAGAAGAAACTGAAATTGAGGAGATTTAATTTCTTTTTATTTCTCAATTTTACTATTCAAACCTAGAAAACACACACACATTAAAACAAGTTATGTACATGTAACGTTTGTTGCCACCATAGAGCACTACACAATGATGGTCAAATTCAATTTGAAGCCCAAATCTCTCTCTCTCCACTGAGGTGATGCGCCTGTGCAGTAGGTAAATGGCAGTCCTGTTTCTTCATGTCTCTAAATCTCATCTGCTGTCTCCCAGGCCCATCACAAAGTCATTTCCACATTAAAATGGGCCTGGTGAACTGAAAATTTAACAGAAATATGTAAGATAAAGAAGGTATTTAAGAAACAATAACATTTCAGAGACCCCTATGGTTCAAAATAAAAAAAAATAATGCAGACCTTTCACAATGATCTTCTCGTCCGGGGTGAAAATGTTTCATCACACTGATCATGAATGTAACACATTTTTGTTAAAGAATGTAAAAATAATAAAAATGTACACAAACTTCTTGCAGTTACTGTTTCATTTCACTGTTACTGTATTAGACTGATGTTAGATGACATTGTTCAGTATTGGGATAATCAAACTGGCTGGTTTTTAAATTAGTTTAAAAACCCACTACTATTCAGTAGCTTTCAACACCAAAGGATCTGTGTTTTTGAACCTGTACACTCCACACTGGTTTGTCGTCTTATTTATTATCTGCATCGTTTTTATGTCTATATTCTGATTTACTTCATTTTGTATGTTGCTTCGTGTGTTGTCTGTTGTTCTGTCTGTACAGCACTTTGGTTGGCCTTGTCGCTGTTTTAAGTGCTCTATAAATAAAATGGTATGGTATGGTCTCATCCAGCAGCTGCAGAGTTGACAATATTGTGACAAATTTAAGTTTATAGACCAGTCTATGCTACAACTTCCAGTTTAGCTTTTAACGAGGACATTTAAATATTGCTTTCTAGATGCTAATAAATCATGCTTATAACGGTTAAATTTAATTTAATCTAACCTCACCTACAGTTTAACATAGCTGTCATCAACTCTAGTCCAGGTTTGAAGTTTTCCAGTACAGCAGTTTTTAAACAAGAACACATCAATATGCTCAAGCTAATGAAAATGAGGTGGTTAACAAAAAAACACATGTTAAGGATAGAAAAAAATTATTACAAATGTTGAGCAGAGTAAGTAAAGACAGTAGTAGAGTGAAAATTGTGGTCAGTTTGTCCCCCAGCAGTCTAAGCCTATAGCAGCATAACTAAGGGACAGCTCAGGAAACCCAAACTGTCCAAAACTAAAGGATTTAGTAAAAAGGAAAGTCTTAAGCCCAGTCTTAAAACTGGATAATGTGTCAGCCTCACGGACAGAGATTGGAAGTTGGTTCCATAAGAGAGGAGCCTGATAACTAAAAGATCTGCCTCCCATTCTGTTTTTGTAAATTCTAGGAACCACAAGTAAACCTGCAGTCTGAGAGTGAAGTGCTCTGTTAGGAAAATATGGAACAATAAGATCTGTAACATAAGATGGAGCTAGGTTGTTGAGAGCTTTGTAGGTTAGAAGTAAGATTTTGAATTATATTCTGGATTTGACAGGGAGCCAATGGAGAGAAACTAAAACTGGCGAAATATGATCTCTCCCAGTAACTCCAGTTAAGACTCTGGCAGCAGCATTTTGGATCAACTGAAGATGTTTTAAAGAAGTTTTTGGACATCCAGATAATAAACCATTGCAATAGTCCAGTCTGGACGTGACAAATGCATGGACCAGTTTTTCTGCATCATCTTTAGATCAGATGTTTCTAATGTTAGTGATATTACGCAGGTGGAAGAAGGAGGTTCTAGTAACGTTTTTAATGTGGGGGATAAAAGACATGTCCTGATCAAAAATAACACCAAGATTTTTAACATTAGAGCTGGAGGACAGATTAATATCATCTAAGGAGGGAGAAAGACTGAAAATTCATTCCGTGCTCAGGTCCAAAAACCAAAACCTCAGTTTTGTCTGTTCAACAGGAGAAAATTAAGGGTCATCCAGGTTTTTATGTCTTTAAGACATGCTTGTAGTCTAAGTAGCTGATTGGATTCATTGGGTTTAATGGACAAATATAATTGTGTGTCATCAGCATAACAATGAAAATTTATCCCATGCTGTTTAATAACTTTACCTAATGGAAGCATATATAAAGTAAAGAGTATTTGCCCAAGCACTGAGCCCTGAGGAACTCCATGACTAATTTTGGTGTATGAAGATTTATTATTTACATTTACAAATTGGAATCTATCAGATAAATATGATTTAAACCATAAAATTACCTGAGAATTCAGACAAAAACTGAGAGTAAGCTCCTGGTGGACGATATATAACAACTAGTAAAAGAGGATTTTCTGATTTCCATTTTGGATGAGAAAGACTGAGGGACAGCGATTCAAAAGCATCATAACTAATAACTGGTTTGGCATTAATCAATAATCCTGACTGAAAAACCCATCACTCTATCTTCTCCAGAGCAGGTCATGTGCAGCTTGAAACCTTCTGGCTCCCCCTTTGATGTGGTCCCCCCTCGACTACTAAAGGAGGTGTTTCCAACTCTAGGTCCGTCCATTCTTGCCATAGTAAACAGTAGTTTATCCACTGGCGTGGTGCCAAAAACCTTTAAACATGCTGCTGTCCAGCCTCTCCTGAAAAAAACAAACCTTGACCCCTCAGTCGTTTCCAACTTCCGGCCTGTCTCCAAACTCCCATTTGTTTCTAAAGTACTGGAGAAAATAGTCAAGTCCCAGTTGAAGTGCTTCCTGGAGGATCATGCCATCTTAGAGCTATTCCAATCTGGCTTTAAACCTCTCCATAGCACTGAAACTGTCCTGCTGAAGGTCTTTAATGACATTTTCTTAACCACTGATACCGGTGATTCTGTGCTGCTTGTCCTGTTGGACCTCACGGCCGCCTTTGACACCATCGACCATGAGATCCTCATTACTAGGTTGGAGCAGTGGGTGGGCATCACAGGGTCAGCCCTCAATTGGTTCAGATCTTACCTCACTGACAGATCCTTTTGTGTCTCCATCAAGGATTTTAGTTCTGCAGCGGCAGAGCCTAAATGGGGGGTTCAGCAGAGGTCCATTCTGGGTCCCCGCCTATTCTCTTTATACCTGCTGCCACTTGGTGCTATTTTCCGGAAACACAACATGCCCTTCCACTTCTACGCCAATGACTGTCAAATTTACTTCCCCCTAAGGGTGCAATCACACCAGCCCTGTTTAGTCCGCTTTAATCGAACTCTAGCTCGTTTTCCTAGAAAGTCTGGTTCATTTAGGGAGGTGTGAACGCACCATCGAACTCTGTCACGGAACAAATAGGCGAACTCTGGCCCGGGCTAAAACCTAGGTCTCGGTCCGGTAGAAGTGAACTCCAGCATGGTTCGAGTACAGTGTGAATGTAAACAGACCGGGCCCCGCTCAGCAGGACAAACAAACACGCATTTCTCTTACCTTATATGGAGCCGTCAGCTGCCTTGTGTGGAAAAACAATATTCTCCATGGTCTTGTCTCATCTTCTGCTCATGCTAAGTCCATTTTTGAAAAATGACAAAATGTAACTCCTAAAACTGCTAAAACTTGATGCCACTTCATTTTTGTTTTTATTTACAGAAGAAGAAGAAGACGTGTCTTCAGAGGTTTTTGTGTTGTTTCTTTCAGTAGTTCTTGGTGCAGCGCCCCCACAGGCGAGCGGGGGAATAGGTTGGTTCAACAGGTTGACTCGACTGCACAGTGCAGTGTGAATGCAAATGCAACAGCTCAAATGTAAACAAAATGTCATGAATATTGGTCCCGAACTGAATCGAGTCTACTTGACTATCAGGTGTGAAAACGACCTAAGACACAATGGCACGTGCTCTATTCAACCTCTGCTCGACTGCCTGGCTGACATCAGGGACTGGATGGCTTTAAACTTCTTAAGTTTCAATGAAAAGAAGTCTGAAGTCATGTTGTTCCCTCCTAATGACACGATCACAAACCACTGCATCGACCTCTCCGCTCTAACCCTGTCAGAAAAACAAAGAGTCACTAATCTGGGCGTGATAATGGACCCTTCCCTGAAGCTTAACAATCATGTAAACATGATTGTTAAATCATGCTTCTTCCAACTGAGGTGGCTGTCTAAACTGAAGCCCATACTGTCCAAAAAGAACCTGGAGACAGTAATACATGCATTCATTACATCTAGGCTTGATTACTGCAATTCGCTCCTGTTTGGTATCAGTCAGATCTCCATTGCACGACTACAACTGGTCCAGAATGCAGCAGCCCGATTTTTAACCGGTACAGGCAAAAGAGAGCACATTACACCAGTTTAGTCTCCCTACACTGGTTACCGGTTCACTTTCGAATCCAGTTCAAAATACTCATGTATGTCTACAAATCACTGAACAGTGTCGCCCCCCCCCCCCCCCCCCCCCCCCCC
>NC_056515.1:3152954-3160210 GCF_014905685.2 Nematolebias whitei | reverse complement strand
CCCCCCCCCCCCCCCCCCATCTCTCTGATCTGCTACAACCGTATGACCCACCACGTTCCCTGAGGTCAGCGGACCAGTTGTTCCTCACAGTTTCAGGAACTCATCTTAAGCGCAGAGGTGACAGGGCCTTCTCTGTAGCAGGACCAAGACTCTGGAACGAGTTACCTCTGCTTGTCAGACAGGCCCCCTCCCTCTCGGTTTTCAAGTCCCGTTTAAAAACTCACTACTATTTAGTAGCATTCAACACCAGAGGATCTGTGTTTTGAACCTGCATGCTCCACACTGGTCATTATCTGCATCATTTTTATGTCTATAGTTCTGATTTACTTCATTTTGTATTTTGCTTTGTGTGTTACCTGTTGTTCTGTCTGTACAGCACTTTGGTTTGCCTTGTAGCTGTTTTAAGTGCTCTATAAATAAAATGGTATGGTATGAAAAAATAGAAGCTACTCCTCCACCTCGGCCAGTTGTTCTAGGAACATGACAATTTAAATAATTAGCAGGAGTGGATTCATTTATACTAACAAAACCATCCTGTTGTAGCCAAGTTTCTGTCAGACAGAATAAATCAATATGTTTACCTCCGCCATGGTATCCTGCCCACTCGAAGACTTCGCTCCAGGCGCCGTGGAAAACGGGCCGGCCGTCTTGTGAGGATCAAAGCCTGCCGGGCTGCTGCTGCGGCTTCCTCTTCAACTGAGGACCACATCTTAAATCACCTGTCCTGGCGCTGCGCCGATCCACCTGAGTCCCTCCCGGTCCCACAGGTCAGGTCGCGCTTCCACAGCAGACCTGTTCGCAGCAGCTGGGCTTCTGGGCGTTGGAGTCGCGGGTCGAACTCCACAAATCTGAGACCGCTGGTCTTAACTTCATGGACAACTTCTCCTGCTGTGATTCTTACAAGGATTGCCCTGATAAATGCCAGATCTCTGGGTAATAAAACGTTCATCTTGAAGGACTTTTTCTCCTCCACCAGTCTGGACTTCTTCTGTGTGACTGAGACGTGGCTCTCTTGTGGTGAGTTCATGGCCCTGTCGGGAATTTTACCACCGGACTGTTCTTATTTTAATCCGAGAACATCAGGCAAAGGTGGTGGATTATTAACTACTGTATTTTCAAAAAACAATGGAACTGCAAACTGGTACAGATACCAGCTAATTTTTTGAGCTTCGAACTGCTGTGTTTTGAGGTGGGCCGTTCAAATCCTGTTTTTTCTGCTGTTATACAGGCCACCCAAATATAATAAGGACTTCATGGCTGAACTCTCTGAATTTTTAACTTGGATTCTGCTCAGATATGATCGGTTTTTGATTCTGGGAGACTTCAATATACATGTCTGTTGCCCTGAAAAGCCGCTGACTTAGGACTTTCTAGATCTGATCCAGTCTCTGAACTTTGTACAGAATGTTACAGGACCAACTCACCAGCATGGCCACACACTGGATTTAGTATTAACCTTTGGTTTATCTGTTTCTGAGTTAGAAATTGGGGATGCAGTTTTCTCTGACCACAAACCCATTTCTTTCAACACTTCTTTTGTCATCGAGTCCAAACCTCCTCCCCCTCCAGCCAGGCCTTGTCGAACATTTAACCCTTCTACTGCTGCACTCTTTTCATCTGCTTTTACTAAAAACTCTCTCTCAGTCTGTGAATCCTCTTCCATGAACATCCATGAGCTAGTCACTGTACATCAAGAGACCTGTGCTAAGGTGCTTGACCTTGTTGTACCATTAAAAATTAGGCATCCAAAGCGCACCCCACACCCTTGGATGAATGAGGTCACTCGCACAGCCAAGCGTCAATGCAGGAAAGCTGAACGTAAATGGAAGAAGGACAAACTTCACGTTTCTTTTATCATGCTAAAATCATGTTACAAAGAGTACCAGGCTACTGTTAAATCAGAAAAAAACAAATATTTCTCCCATATCATCGCCTCAAACAGCCACAATCCCCGCGTTCTTTTCAATACCATTAACGCCATTTTAACCGTCCCTCAGTCTGCCAACAGGGAGGTCTCTGCAGTTACGTGTGACAACTTTGCCAGTTTCCTTGTTAAAAAGGTTGAGTCGATCAGGTCACTGATTCCTCACACCACAGCTGACCCCTCTGTCTTTGTCTCCTCCACATCAGTCTTTAACCAGTTTGAACCCATTTCCCTCTCATTTCTAAATGACGTCATTGGCCATATGAAACCCTCAGGTTCCCCTGCTGACCCCATCCCTGCATTATTTTTTAAACGAGTCCTTCCCTCCATTGGATCCTCTGTTCTTGACATTTCAAACAGCAGTATGGCTACAGGTGTAGTTCCTGACACTTTTAAACATGCAGTGGTAACTCCTTTAATAAAAAAAACCTGGATTGACCCTTCAACCTGCTCAAACTTCAGACCCATCTCCAAACTTCCCTTTCTTTCTAAGATCCTGGAGAAAATAGTTTTCACTCAATTAAACGAGTTCTTGAGTGGAAATTCTATTCTTGAGATCTTTCAGTCTGGCTTTAAGAAATTACACAGCACCGAAACAGCCTTTGTTAGGGTCTGCAACGATATTCTTCTGGCAAATGACTTTGGTCAGTCTGTAGTCCTGGTACTCCTTGACCTTACCGCTGCATTTGATACTGTGGACCACAGTATCCTTTTATCCCGGCTAGAACACTGGGTTGGGATTACTGGTGCAGCGTTAGAATGGTTCCATTCATACCTGAGCGACAGGAGTTTCTGTGTTAATTTTTTAAACACTCTATCTACTTCAGTGCCTCTTTCCTGCGGGGTCCCGCAAGGCTCCATTCTTGGACCCCTTCTGGTTTGTTTTTTGTATCTCCTCCCCTTAGAGTCTATCCTGAGGAAACATGGTCTTTCCTTTCATTGTTATGCTGATGACTCTCAGATTTACCTGCCGTTAACACCTAACAGTTCCTCCTCCATTTGTCCTTTGTTAAAATGTCTTGATGACATCAAGACTTGGATGGCTGCGAACTTTTTGAGTTTTAATGATCAGAAGACTGAGGTCATTGTGTTTAACCCTAGCTCTGCCACTGTCACTGATCCTACAAACCTGGACTCCCTTCAGCCATATCTAAAACAGTCTATTACCAATCTTGGGAAAGTTTTAGACTCGGACCTTAAGTTTAATAAACAGATAAATTCGGTTCTTCAAAAAAGCTTCTTTCAGCCAAGGCAGATAGCTAAGCTCAAGTCCGTGCTGTCCAGATCCGACGTTGAAAAATTAGTCCATGCTTTTATTACAACTCGGCTGGACTACTGTAACTCGCTTTATGCTGGGGTCAGTCAGGTCTCTCTCTCACGTCTTCAGCTTGTCCAAAATGCTGCAGCTCGGCTACTAACAGGAACTCACAGGTTTGAGCACATTACTCCAGTTCTGTCCTCTCTTCACTGACTTCCTGTGCGTGTCAGAGTTAATTTTAAGATTCTTCTGCTGACATTTAAGTATGTTAATGGCCTTGCACATACCTCTCCGACCTCCTTCATCCTTATACTCCTTCTTGGGCCTTGAGATCATCAGACCAGCTGCTTTTGGCCGTACCAAAAACCAGGCTGATGCTCAGAGGAGATTGGGCATTTTCAGTCATGGGACCTAAACTCTGGAACAATCTGCCCATCAACATTTGACAGGCCACCTCAGTCTCTACTTTTAAATCTCTCCTCAAAACACATCTGTACTCATTGGCATTTAACACAGTCTGATCTCATTTGGTATTTCGTTGTTGATGGTTGTGTTCATCCATTTTGCTTTTACTCCCTTACATTTAACGCAGGGTGATTTGATTTAGTATTTCATTGTTTCTCATTATATTTAATGTTTTTATGCTTTTATTCATGTTGCTGTAATGTGTTGTTATTAATATTTGATGCTGTGATCTTTTTTTGGTAAGCATTTTGATAACAGTTACTGTTTTAAATGTGCTATATAAATAAATGTGGCTTGACTTGACTTGAATATGATGATCAGTTATCAGTTCATTAACTTACAGGGATTTAGAGGAAAGAGATCTGATGTTCAATAATCCACATTTAATGATTTTATTTTGTTGTTCTGGTAAAGTAACTGTTTTAAGATTTATATTTTTGAGCTGATTTTTGTTTTATTTAAGGTGGAGTTCTTCTGAGGCCTTGTTCTGACAGCTTAGCTCTGATCCTGTCAGATTTCTGGGCTCACCTGTGTTTAACCCCGTGTTTCCTGACAGAAGTTGGACTGAGCTGCACTTCTCACATCAGCACTGTCGACTGCAGTCTGACCTGTTGGCTTACAGTAAGCACCGCCGCTGAAGATGACGAAGACATGGAGTGGGACAGCATTGTGAACATGACCATGTGGTAAATGTTTTTATTCAATCCTTCCTGAAAGTCCAAAATCCAGAGCCTGACTCTGTTCTTTCGCTCAGCCAATCAAGGTGGGAAGTAATAAAGAAGACGGTGAAATGTTGGGAGGCACTCAAAGACACGGTCACAGGTCTGCACGCTCTGCCTGATGTGGATGTGACTGCCCAGCTGAAGAAAGGAAGCCAGGTTTCAACCACTGTCAACCTGTATAAGATTGGTGAGCATCTGATCTCAGATCAGAAACTATGGCTCAAACTCTTCTGCAGGTTCAGACTGTAGCAGAAAAAAACTTTAACATGTTTGATTTTCAGCTTTCAGACCAGACAAAGGGAACTGTCTGACTTTGCTTTTCATTTTTTAGTTAAACCCAGAAGTCCTCGGGTCTGGAACATCACTGTGGTACCAGAATCCAACCAGACGGTCATTTATATCCAGACTCCTTACAAAAAAGATTACCTGACGCTGGACAACCAGGTCTTCCAGCTTCATATCTGGACCAACAGAACCCACATGGTACAGTGATGAGATTTTTCTTTTATTAAAAAAAGTCTGACGACATGTCTCACTGTTCTGCTGTCTCACTGCAGATTCAGAACATCTCATCAAAGAACTTTCTCCAGATTGATGAGCAGCGCCTCAGCCACGGCTCAGAGTACCACGTGAAGGTCCGATCCATCCCTGCCGGGGATTATTTGCAGGGAACCTGGAGCGAATGGAGTGAGATGGTCAGCTTCTACACACTTCCTGGTGAGACCACCCGTCCAGTCCTACAGCTGCAGCTTTCCTGAAACTACCAGCTAACGACAGAAGGTTCTGTTCTGTCCTTCAGGGAAAAGAGTTCAAACTAAGATGGAAGAGTGGCATATCTGGTATAGACCCGCTGTGTGTGTCATCTGCCTTGTGGTCATCATGGCCAGCGGTGTGTTCTTCTTGAAGAACAAGTAAGAAAGTAATGGTTTGGGTCTAAATGTTTGTAGAACCAGTTAAGTTCCACTTGTGAAGGATTTCCTTTTTCCTCCTCAGAATTTTCACCTACATGTGGCCAAGCATCCCACACCCCAAAAAGACCCTGGTGCAGATCTGCAAACTAAACAAAGTCAGTATTTTATGGATCCACATGGAGGCAGTTTGGTTTCTGTAACATAATCAGTTCAATTCAGTTTATTAAAATATCTCCAGTTCACAACTAAAGACATCTTAGGACAAAAAATATTATATATATATATATATGTATATGTAGTATGAACAGATGCTGAGATATATTCATACATTAAACGGGTTCTTCATTTTTCTGAACTGTGTAACATGCGTGCATTGAATTTAACAGAAATGTAACGAGAGACGTTATTTATCTTTGACCCATCAAAATGAATGCGGTCATTTATTTTACAGAATCAAAGTTTAACATCAAACATTTACATTAATTTGGCAAAATATGAAAATAACAACAGCATAATTAATCAATCAGGAAAACCATACGGCCATGGTTTTCCGTTGCTTCACCACAGACATTAATGAAAACATCTGGATTAATTTTCTAGCAGAAAGGAGAGTTTGAAGATGGAAAATTGAGATTTATCTTACAGAGAGATGTGTGAGGGAATTTATCTGTTTTAACCAGAACAGCACGCTCTTTGGAAATCAGCTTGGCCAACGGTACGCTTGGTCGAAATAGAACTTTTACCTTGCAGACGATAGCTTCAGCGTCGGTGTAGAGCTCTCCTTTTGACTCTTTCAGCGTCTCCGTGAAGACAGCTAAAACCTTAGGAGTCGTGTGAGGTTATCCAAACAGAAGTTATAATTCCCAAAATCGTCTCTGGTTCAGCTTGTCTGGTTTCCAAGAACTCTGAACTCCTTCAGAACTCTGAACTCTTGAACTCTGAAACTCTGTAACCCATCTCTTCTCAACTCTACTGTTGAACTGGGAAGTTGCCACATTTAAAATGGGCTCTACTTCCGGTTCATTTGACAGCCCTCTGATTCGTGGATGGACCAGAACAGAGGTGTGGTTTGTGATGTAAGGTGTTATGGAAAGTCAAGGATTGTTTAAAAACAGACAGAAAGATATCATGGAAAGACCAGACTTCGTGGTGCCACTCCTCCTAGTATCTGCTGTGAAAGTTAAACATGACATTTCTTTTCAGTAAACTTTTTAGTTGACCGAACCTCGAACTTTAACACACTTACAAATTTGCTCATTGAAGACATAAAAATCAAGAAATGCATATTACCCTGATTTCTTCTTTGAATGAGGAATAAAATCATTACTACTGTTTAAGTAAATAAAAATGAGTAGTTCACTTCAACATGTAAACATTGTTTGAACTAACACAATTTGATTATCAAAACATTTGTAAAATAGTAATGATCATAGAGAATTGTCTTTTCTACTTGATTAATTCAAGAAAGAAAGTCTCAGGATGGGTCAAACTGTATTTCTGGATTCAAATCAATGAAATGACAGTTTCTGTCCATCTGGTCAGTTTTGACATAGGCCTAGTCCACTACAGTCCCCCCTTTGGAAATCATCGCCTGTCCATGGGGATGAATTCCAAACTTGAACTTATGCCTTTGAATGTCCTTGAGCTTGATGTAATCCAGCAAGGAAGACCAAAGTCAAAAGTAATCCAGTAAGGAAAACAAAAGTCAAAAGTAATCCAGCAAGGAAAACAAAGTCAAGGTAATTCCACAATGTTCTTGGTAATTCCATTGTGTTGATGATAATTCCATAATGTTGTTGGTAATTCCATTGTAGCAATGCTTTAACCCCTTGGAAACAGAGTCTGTAATCCACTGGAAAAAGTCATATAATCCACAACGGTAAATCCACAACGATTGGAAGTGTTGATTGATCAGCATACAGAGGGGTACCCTTGGATTGAACTGAAGATGCGGCCACTGGATGAAGAGTGGAGAC
>NC_056515.1:3152117-3152854 GCF_014905685.2 Nematolebias whitei | reverse complement strand
TCTAACTTGGTTTAAGTTAGCTTTACATGGTAAAATATAGTTTGGTGCAATTGTCTGTTGTCTTTTAGACGAACGACTTGAGATTGGGTGTTTGGTTTCCCCATAAATGTTTTTGGAAGTCTATGGCGAGACTCATCAAAAAGAATTAGCTATCCCCCCGAATAGAATTGTTCGAGTAGGTTCGGCTTAAGCGTTGTGAGATCAATGTAGATTATGGTACTTAAGGTAGCAATAATATACATTGACTCCGCAAAGATTGCAATTTAACGAATGAACTGCATGTTGGCATGGTCAAAGGCCTCTTAGTCTCTAACTCAACTACACACAAAATTCATTCTTGCTTGGGGTGTTCAGAAACAATACCAAAAACCAATTAAACGATGTCTCAACATCGACAAAAACAGTGACTAAGCAACCAGTAAAACAACGTTTCAACATTGACAAAAGCAGTGATTAAGCAACTAGAAAACGACGTTTCGGTGCGCCACTCACTCTGAATGTCAGATTTGATCATGTTATCGCGTCTGGTAGCATTATCCTAACTGGCGTCACCCCCCTTCGGTCATGGGAGACCGCGAACACGGGTGAGGACGTCGCTCCATGAGCTAAAGTTAGGTTGTCCTTGAGTAGTTTTAACTGTTTGCGCAGCTGAAAGAGGACTTTAAGGTCTGGATTGGAATCCAGTTCGCCTTTCGATGGAGTGTATTTGTCTGGGTCAGTCAGATACAGTATCATCG
>NC_056515.1:3138090-3147117 GCF_014905685.2 Nematolebias whitei | reverse complement strand
GTCTCAGGATGGGTCAAACTGTATTTCTGGATTCAAATCAATGAAATGACAGTTTCTGTCCATCTGGTCAGTTTTGACATAGGCCTAGTCCACTACAGTCCCCCCTTTGGAAATCATCGCCTGTCCATGGGGATGAATTCCAAACTTGAACTTATGCCTTTGAATGTCCTTGAGCTTGATGTAATCCAGCAAGGAAGACCAAAGTCAAAAGTAATCCAGTAAGGAAAACAAAAGTCAAAAGTAATCCAGCAAGGAAAACAAAGTCAAGGTAATTCCACAATGTTCTTGGTAATTCCATTGTGTTGATGATAATTCCATAATGTTGTTGGTAATTCCATTGTAGCAATGCTTTAACCCCTTGGAAACAGAGTCTGTAATCCACTGGAAAAAGTCATATAATCCACAACGGTAAATCCACAACGATTGGAAGTGTTGATTGATCAGCATACAGAGGGGTACCCTTGGATTGAACTGAAGATGCGGCCACTGGATGAAGAGTGGAGACCAACGTCAGGATTGCAGGTCGCCTCCAGCGAAGGTTGTCTCTGGTCGACGTCCAGCCTGTGCCGTTCTGGTTCAATGTGCCATGCAATTATGTGGTTTAAGGTGGGCTTATGAAGGGGATTTTACATAAGGCCTTAAACTATATGCACCTGGTGTGTAAGCTATTATGGTTGGGAACAGCTACAACTACCAGTTAAGGGGTGGTTCATGCTGAAAAGGGTAACTACAGGGGTTTATGCCTATAGAAAAGGGTTCCAAACTATTTTTCCATTTCTAACTTGGTTTAAGTTAGCTTTACATGGTAAAATATAGTTTGGTGTAATTGTCTGTTGTCTTTTAGACGAACGACTTGAGATTGGGTGTTTGGTTTCCCCATAAATGTTTTGGAAGTCTATGGCGAGACTTATCAAAAAGAATTAGCTATCCCCCCGAATAGAATTGTTCGAGTAGGTTCGGCTTAAGCGTTGTGAGATCAATGTAGACTATGGTACTTAAGGTAGCAATAATATACATTGACTCCGCAAAGATTGCAATTTAACGAATGAACTGCATGTTGGCATGGTTAAAGGCCTCTTAGTCTCTAACTTAACTACACAACAAAATTCATTCTTGCCTGGGGTGTTCGAAAACAATACCAAAAACCAATTAAACAATGTCTCAACATCGACAAAAACAGTGACTAAGCAACCAGTTAAACAACGTTTCAACATTGACAAAAGCAGTGATTAAGCAACTAGAAAATGACGTTTCGGTGCGCCACTCACTCTGAATGTCAGATTTGATCATGTTATCGCGTCTGGTAGCATTATCCTAACTGGCGTCACCCCCCTTCGGTCATGGGAGACCGCGAACACGGGTGAGGACGTCGCTCCATGAGCTAAAGTTAGGCTGTCCATGAGTAGTTTTAACTGTTTGCGCAGCTGAAAGAGGACTTTTAGGTCTGGATCGGAATCCAGTTTACTTTTCGATGGAGTGTATTTGTCTGGGTCAGTCAGATACAGTATCATCGAGTTAATTGCGGGATCATTCAACTTCTGAGGTTGGATGATGTCTGGGTCAGTTGAAAATGACTTTTCATATTTTAAAAGAACTTGGCGAAGTTTGTCTCTTTCTTCATCAGATGTCAGAGTGTCGGCTTGGGCGACCACCTGTTCAATCTGTGATGAGACTGATGAGGGTTCTTGCTCCTTGGGGAGCTCCAACGAATCCTTTTCTGAGTCGTCGGACCTGTCTATGGGTAAGACACCATAGGTTTGAGGTCCTTGGTCGACGTCATTGGTTGAGAAAAGAGCGATGGCCTGTGATGGTTTCGTGAAACATACTGGCCCAGCTTCTTGACTCGGTACCAGGTTATCTGGGAGTCCTCCCAGAACTGGAATGCCTAGTTCAAAATCATGAAAATCAGTTTCTGAGTTTTCAGTTTGCGATGACTCATCATCGTTTGTGTGTGAGTTTATCCCCCCTTCGTCCGATGAGGGGTTGTTGGAGGCAGTAACAGCAATGTCTTGGTGTGTTTCACCGACATCTGTAATGTTGTCATTCGCGCCTTCAGAGTTAGTAGCGATCAGATCACTACACTGTGCTCCTGGTTGGGTTCCCATTTCAGCGTGTATCAAAGTTTCTAAAAACCTTTGTATTTCCTCTGTCTCTTCCGAGCTCAGAGGTTTAGGGCCTTTTTTCTGGAACCTTTGTGATTTTATCGCCTCGGGACGTTTCGTCCGAGGTGGGGGAGGGTTAGGTATGTCTTTTGGGGGTTCCTCTTCGGATTTCCCCTGATAATATGGGTCCTCTTGGATCCCATATCCTTGCGTCCTACGCATGCCCCATATACGATAATCACGTTCATCCTCTGAAAGAGGAGCCTTTTTGTTCCAGCGTGCACCTTCATTACGTGGTTCGTTAGTTTGAAAATACTGCCTTTTCTCGCCTGTTTTAGGAGGAGGTGGATACGCGCGCCTTCCTTCCATTTCTAGGGAGTGGGGTTTAACCTTTATACCAGGAAACACCTCTATGGGCGTCTTAGCATGAGAACGTACCTCAAACACATTCACAGCACACTGTTTAATCTCATTTATGGATTTTTCTCTGAAATATGCCATCATTTGTACTGACATGCGTAGGTCAGTGTGGAGATTTTTGCTGAAAACATATTTAAAATTTTCTTCTTCCTCCATTCCGGTTTCATTTCTGTAACCAAAATAAGCTTGGAAGATTCTTTTGTAATAAATCTTTGGATGTTCATTCTTTCCCTGCTTGACCTTGTCAGCGGCTGGGAAACCAGCAGGTCCCGTGCAGGGGTCGTACTCTCTGATCAAAGCTTCACACAGAAGGTTGTAATCTTTTCTCGTTGCATCAGGTAGACGCTCGATGAAGGTGAACACCTCTCTGTCCGAAGTGAGCCGTATCAGACTGATCTTATCCTCAACCGTAGCATTAGGATAATCCCTCAATCTGAATTCGAGATCTTTGAGGTACGCTTTTGTTCCAGTTGAACCCATCGGTCCAGGTACAAAGCGTTGTACATATTTTGAGAGTTTTAGCAGAACATCCATTGAAAGAGGAAGTTGCCATGCACTCTGTTGCATGTTTTGTGGAGGAGACCTGTTCAGGTCTGTTCCTACCACTTTAGGTGAGGGTGGTTGGATGAGTCTAAAAGCACCAGGTCTGTAAAAGATTTTTGGAGATTCTGGTGTATTATCCCAACGCTGTTCAGGGTCTGGTTTGGATTCCAGACAACCTCGCCCCTCGTCAGAACTTTTATTTGTTGCTGCTCTTAGCTTCTCCTCACATGCTTTTAAGCGTTCCTGTGATGTATGATAATCACTTTTTAAACGCATACATAGCTCCAGTAATGTGTGTTTATCCATTCTGAGTTCTTCCAGATCTTTGTTAAGCACATCTATTTTGCTATTCAGCGAATCAATTTCTGCATTTGCATTTTGCTGTGATTGAAACATCTGTTCAGAATGTTTTTTTGTGAGGACTTCGTGTTCACTTTTAAATTGAAGGAAGTGTTCTTCAATTTTCTGAACCACCTCTTTTTCACTGTCTAACCTTATTGCAAGGTAATCAGCTTTCTCAACAACCATATAGAATGATTCTTTCAGCAAAATTGCAATTTTAGCCAGCTTTTCATAGTTTGACATTGAAATTTTTGTAGAGGTCACACTCTCTGCAACCTCCTTCAGATTGTCCACTAACTCTTTTGGGTTCATGCTGTCCGCCTGTTTATGTCTATATGGATGTAAGGGTTCTGTCAGCAGCTTCAACGCATTCTCCAAGCAGTCCCTCATCTCATAAGGATCAAAGTCTTTTTCTAACACACCTGTCATGTTTTTCACTGTGTAGCACTTTATCTGTTTAAAACAGTTGCAAGCTTCAGATATTTTACAGGTAAATATTTGTATTCAAGTTGTCATTGAGTTTTCACACTATTTTAGCTTTGGGTTTACACAGAAGTACTGTTATAAGTCAACTTATTCAAATGTGGGTACCTTTCTGTAGGTTTTACCCCAATTCATGAATATTTAAGTAAATGCTCTCTGGCAGTGTTACTTTTTATGTGCTTATTTCTTAACAGATACTAGATTACCAAGCTCTTTTTAGTGTATTTTACTATAAAGCACTGAATTTTTAATAAACCTGCAATTTTTCTAAAAAGTCTCACAGCAAATCAGTTTAAAGACACTTTTTAAACCATTCTGTTCCAGAAATTTGCTATTTAACAGTTACTCATAGAACCAAGTGGTGAAAAGAAAAAAGAAAAATTGATGATGTGTCAGGATTAATCAGTCTTTCTTCAGAAAAACTGTTATTCCTGTTCTCCTGTCTCATCCTCTATTTAAAATTAAATAGGAAGATTTATTTTTAGGTGGTAACTTAAACAGAAAAGTTTCTTTTTCCTGATAAGTTTACTCTTATTTAGTGATTTTGCAATTAAACGTGCATTATCTTTCAAGCAAATGAGTAAACTGTTCAACTCTGTGAATATTTGAACCGTATCTTTTAAAAAGTTTCTAATTTTCCATTTTGTACCTCCTGTTTGAGGGATTCAGTGAATGAAAATGTCCTGGTAAATGCCTGTCTCGCATAAATACCTGAAATTACTTTTTAAATGCAAGATAACAGTGATTATTCAGCTTTGAGGAACGTTTATTAACTCAAAAATGCCTTACAGAAATAAAAAAAACGTTTAATTTCACTCAAAATACCTAAAACTGAAGTGAAACTGTGATCTCAAGTTTCTCCAGGAGGTGGCAGTGTTTAGCTTTTTACCAGCAGGAGTCTATGACGACTTCCTGTGACGTTCGGTTGACATCCTGTTTTTAGCCGCTTAGCTTAAAGTTAGCTTCGGCTAAACTCGGTTAAAATCAACATTTCTGAACGAATTGAAGCGTAAACGTGGCGTTGTTTCAACAAGCACGACTTTTTTGCATGAAACATGAGTTTTCTGGGACATATGGCAGCTTTATTTAGTGATTTTAAGCATAGCGAAGGCTCCGGTTGCAACCGAGCTCATTTCCGACATGGAGGAAGTGACGTGACACGCCACTCATCCGGTCGTTAGCTGTTAGCTTAAAATTAGCATCGCTAGCGTTGTTCAAAAACATCATTTAATGACGGATTTTAAACTCAAACGCGGCGAAAATTCAACAATTAGACTTTGAAGAACTTAGCAGCTGATCAGAATACAGCTTTTAAGCGCTTTTCAGCTTTAAAAAGCAGATTTTATTTCCCTATGAAAACGAGTTTTCATTTCCGGGTCACTGACTGACACGTCCCTCATCCAATGAGAGCGTTCCATGGCAGCTAATTCAACTGAATTCAACCAATCACGCAGCGTTTTCCCCAGCTAGCATGTTAGATTTATCTGAACAAGTCCGTCACTTTTCTGTCTTTTAAACTGTCAAAATGCACTTTTTCTGTTAAAAGATGTAACGAATCAATTCTGAGCTTAGCTGAGACTTCGTCCAGTCTTTAAAACGTTCCTCCATCTATTTAAAATACTCGTTCAAACTTATCAAAACCGAACCGGACCAAAACCGGGTCTTGCAGCAGAACCTCCGTCCTTTTAAACAGAATAAACGTTTTCCACAGCTCATCAGCTTAGTTACACACAACAGACGTACAATTTCAGCTTTCATAAAGACTCAATGACACTATTTCAGCTTTCAAAACATCACTAGCTGCAGTATTTCTGTGAGCTTTCTGAGCATCACAGCCCAACACGCTGTAAACATGCAGAGCCAAGCTCCAAGCGGCGCAGCTCCAAGCGGCGCAGCTTCAGCTGCGTTCCAGCACAGCTGACAAACTGTTATTTTTCTTCATGCCAACACGTAAAATCAATCTTTACACGAATACACAGTCATTTATGAACCGTCACGGGCCACCAGATGTAGTATGAACAGATGCTGAGATATATTCATACATTAAACGGGTTCTTCATTTTTCTGAACTGTGTAACATGCGTGCATTGAATTTAACAGAAATGTAACGAGAGACGTTATTTATCTTTGACCCATCAAAATGAATGCGGTCATTTATTTTACAGAATCAAAGTTTAACATCAAACATTTACATTAATTTGGCAAAATATGAAAATAACAACAGCATAATTAATCAATCAGGAAAACCATACGGCCATGGTTTTCCGTTGCTTCACCACAGACATTAATGAAAACATCTGGATTAATTTTCTAGCAGAAAGGAGAGTTTGAAGATGGAAAATTGAGATTTATCTTACAGAGAGATGTGTGAGGGAATTTATCTGTTTTAACCAGAACAGCACGCTCTTTGGAAATCAGCTTGGCCAACGGTACGCTTGGTCGAAATAGAACTTTTACCTTGCAGACGATAGCTTCAGCGTCGGTGTAGAGCTCTCCTTTTGACTCTTTCAGCGTCTCCGTGAGGACAGCTAAAACCTTAGGAGTCGTGTGAGGTTATCCAAACAGAAGTTATAATTCCCAAAATCGTCTCTGGTTCAGCTTGTCTGGTTTCCAAGAACTCTGAACTCCTTCAGAACTCTGAACTCTTGAACTCTGAAACTCTGTAACCCATCTCTTCTCAACTCTACTGTTGAACTGGGAAGTTGCCACATTTAAAATGGGCTCTACTTCCGGTTCATTTGAGAGCTTTCTGATTCGTGGATGGACCAGAACAGAGGTGTGGTTTGTGATGTAAGGTGTTATGGAAAGTCAAGGATTGTTTAAAAACAGACAGAAAGATATCATGGAAAGATCAGACTTCGTGGTGCCACTCCTCCTAGTATATGCTGTGAAAGTTAAACATGACATTTCTTTTCAGTAAACTTTTTAGTTGACCGAACCTCGAACTTTAACACACTTACAAATTTGCTCATTGAAGACAGAAAAATCAAGAAATGCATATTACCCTGATTTCTTCTTTGAATGAGGAATAAAAATCATTACTACTGTTTAAGTAAATAAAAATGAGTAGTTCACTTCAACATGTAAACATTGTTTGAACTAACACAATTTGATTATCAAAACATTTGTAAAATAGTAATGATCATAGAGAATTGTCTTTTCTACTTGATTAATTCAAGAAAGAACGTCTCAGGATGGGTCAAACTGTATTTCTGGATTCAAATCAATGAAATGACAGTTTCTGTCCATCTGGTCAGTTTTGACATAGGCCTAGTCCACTACACATATATATATATATATATATATATATATACATGACAGGGAGTATTCCCAGGGAAGAGAGAGTGGTGATCAGAGCAGACCTGGACATGATGGTGATGGTGAAGGAAACAGAAGGGATGAGGAAGTGATGGGTAGGTTTAGTGTCAAGGAAAAAAACCAGGAAGGACAGATGGTGGTGGATTTTGCCAAGAGAATGGAAATGGCTGTAGTCAACACCTACTTCTAAACGAGGGAGGAACAGGTTGACTTACAGTGGTGCTTAAAATTTTGTGAACCGTATAGAATTTTTTATAATTCTGCATAAATTTGACCTAAAACATCATCAGATTTTCACACAATTCCTAAAAGTAGACAAAGAGAACCCAGTTAAACAAATGGGACTCAGTATCATCCCAGGTGCACTCATCACTCACTCTCCCTCAGCCTTATTTAAACCTCTCCTCCTCACCACTAAGACGTCCACTCAATGCTCTGTACACCTACAGACGTCCTGGTCCTCTGTTTCTGCTTGTTCCTGTTTCTCCTGATGACCCATTTTGTCCTGTTCCTGCTCGCCTGATAATCTGTTCTGCCCTCTTTCTGTACGCACCTCACTCGTGTAAGTTTTGTTGCCTCGCCAGCCTTTTGTTTTGTTGTTAAAATTATTTTATTTAAACTCAAGATCTCCTTGCCTGCCTGCAAATGGGTCTGAAAACCAAGTATTGTGATACAAAAATATTTTACTTGTTCAATTATTTATTGAAGAAAATTATTTAATATTACATATTTGTGAGTGGCAAAAGTATGTGAACCTCTAGGATTAGAAGTCAGTTTGAAGGTTAAATTAGAGTCAGGTGTTTTCAATCAATGGAATGATGATCAGGTGTGAGTGGGCACCCTGTTAAATTTAAAGAACATGGATCTATAAAGTCTGCTCTTCACAACATGTTTTGTGGAAGTGTATCATGGCACAAACAAAGGAGATTTCTGAGGATCAAAACCAAAAAAGTCCATGCTCAATAATCCAGGTATACAATCCAACAATTTTCAGTCTGGTCATCTGGACAGTTATTTTTTTTGCTGAAACGTTTCACCTTCCACCCGGAAGGCTTCATCATTCAAGCAGATTCTTGACTATTGGGGGTTTAAAAGCCACTGGGACGTTATGTTTAGAAAATAAACATCTCAGTTTCTCTGATATTCCCTCAACATACGGAATGACCTCTGGTCTGGGTCTGGGTTCCTCCTTTTCACCTGATGGCTGACTGGAGTCCTGTTTGGGTTTCTTCTCTGCTTTCAGGAAGGCCCAGTTAGGATATCCACATTGCTCTAGAGCCTGTCTTGTGTGGGATTTCTCCCTCTGCCTGGTTCCTGAGTTAGTGGGGACGCTGTCTGCTCTGTGGTACAGAGTCCTGATGACTCCTAACTTGTGCTCCAAAGGGTGATGGGAGTCAAACTGCAAATACTGGTCTGTGTGGGTGGGTTTGTGGTACACCTCAGATTGCAAATGTCCTCTCTCAGAAACTGAGACCTCACAGTCCATTGGTTGTTCATTAATATTCCATATTTTCCATAATTTCCATGCCATAATTCAAACTGAACATAAACATTACAGAATTGTACTTACATTACGGATTCTTCGTGTTCTCTTCGAGGGACAGGAATTAAGTTCACTACAAGAACTCATAGTTTATGTATGTTTGAGGTGAGGGAGGCCAGTCCAGAATATGTGAGCGTAAATACCTGTTAAAGAGTAGGAGTTTGACCGGACCAGAAGTTCATATATATATATACATATATACTGTATATATATACATATATACACATATATATATATACATATATACACATATATATATATATATATACATATATA
>NC_056515.1:3122330-3137990 GCF_014905685.2 Nematolebias whitei | reverse complement strand
TATATATATATATATATATATATATATATATATATATATATATATTTGATCTCCCTCTAACTTCCATCAGAACATTAGCTGCAGAACTTTGGATCAACTGCAGATTTGTTAAAGAGTTTTTAGATGCCCTGATAATACTGATGATGATGATGATAACAACAACAATAATAATAATAATAATAACGAGTTTGTAATGACTGTGTGATGTTTTTCAGGGTCTTTTGCTGAACCTGAACCCTGAGGTGTTTAGTTCTCTGAAAGTCTATCCGTTGGAGAAAACTGACAGTGATGAAGTAGAACCTTCTTTCCATCCTACTGCTCCTGATGGTTTCCAGTCCAACTCCACCCAGAGCTCACACTGCAGCAGCACCACCAGCAACAGCACCGAGGAACTGGAGATCTCTGCCCTGTTGATCAGAAGCTCCTTTGAAGGCAAGGACAGTCTCCTGAGTACCAACCCATCCCCACTGAACATCCTGCAGCTGGAGGATAGACCTCACACACCTCAGCCTGAAGACAGCAGATCAGTAAACGGGGTGGAGATTGGAGTCAACCAGCAGGAAGAGGCCTACGTCACCATGTCCAGCTTCTACCAGATCAAGTAGGTGAAACAGAACATCATTGCTGGGCTCTCAGGGCCAGAGTTTAAACTGATCCAAGTTCTGAGAGGAACCTTGCAGCAGCCTCAAAAATATCAGTTTCCCTGAAGTTCTCCCCAACTCCTGGATGGACTCTAGTGATGGTTGATGGATGAATCCTGAAGGTTCTGGTTGCACCAAGCACAAACATGGAGTCCAAATGTCAAAGTTCTTTTAAAGTTATCCAAATAAGTTTGTAAAAGTTTTAAAGTAGTCTTTATCAAAAGGTCTCCAGATGTTCTGAAGGTATTTTGAGAAGCAGAACATCTGGCACCATGATGTTAAATACAAAGCCTGGACCGGACCAAAACTTTATTCTATCAGTTTGTGAATAGCTACATGATGTTCCTCGCTGCAAGACTTTGATGTTTCTGCAAGCATCAAAGGACACCAGGTTAACATCCAGTCATCTAACAGGGACCGTGTCTCTGGGCTTTGTCCTCAGGTAGATTCAGCTGCTCTTAAACTAGGAGAAAATGGTCATTCTCCAGACCTGACCTCAAATCCTGATCTGGGTCAAGAACCTGAGAACCTTTATTTGTTCTACAGGTTGAATGGCTTGGACTCAAACTGACAAAGAGCTGAGTTATCAATAAAATACACGAGTCACCAAATGATCTTCTCTCAATGAACTCTGCATAAAAAAGATTTATTAAGAATTTTCACTTTATTTTTTCAGTAAATCTAAGCTTGAAATATTTGATAAGTGCAGGATGCTGACCCAAAAGATCTAGACATATAGGATGTCTTCACTGGTTCTGATGCCTCCTGGTCACTCCAGGGGTATGTTCCTTCCATGTTTACTGACAGATGTCCTCCTGCTTTCTACAGAAACCCACGCTGCTGTTCTACAGGTAATACTCTGATGGGCCAGAGCTCAGCATCACAGGAAACAGACAAATGAGAGGTTATCTTAACAACAAACAGGTGTTTCAGACTACCACAATGACTTCTTCAGACTACCACAATGCTCAAGTTCCTGACCGAAGAACCCTAATCCTAAAATAATGTTTTTTTTCCCAAACATGCGCAACGTCCCTGAGACCAAATAACCTCTAAAAGTCCAACCCATGAGCTCCGGCTCTGTCACAAACTGAAGAACTCATAAAGGTTTCCACAGGAAAGGAAAGCTGTAACATCACTCAGGCAGGACCAAAACATCACCATTTTACCAGCTGATAAAGGAAGATGCACAGTAGTCCTCAACACTTCTGATTACCAGGAAAAAATAACTACACTACTGAGTGACAGCAACACCTACGAGACTCTGAAGAGGGACCCAACTAGCACATGTAAAAAGAAAGTCACAGATGACCTAAAAAAAACTTGAAAAGAAGAAAACAATCAATCGATCGTTGTATTATACTTTGGACAAAGTATAATGTACCCAGGGGAAGCCACTCCCTGTCTTTATGGACTTCTTAAAATCCACAAAGAAGGAACACCACTCAGACCCATTGTCAGCAGCATGAACTCAGTGACATACAATATTGCTAAACATCTGGCTGGTATTTTAGCTCCTCTTGTTGGAAACACACCTCATCACATAAAGGACTCCATTGATTTTACTAACAAAGTTCAACACTTGAAACTAACCCCAGGAGAAACCCTTGTATCTTATGATGTGACTTCTCTTTTCACATGCATACCCATCTCTGAAGCAGAAGAAACCGTCAGAAAACAACTTGTACAAGACAAGGACTTAATCAACAGGACCAACTTCACCCCGGACCAGATCTGCACCCTGTTGGATCTCTGCATCTCCACCACTTATTTCAAGTTCAATGACAGTTTTTACAGACAGAAGCACAGCTGTGCAATGGGATCTCCAGTGTCACCCATTGTTGCCAATCTCTACATGGAGGAAGTGGAACAGAGAGCCCTAAACTCCTATGAGGGAACAACGCCAAGCCATTGGTTCCGATATGTGGATGACACCTGGGTCAAAATCCAAGCCAAGGAAATAGAAGCGTTCACCAGACACATTAACTCGGTTGATAACAACATCAAGTTCACCAGAGAGGATGCAAACGACAACAAGCTGCCTTTTTTGGACTGTTTGGTTCAGATGGAGAGAGAGGACAGCCCCAACATTGAAGTGTACAGGAAACCAACCCACACAGACCAGTATCTTCTGCTTGGCTCCCACCATCCACTGGAACACAAACTCTCCGTCCTCAGAACTTTACAGCATTGGGCCGAACGCATCCCCACTAAGACAGAAGGGAAGGAAAAGGAACAGAAACACATCCAAGAAGCTCTACAAACATGTGGATATCCTAACTGGGCTTTTGTCAAGTCAGCGAGGAAATCTACAAAACACACCAATAAACTGAAAAAGGAGAACAACAGACGTAAAAACATTGTCATCCCTTATGTTGCTGGAGAATCAGAGAAATTCAGAAGGATCTTCAACAAACACAAGATCCCAGTACATTTCAAACCCAGCAGGACTCTCAGACAGAGACTGGTCCACCCTAAGGACAAAACACTCATACACAAACAGAGTGGTGTAGTGTATGTGGTCCAGTGCAGCGAGGACTGTCCAGACCTCTACATTGGAGAAACTAAACAGCCTCTTCACAGACGCATGACTCAACACAGGAGAGCCAGCACCTCAGGACACGGTTCAGCTGTTCACCTCCACCTCACAGATAAGGGACACTCTTTTGAGGACCAAAATGTGCACATTTTGGACCGAGAACACAGATGGTTTGAGAGGGGGGTGAAGGAAGCAATTTATGTAAAAAGAGAAAAGCCATCTCTTAAAAGAGGAGGAGGCCTCAGATTTCCACTTTCAAAAACCTATAATGCAACTTTAAAACAAATTCCCAGCTGGTTTTCACACCTGATGGGAACAGAGGGGCCTCATCTGTGAATTAGAGGAACGAAGACTTTAAGAAACCCCTACTGTTAAGGTGTTTAGGTGTGACTTGCCAATCTACATATGTGTGTGTGTCTTATCTCACTCAGCCTTATAACCTGAATCTCTCACTCACTTCTGTTTGAATTGAGAAAGCTCCTTGGATGAGGAGCAAAAAGTCTTCTGTTACAAATAAAGTCCAATTGTTTTTGTATAGAATGCTTTTTGAATTCATCGTGTCTTGGATGACTGAGAATCTTCACCAACATACTACAAAGTACTAGAACCCCCGAATGATAACTAAAACTTTGAATTTTGAATCCACAGAACCTTCTAGGTGAAGAATCACCCAAAATGAACTGTAATTATTCTAAGTGACCAACAGAACCATCTGAAGAACCACCATCTGATGATCCCTTTGGTACCCAGGAACCACCAAATCACATTTTGTTCTTCGTCCATTCAATCCTGCAGGGGTCGCCACAGCAAGCCAGCTCACGTGAACATTTCAGAGTTTTACACCAGACACAACCTGGACTCGAAGCTGCACTCTTAGGATTACGAGACCACAGCTCTGACTACCGAGTCACCACAGCCCCAGATAGTGCCATCATAATGACCTTTTTATCAGAACCTCATTTTCAAAACACCCAGGATAACCCACGTCACACAGGATGAAGACCCGTCTGTGGTCCAGGACTGATTAATGTGTCTGGATGGAGGTAAACCCTTTAGGGTCAGGATCTGAGTTTTTACCAAATTCTTCAGTCATCAGAAGAAACTCAACAAGATCTGAGCCACGAGGACCTTCAACAAGACCCAAAACCACCTAGGTTCAGATGTAGACTGATCCAGGTTCAGTCTATCAGAGGACTTTGTTCCAGAACTGTCTGTTCCTCCTGAACCTTCCTGTGTCCAGTCATTGTCTTCTGTTTTAAACTGTAATTTTTATTTATGAATGAACTGAAACAAAGAAAAACCTCCAAAGTTCTTTAAAAGCTGCTCCCTACCTGAACCCATTAGATCCGAACTGTCAGAGAACCAGGACTCAGTGGGCTAAGCCATTTGAAGAGAATGCTCAAGTCCCAGAGATGTCAAACGCCAAACTGCTGCTTTAGATATGTGACACTGGGTGTCTTGGCCAAGAACCAGACCCTGAATGTACACTTCACATCCAGTGGTCCTGAACAGACTTCACTTTAAATCAATATAATGTTCATTACTAATGTGTAATAAAGTAGCAACATTTATTATATTTTATTTCACTTCATTCTTGAACAACATGTAACAAGTTAGAAATGTCTGAAAGACTTCCTGTTTTTCTGATGCATGCTCAATAAAAATAAAACTTCCTGTTTTTATCTCAACATTTAGAGTCACTTGGATACATTTAAATGAGAGCACGATCCTTTAAAAGCACATCTGGTACCAAAGATTTACATTCTACAAAAACAAGTTCCAGTCATTTCCAGGAGGCGGCGGGGTGTTTCTGCAACCTGGTGGGTCGTTGGTGCCATTTGTCTCTCAGAGCTTCCAGGCATTTCTCATCACGAGGATCAAGTAGACGTCGCTGTCAATGGAGGCACTGACCCCACTGATTGATGAACTACTTGTTGGTCACCTGTGCGGTCACCTGTTGATCACAGCAGACGGTGGATCAGAAACAACCTGAGGAAGACTCAGCTGGACTCTCCACATGTGGTGGTTTCTGGGCCAGATCCTCAGGAACCCTGTCATGTTTAGAAACAACCTCAGGAACCCTGTCAGGTTTAGAAACAACATCAACAGTCAGCTCTTCTGGGTTGAATTTGTTGAAATAATTCAAGAAGACACGAGTGAGGTTCAAACGTTCAACTGGGAGCTCAGGTCAGGTTTAAGTGGATTAACATTTCTTAGTCATTCCTGTTTCTGTTCCTAAAAGCTGCAGACTGGAGTTTAAAATGTAAACTGGAGTTTTCTTTTGTTTCTTCATTCTCTGCTGCACTCAGCTCCTCTGTCAGACTCAACACAGTTCATGATTTGATCAAAGAAAAACAGGAAATTAAAGGATGCTCGGGCTTCTGACTGAGCCATGAACAATTCAGGTTGTGTATAAAAACAAATTCAATTCAATTCAATTCAGTTTATTTATATAGCGCCAAATCACAACAAAGTTGTCTCAGGGCACTTTACAGGAACATTCACATACATAAAAGCCAATTAGTAAAGTTCTCTATCTAAGGAATCCAGCAGACAAGATGAATCTTGGCTTTGTTGCAGTCTCCCATCCACAAATAAAATCTTTAAAATTAATCAAATAAGACTGAATCATTTAAATGAAGTTTGAACAGAAATAAAGGAAGGTTTATTTATTAGGCCCGAGCAGCGAAGCGCTGCAAAGGCCTATTGTAATCGCTCAGTTCATTAAACCCGAGCAATTTTTTCGTCAAATGAATTGGCGTTTTGAGGGCCTTAACATATCCCAAAAGTCACCAAATTTTGCAAACGCATCAGGACTGGTGAAAAATTAAGTATTTTAACACTGACAGTTTTGGGTGGAGCATGTGGGCGGCGCGACGTGGCGAAGTAAGACGTAATGGCGTTGCCATACGTTTGGCTCTAAATTCCACAGATTTGAACCAAGGTGCACCAAAATCAGTATGATTGATCATTATCCACCCCTTGAACAGGAAGCCATGTTAAATGCCCGATAGCCTCCACAACGCCCCCTAGAATATTTTAAAACCTCAGCCCCGAGCCATTTTTTGACCGTTAATTCTGAAAATCGTTGAACATCTGTATCATCTCAGGACCTATGAAAAAGTCTCTTGGAGTCCTGGTCCAAAACCAACAGGAAGTCGGCCATTTTGGGTCAAAGGGTCATTTTTAGGCATTTCTAATGGCGAATTTTAACGAACTCCTCCTAGGGATTTTGAGTGATTGCCTTCAAACTTGGTTAATATGCTCTTAACACATTGGGGAGTAAAAGTTATCAAAAGCTTGTGTTTTCATTGATGTTAAAGGGGCGTGGCCAGGCCTCAAATTTGCGCTTCATGCCATAAATTTCCAAACGCTATAACTTTCACATTTGTTTTTCTACGCAGTGAAGTTACCACATGAGTTATGGCTAAAAGCCCACTGCAGCCTCTCCTCTAAGGGGTATATCGGACTAATCTAACACTTGGGTTTTATCCAGAGTAATGTTAGGCTAGTTCTGTTTTAAGGCTGTGTTAGAGGTGATTCACCCAGACTGTTCACGACCATCATTTGTGAGTTACACCCTTGTCTCACCGCATGACTCATTCAACCTAGTAACCGGGGTTAAATCATTGATCATGGGGAAACTGGCATTTTGGCCGCTCACCTCCTATTGTAGAACTGCAATTGTTACAGATCTGGTAGTTTTTAGAATCTAGGCACAAGATTCCAGGGTGTTGTTCGGTCCAAGCTGCGAAACCTTTTAAAACCTCCTCTTTTGGATGAAATTGAACCAAGCTTTCCAACTTTTTGAGTACGAATATGTAGAAATGATAGTCCAGAATTTTACATTTTATGCTTTGCTTTAATTAGGGATTTGCAGGGGTACAGCGTTATCAACACATTATAATTGGTATATAAAAGATTAATGACAGAGAGTTCATGCCTGGTTCCAGGGAGTGTCTTATTGGTCAAGTGAGATGTTCAGGGCCCTGGGGTGTCCACTAAGGCGAGGCTCTCCTGGCTCCGATGAGCTGAGTTAGAGAATCTTGTCTCCTAATGCCTAGATTGTCATTTCAGAACAGCCTATTCCCACAAAAATGGACTAACATGCACTTGGAGCCCCAAAGCATGTTAAATCCCCACAAATCCCTAATCACTGTCTCATGAACCAACCAAGTTTAGCTAGAAATGTTACAATCCACCTTGACAGCACACAGATCACATGGTAACTTTTCAAGTAGGCTGGAAGCAGGACAACAACCAATCTAACCCTTCTTCTTAATTATAGGAACACTGTTACTTCATATAAAATTTAGCATTTGGACAATATGTTAGGGGTCGTTCACCATTTCTGCCCGAAGACTTTTGGAAAATGGAACGATAAATATCTCCTCCAGAGCCCTGGAAGAAATCTCCCTTAACTCCCCAAAAGCAGTACTAATCCTGAGGGATCTGGTCTGGTGTCAGCTCGGCTGAACAAAAGAATATTCCTATCTTGATGAAAAAGAAGTCTTCTTTGAGCTGTTCCAGCTCCCTCTGAGTGGCTCCTGGGGGTGAAGCTATATTGTCCTAATCCTTCGACTCCATAGTCTGTTCAGCCCCGACTTGTCAGTAGGCTTGGTTTAAATAGGAGATCTTTTCACTGGCCAAGCCAGCTTTCCCTTTTACTAGCTTGGTGTCATTTTCTGATTGGTTTTAGTTCTTAAGGAAGGTTGGCCTTCTGTTAAACAGTTAGACTTTCTCCAAACTGTTCCCTTATAAGGTATTGAGTTGTATTGCTCTTCTGCTTCTCAGCTCACAAGCTTACAAGTTACCAACACATGATTCTTTCTACAGCCTGTGTCCTTTTACGGTAATGTGCAGCTTTGCTCAGCTTCTACATGTACTGCTGTTCTGATTTGGTCAGCCGTTTGCAACAGTCCAAGGGAAATGTAAGCTTTCCCCCAGAACGCAACTGGCTCCCTTTACTGCTGTTTCAAGGATGTCAACTCACCACTTTTTTCTTCTCCCGGACCACAGCATGAACTCATATAGCATTTCATTTCCATCCATCCATCCATCCATTTTCTTTACCCGCTTATTCCATTTTGAGTCACGGGGGTCGCCGGTGCCCATGTCCAGCAATCATTGTGCGAGGGGCGGGGTACACCCTGGACGGGTCGCAAGTCCATCACAGGGACACATAGAGACAAACAACCATTCACTCTCTCATTCACACCTAGGGACAATTTAGAGTTACCAATCAGCCTAACATGCATGTTTTTGGTCTGTGGGAGGAAACCGGAGCACCCGGAGAAAACCCACGCATGCACGGAGAGAACATGCAAACTCCACCCAGAAAGGCCCCTGGACCGGGGTTTGAACCAGGGACCTGCTCGCTGAGAGGCAGCAGCTCTACTGGTTGCGCCACCGTGCTGCCCGCATTTCATTTCATACAGTATAAATCATTTCACTTCACCCTAATCACAGGATGTAGGACAACTTGTTACAATCACATAATAATCAATGCATAGAAAATAATTCTGCTATGATCACATCACAGAGAGTACAAATCTGTTACTTGGAAGCCTCTGGCAGATCTGATTTCATCCAATAAGCAAAATTACTTGACACATTGAAAGACCGAAATGCACCAAACTTGGCATGACTCATCCCTGTTGGATGTATGATGATCAACTGTCATCATATTTTGATGTCATCAAAGCCCCGCCCCCTCAGAACAAGAAGTCTCCTTTTTTACTTGGAATGCTCCCTCTTTGACACCATTGACCTAATCAGGATGATCCTGTGTTAGAAGACAGATAATATGGTCTGACTTGATTTAAAGTGCAAACCGTTTTTGCTTGAGGATGTGGGCGTGGCGAATCAAGAAGTGACGCCGTTGCAATACGTTTGGCTCTAAAATACACAGATTTCAGGCGAGGTGCACCAAAATTACTATGATTGATCATTATCCACCCCTTGAACAGGTATCCATGATAAGTGACCAATAGCCTGCACAGCGCCACCTACATTATTCCTACAGTTATAGCTCAGTGATACATCATCTGATCTGTACCAGATTTAATGTGCATGATCAGTGAGCACTTCTACACATTGATATTGTGGTTTAACATATGACTCTAGTGTGCCCCCTAGATTATTCCAACAGTTATATATCAAGGATATATCATCCAATATGTACCAGATTTATTGTGCCTGATCAGTGAGCACTAGTAGACACATTGGTATTGTTCTTTAACATTTGACTCAAGTCTGCCCCCTAGATTCTTCCAACAGTTATATCTCAGTGATACATCATCTGATCTGCACCAGATTTTTGGTGCTTCATTAGTGACCACTTCTAGACACATTGGTATTGTTTTACTTTTGACTCCAGTTTGCCCCCTACATTATTCAAACAATTACATCTCAGTGATACATCATCCGATTTCTACCAGATTTTTGGTGCGTCATCTGTAAGCATGTCTAGACACATCGGTATTGTTCTTTAACATTTGACTCAAGTGCACCCCCTACATTATTCAAACTGTTATTTCTCAATGATCTATTATCTGATCTGCACCAGATTATTTGTGCATCATTATTGAGCACTTCTAGACACATTGGTGATGTAGTTTAACTTTTGACTCCAGTGCGCCCCCTATATTATTCCAACAGTTATATCTCAGTGATACATCATCCGATAGGAACCAGATTTTTTGTGCATAATCAGTGAGCAAGTCTAGACACACTGATATTGTGGTTTAACATATGACTCAAGTGCGCCCCCTAGATTATGTAATCAGTTGTATCTCAGTGAATTATCATCCAATATGTACCAGATGTATTGTGCATGATCAGTGAGCACTTCTAGACAAATTGGTATTGTTCTTTAACATTTGACTCAAGTGCGCCCCCTACATTATTCCAACAGTTATAGCTCAGTGATACATCATCCGATCTGAACCAAATTTTTTGTGCATAATCGGTGAGCACGTCTAAACACACTGATACTGTGGTTTAACATATAACTCATATAACATATAAGTTTAGGCATATGCACACCCTGGTGGACGCGTGCGGGAATGGCACGAGAGTGTTCGCGACGGCGACTGGGAGGCGTTGCTGGAGCGCCTGCGGTCGCGGGTGATGGCGAAGGGTCAGCAAATGCACACCCCGGTGAACGGGCGCGGGACGGGAGCGTTCCCGATGGCGACCGGGCGGAGTCCCTGGGGCTTCCGCGGTCGCTGTAAGGTCGGAGTAGCGCTTTGCTGCGAGGGCCTTCAATGCTGCTTGCAGCTTTAATTTAATTTGTTTTTTGATCTGTTGACACCTGAGCTTCAGGCTGGACATGTACAAGTAAACTCACCTGCAGGAAAGAAAACAAATGTTGAATTATACACGTTTAAAATGGTCTCAGAATGCTTTACATTCATGTTAAGCTCAGTTTTGTATTTCAGTGAATGCTCCAGTAACATGATTTAAAGTTACCAGAGCCTATGCTGAGACGAACATATTTGTAAAGTTCAATGATTCACAGATTCTCGGCATTAGTTTCATTTCACTGAAAGACAAGCAAGAAGACTAACGTCTCTACAAAGGTCAAAAAGCAGAAAGAATTAGGAGAAACTTTAAAATATCCTGATGAATGCTCAATAATCCAGGTAGAAAAAAAAAAGTTAAATCTGGTCCTCTGGACATTCAGAAAAACAAAACTAAGCAAAATAAAATAAAATGTAGAATCGTTTCGTCTTTCATCCGAGAGACTTCCTCGGTCTGAGGTGCTGTATTCAGCTCAGTCTCTTAAATAGCACCTTCTCAGAGTGGATCAACCAGTTTTGCTGCTGACAACCAAAACCAGCTGATCACATGCTCAAGAATGACCATCAGCCTAACAATGGATCATTAGCACCTGATGGCTGTTTACTGTTCACAGAGGGCTGAGTGATACTAGCAATCACAGCATTGTAAGAGGGGGACAGTTGAACCCGGAGGCCTCCACCCCTGTTTAATGATGGACGATTTCTTTTCACAAAGATGGCCTCCTTTACTCCTCTCTCAAACCATCGTTCCTCTCTGTCCAGGATGTGAACATCTTCATCCCTGAAAGAGTGACCACTGGCCTGGAGATGAGTGTAGACCGCAGAATCCTGGCCTGATGATGTTGATCTTCTGTGCTGGGCCATCCTTTTGGCCAGTGGCTGTTTTGTTTCCCCGATGTAAGACTGATCACCCTCCTGACACTGAACAGCATACACAATATTACTCTGTTTGTGCCAAGGGACTGGATCTTTGGGATGAACCAGTCTTTGCCGTAATGTATTTTGGGGTTTAAAAGCCACTGGGACGTTATGTTTAGAAAATAAACGTCTCAGTTTCTCTGATACTCCCTCAACATACGGAATGACCACTGGTCTGGGTCTGGGTTCCTCCTTTTCACCTGATGGCTGACTGGAGTCCTGTTTGGGTTTCTTCTCTGCTTTCAGGAAGGCCCAGTTAGGATATCCACATTGCTCTAGAGCCTGTCTTGTGTAGGATTTCTCCTTCTGCCTGGCTCCTGAGCTAGTGGGGACGCTGTCTGCTCTGTGATACAGAGTCCTGATGACTCCTAACTTGTGCTCCAAAGGGTGATGGGAGTCAAACTGCAAATACTGGTCTGTGTGGGTGGGTTTGCGGTACACCTCAGTTTGCAAATGTCCTCTATAAGAGACTAAGACCTCACAGTCCAAGAAAGCCAACCTGCCATTTTTTACATCTTCTCGTGTGAACTTGATGTATTTATCCACAGAGTTGATGTGGTCAGTAAAATGTTGGACTTCCTTAGATTTAATTTTAACCCAGGTGTCGTCAACATACCTGAACCAATGACTTGGTGGTGTCCCTGAAAAGGACGTCAAGGCTCTCTTTTCTACCTCCTCCATGTACAGGTTGGCAACAATAGGAGAAACTGGAGACCCCATAGCACACCCATGTTTCTGCCTATAATATTGCTCCCCATATGTGAAGTAGGTTGACTGCAGGCACAGTTTCAAGTGGCATCATTCCCAAGAGCCTGGAACTGAAATCTTCGGTCAGCGGGCACCGGGCAAGCAAGATCCTTCAGAAGGCACAGACCCAGCTGCTGAATGAACAGGTGAGATAGACCAATTTTACTATTGAGGCCTTGAAGGCCAAAGAAGAGCAAATTCAACAAAAACTAACAATGTGCCTAGATCAGACTACACTTCAGCAAGTAATGGACTGTACAGATCAGGCACGCTTAGCACACAGCATGTCAAGTCCAAGACTCAACAACAAAACAAGACGGCAGCTGTCTTGTTAGCCGTTAAGGACCGTATCTTTAGTGATATGATAAACTGCTGATTTATTAATGTCGCGCTTCTTCTCTCTGTTCCTCTAAAAGGCACAGCATAGTTAAATGAGCTCTGAAACGTTGTTTATTTCAAGGAAGGAGACAGGTCTGTCGGAGCTGCAGCTTCAAGGTTCCAAGTGGAGGCTCACTACCGCATTTCACACACGCTTACTAACGTGAAGGCGGCACAGCTGAATGGACTATATAGTGCCTTTCTATCTTATGAAGACACTCAAAGCTCTTTACTACACAATCTGTGCCCTCATTTGCCCATTCAAACAGCATTCTACTAGATCTCTACAAAGAAGAATCAGAGCTTTATCACATTCATACACTGATGGGATACACATCAGAGGCAATGAGGGTTTCAGTGTCTTGCCCAGGAACTCTTCATCATGTGACTGCTCGTGGAATAGAACCCCCAACTCTCCAATTGGAGGACGACTGCTCTAGCCTCTCAACCACAGCTGCCCCCAGCTGAAGAGGATTATTATTTAATATATGTAAATCGATGTCTAAAAAATAAACTACTTTGAGACGGAACACACCTGACTGGACGATGTCAAAAGCAGACTGCAAAAGCTGGAAAGCCTTATCAACTGTTTTAGCTCGACAATAAACAAATGTGTCATCAGCATAGAAGTGTAAGGATGCATCAGTGATGCTCTGACCTACATTACCTATGTAGATTGTAAAGAGGGTGGGTCCTAAGACCGAGCCTTGTGGTACACCATTGTTGATTGTTAAATAACTGGAAGAAGTGCCATTATGTTGAACACATTTCCTCCGATCTGAAAGATAGTTAGAGAACCAACCAATGGTGTGTTCTGAGAAACCAATTTCTGAGAGCTTATGACACAAGAAGTTATGACTTAGCATCCAGTGCTTCAACAACGCCATTAAGAACCTTCAGTGAAGCAGTTGTTGTGCTGTGTTGTTTCCTGAAACCAGATTGTAGGCGAGGTAAGATGTTAAATGAGTCCAGATACTTTTTGATTTGAGAGTTTATCAGTTTTTCTAGAACTTTGGCTAAAATGCAGAGTTTAGAGATTGGTCGATAACTGTTCATTGAGGTGGGGTCACCTCCCTTCAGCAAAGGAAGAACAAAGGCTGTTTTCCAAGTGTCTGGAATGGAGTTTTGGCTTATGAACAGGTTAAAGATGTGTGTGTTTATGTATCTGGACTAAAATAACTGAATAAATGAATTAATCTATAAATAAATGAATACTTACGTGAAATTTGTAGCTAAATAAAAAGTGTTTACAAACACACACAAACAGCTGTTTTCCATTAACAACTTAAATGAGGCTTTAGTTCCACCTCTGACCTCGAGGGGGCAGAAAAGTCTAAAATAAATCCAGCTGATGTTCGGCCTCCTTACCTGCAGGGGGCAGAACCGAACCAATGGGGATTCACCAACCAAAACTGTAAACAAAACGTCGATAAAGGGTTTTCTTCTTAAACCAACCCTTAAGAGATTTTTTTTAAATCGAATAATCATATTAAAATAAAGTAAGATGTGTTTGTAAGGTACATTCTGTTATGTTTCACTGCTGTATTTAAAGCGGAAGCCTCGAGGGGTTTGACGTTGCACTGAACAACTTTCTTCCGAGGTGCCTTGAACGCAGCATCAGTCGGTTTTAATTCTATATTTAAATATATGTTTTTTTTTTTAATGGACAGGATGTTTCAGTCTGACGTCTCCCAAACAAATAATTTGCAGCTCATTTAGTAACTTTATAGGTGTCAAAAGAATCCGACGTTAAATTAAAAAGACCCTTTTTTCTCCGGACGGTTGAATCAACCTGCTGTGGATCACGGTTCGGTGTTAGCAAACACCGGAACTTGTGGTTCTATACTCAAACAGCGAAGAGCAGAAACATAATTCTTTAACCCGAGTCTGTAAGTATAAAACTTACATTATTACACCCTTATCAGTTGAATACACGCGGTGTCACGGTGTGTTGGGTTTGGTTTAGTTGCTAGGTGTGTTAGCATGTGTTAGAGCTGAAGAAGCTGCTCATCATCCTCATCGTCAGAGGATCAAAACGGTTCAAAAGAAACCATTTAGGATTTACCTGAGAGCTCCCCACATATTTACTGAGTCACACAACACCAGCAGGAGTGATCTGTAGGTAAATCAAGGTGAAAAAACCTTTACCTTTATATTTGTTTAAATTTATGTCACAGACCTGCTCAGGTGACTATCAGGTGTTCATTTGTTAAATAAGTTTGTTGTAATTACATATTTGTGGCGGAGTTGGGTCAGAAGTAAAGATGTGCAGAGGTTGAGGAGTCTGAGAAAAGCTATTTCAGAATAAAGTGGGTGAGACACCGCGGTAAAGTTAGTTTTACGTTGGATATTCGAGCTCCGTGGCTTCAGCGGTGTGTTGCTCTCGTCAATCCGCTTCAGGCTGTCTGATTTCGGTTACTGAGACTACAGCCAGCCTGGTGGAGGTCCACAAGCTTCAGCAGGGGGATCAGCCGGTTCTGCAGAGCTTTGTTTATGTTGAGTGCAGACCCACACTTTAGTAAATGTTGATAGAAATGAAAAACTACCAGAGGAAATACTGGTCCTTCTCAAAAAATTAGCATATTGTGATAAAGGTCATTATTTTCCATAATGTAATGATAAAAATTAAACTTTCATATATTTCAGATTCATTGCACACCAACTGAAATATTTCAGGTCTTTAATTGTTTTAATACTGATGATTATGGCATACAGCTCATGAAAACCCAAAATGCCTGTCCCAAAAAATTAGCATATTTCATCCCACCAATGAAAGACAGGTGTTTTTAATACAAAAAACACCAACCTTCAAATAATCATGTTCAGTTATGCACTCAATACTTGGTCGGGAATCCTTTTGCATGAATGACTGCTTCAATGCAGCGTGGCATGGAGGCAATCAGCCTGTGGCACTGCTGAGGTGTTATGGAGGCCCAGGATGCTTCGATAGCGGCCTTAAGCTCATCCAGAGTGTTGGGTCTTGCGTCTCTCAACTTTCTCTTCACAATATCCCACAGGTTCTCTATGGGGTTCAGGTCAGGAGAGTTGGCAGGCCAATTGAGCACAGTAATACCATGGTCAGTAAACCATTTACCAGTGGTTTTGGCACTGTGAGCAGGTGCCAGGTCGTGCT
>NC_056515.1:3111716-3112330 GCF_014905685.2 Nematolebias whitei | reverse complement strand
CCTGTGTCTCTGACCTGCCCATGTGTCTCTGACTTGTCCATGTGTCTATGAGCTGCGCATGTCTCTGACCTGCCCATGTGTCTCTGGCCTGTCCTTGTGTCTCTGACCAGTCCATGTGTCTCTGACCTGTCCATGTGTCTCTGACCTGCCCTTGTGTCTCTAACCATTCCATGTGTCACTGACCTGCCCATGTGTCTTTGACCTGTCCATGTGTCTCTGACCAGTCCATGTGTCTCTGACCTGCCCATGTGTCTCTGACCTGTTCCTGTGTCTCTGACCTGCACATGTGTCTCTGACCTACCCATGTGTCTCTGACCAGTCCATGTGTCTCTGACCTGTCCATGTGTCTCTGACCTGTCCATGTGTCTCTGACCTTCCCTTGTGTCTCTAACCTGTTCCTGTGTCTCTGACATGCCCATGTGTCTCTGACCAGTCCATGTGTCTCTGACCAGTCCATTTGTCTCTGACCTGCCCATGTGTCTCTGACCTGTCCCTGTGTCTCTGACTTGTCCATGTGTCTATGACCTGCGCATGTGTCTGTCCTGTGCTTGTGTCTCTGACCAGTCTATGTGTCTCTGACCTGCCCATGTGTCTCTGACCTGTCCATGTGTCTC
>NC_056515.1:3108293-3111706 GCF_014905685.2 Nematolebias whitei | reverse complement strand
GTGTCTCTGACCTGTCCATGTGTCTCTGACCTGCCCATGTGTCTCTGGTCCATGTCCATGTCCATTCTCTCAGACCTCATGCCTGTCTTGTTTGATATTATCCTGCCTTGTCCTACTGCTAAGTCATGTGATTCTGCACGTACTTCACGCGCCATTAACCGTTTCACTGCTGCACGTTTTACTGAAGCTTTTAGCTCTGAGGATCGATCAGCTCTCAGTGTCTCTCTCCACCGAGGAGCTAACCTCTCAGCTTAACTCTGTTTGCTTAAATATTCTGGACCGTGTTGCTCCCGTTAAAACCAGGAAAACAAAACTTTTATCAGAACCATGGCTTAATGACGTCACTCAAGCCGTTAGACAGCAGTGTAGGAGAGCAGAACGCAGGTGGAGGAAAGACAGGCTGCAGGTTTCTTTTCAAATCCTAAAGGAGAGTTGGCGTCATTATCAGAAGGCAGTTAAAGCCGCCAAATCGAAGTTCTTTTCTGCAATAATTGCCTCAAACTCCCACAACCACCGAGCCCTTTTTTACACCCTGAACTCAGTTCTACACCTCAGTGAACCTTCACCTCTAGAAGCTTCAACTGAGCTGTGTGATAACTTCCTCCATTTCTTTTCTGAAAAAGTTGCAAACACCCTGGCACTCATTTCTCCACCTGCTCATGATCCATCCATCCCATCTCATTGTGTTGCTGTTCTGGACCACTTAGAGCCCATCTCTCTGTCTTCCCTGGAGCAGGTCATGTGCGGCACGAAGCCATCTGGCTCCCCTTTTGACGTTGTCCCCCCTCGACTCCTTAAGGAGCTTCTTCCTTTTCTGGGCCCTCCTGTTCTTGGCATTGTGAACAGCAGCTTAGCCTCAGGTGTGGTGCCAATAACTTTTAAACATGCTGCTGTCCAACCTCTCCTGAAAAAACCTAGCCTTGACCCCTAAGTCATGTCCAACTTCCGGCTTGTCTCCAGACTCCCATTTGTCACTAAACTGCTGGAAAAACTAGTGGAGTCCCAGCTGAAATGCTTTCTAGAGGATAATGCCATCTTAGAGCTATTCCAGTCTGGCTTTAAACCTCTCCACAGCACTGAAACTGCTCTTCTCAAGGTTTTTAACGACATTCTCCTATTCACAGACGCTGGTGATTCTGTGCTCCTTCTCTTACTGGACCTCACATCTGCCTTTGATACAACTGACCACGAGATCCTCATTGCGAGGTTAGAGCAGTGGGTGGGCATCACTGGGTCAGCCCTCGAATGGTTTAGATCTTACCTCGCTGACAGGTCCTTTTGTGTCTCCATCAAAGATTTTAGTTCAGCCTCGGCAGCGCTTAAATGGGGGGTACCGCAAGGGTCCATCCTTGGTCCTCTTTTATTTTCTTTATACCTGCTGCCACTAGGTGCTATTTTCAGGAAACATAACATACCTTTTCATTTCTACGCAGACGACTGCCAAATCTACTTCCCCCTCAGACTCAACGGTACTCTCTCTATTCAACCGTTACTGGACTGCCTGGCTGACATCAGAGATTGGATGGCTTTAAATTTCTTGAGTTTCAACGAGAAGAAATCTGAAGTTATGCTGTTTCCTCCCAATGACACTATCACCAACCACTGCATCGACCTATCCGTTCTGTCACCGTTAGTGAAACAAAGAGTCCCTAATCTAGGAGTGATACTTGACCCTTCTCTGAAACTCAACAATCATGTAAATATGATTGTTAAATCCTGCTTTTTCCAGCTGAGGCGACTGTCTAAGCTGAAGCCCATATTGTCCAAAAATAATCTGGAGACAGTAATTCATGCATTCATTACATCCAGGCTCGGCTATTGCAACTCACTCCTTTTTGGTATCAGTCAGACCTCCATAGCTAGACTCCAACTGGTCCAAAATGCAGCAGCCCGGTTTTTGACCAGCACAAGCAAAAGAGAGCACATTACACCTGTTTTGGCCTCCCTACACTGGCTTCCGGTTCACCTTCGAATCAAATTCAAAATACTCTTGTATGTCTATAAATCACTAAACAGCTCTGCCCCCTCCTATCTTACTGATCTGCTCCAGCCGTATGTCCCACCACGTTCTCTCAGATCTTCAGACCAGTTGCTCCTAACAGTCCCAGGAACCCGTCTCAAGCGCAGAGGTGACGGGGCCTTCTCTGTAGCAGGCCCAAGACTTTGGAATGAGTTACCTCTGCTCGTTAGACAGGCCCCCTCCCTCACAGTTTTTAAATCTCGCTTAAAAACACACTTCTATTCCCTGGCTTTCTGCACTGTGTGATCTGTGCTGAGTCTGTGTGCATCACACTGTGTTAGTCATGTTGCGGTTGTTGTTGTTATCCATTATTGTTTTTGTTGGTTTCTACTTTTTGGTGTCCTGTTATGTAATCTGTTGCTGTGTGCTTGTTCTGTTTGTCCCTGTACAGCACTTTGGTGTGCTTTGTCACTGTTTAAAGTGCTTTATAAATAAATTGGTATGGTATGTGTCTCTGACCAGTACATTTGTCTCTAACCTGTTCCTGTGTCTCCGTCCTGTCCATGTGTCTCTGACCTGTTCATGTGTCTCTGACCAGTCCATTTGTCTCTTGCCTGTCCATGTGTCTCTGACCTGTCCATGTGTCTCTGACCTGCCCATGTGTCTCTAACCTGTTCCTGTGTCTCTGACCTGTCCATGTGTCTCTGACCCTTTCATGTGTCTCTGACCTTTTCATTTGTCTCTGACCTGCCCATGTGTCTCTGACCTGTTCATGTGTCTCTGACCTGCCCATGTGTCTCTGACCTGTCCATGTGTCTCTGACAGTCCATGTGTCTCTGACCTGTCCATGTGTCTCTGACCTGTCCATTTGTCTCTGATCCGTCGGTCTGTCTCTGACCTGTCCATTTGTCTCTGATCTGCCCATGTGTCTCTGAACTGTTCATGTGTCTCTGACCAGTCCATGTGTCTATGACCTGCTCGTCTCTGTCCTGCCCATGTGTCTCCGTCCTGTCCATGTGTCTCTGACCTGTTCCTGTGTGTCTGACCTGTCCCTGTGTCTCTGGCCTGTCCATGTGTCTCTGACCTATTCCTGTGTCTCTGACCAGTCCATGTGTCTCTGACCTGCCCATGTGTCTCCATCTTGTCCATATGTCTTTGACCTGTCCTTGTGTCTCTGACCTGTTCATGTGTCTATGACCTGCACGTGTCTATGACCTGCGCATGTGTCTCTGGCCTGTCCTTGTGTCTCTGACCAGTCCATGTGTCTCTAACCTGTCCATGTGTCTCTAACGTGTTCCTGTGTATCTGAACTGCCCATTTGTCTCTGACCAGTCCATTAGTCTTTGACCTGCCCATGTGTCTCTGACCTGTCCTTGTGTCTCTGACCTGTTCATGTGTCTATGACATGCACATGTGTCTATGACCTGCGCATGTGTCTCTGACCTGTCCTTGT